>NC_041387.1:608789518-608802126 GCF_002162155.2 Triticum dicoccoides | reverse complement strand
CAATAGACGATGGAGGGGTGCCCGTGGAGGGGTGGTTGAACAGGACCCCGTGGTGTGGAGGGCTGGATGAACAGTAGACGGTGGAGGGCTGGATGAATAGTAGACGGTGGAGGGCTGGAACAGTAGCCGGTGGAGTAGCGCACGGTGGAGGCTGGACGAACAGGAGCCTGTGGAGGCTGGAGGAGGTCGACGGTAGCCCGTGGAGACTGGAGGAGGTCGATGGTGGAGATGAACAATATCTCGTGGAGTCCTGTTTCGCGGTACGCCACACCCCTCCTGATGAACAGGACCCCCGTTTCGACCGTAGGAGGTCTGTTTCATCTGTTTTGTGGTACGCCAGACCCCTCCCGATCAACAAGACCCCCGTTTCGACCGTAGGAGGTCCTTTTCGTCCATTTTGCGGTACGCCACACCCCTCCCAATCAACAGGACCCCGGTTTCGACCGTAGGAGGTCCGTTTCCTCTGTTTTGCGGTACTCCACACCCCTCCCAATCAACAGGACCCCTGTTTCGACCTTAGGAGGTTCGTTTCCTCCATTTTGCGTTACACCACACCCCTCCCGATCAACAGGACCCCCGTTTCGACCGTAGGAGGTCCGTTTCCTCCGTTTTGCGGTACGCCAGACCCCTCCCAGTGAACAGGATCCCGTTTCAAATGTGGCCGGTGGAACACAAGGCAGTATCCTCTGTTCTGCGGTACGCCAGGCCTCGTTTCCATCGCCTGTTCCGTCCAAGCCCTCCCGATGAACACGACCGCGCATTCTGTTGCCTCCTGATGAACACGACGCATTCCTTTGCCTCCCCATGAACACGACGATGACGCTGTTTCTCCGTTCCGACCCAGCCAATGTACACGAGCCCTGGCCGTACGTATATATGCGCTAGTAGGCGTTCGAGACCCCCCCCCGTATGTACACATACGTGGCCGTATTTTCTTTCTTACACCCTGGCCGTTGTACATACATGTACATGATACGTGCACGCATCTACTATGACACGTGCGTGCCTCTACTACGACACGTGCGCGCCTCTACATCCACCAGTATATATGTACGTACACGTTCACGACCAGAATGACAATGCTACGTACGCTTTGACCAGGTGGGTTCCGACTATCAGGCACTTCCTTGCCTGCGAAGATGTTGCTGGTAGGTCCCAGCAGTCAGGGGGGTGAATGTTTTTTTTTTGCCCGGACGCACTTCCTTGCGTGCGAAGATGTAGCTGGTCGGACCCAGCAGTCAGGGGGGTGAATCATTTTTTTTTGCCCGGACACACTTCCTTGCGTGCGAAGATGTAGCTGGTGGGTCCTAGCAGTCAGGGGGAAACTTTTTTTGCGAAATAAGGTGGCCCGTCCGGTGGGTGCCTATTGTCAGGTGGAGGAATAATTATTTTGCACGTAATTAGGAGGCACTTCCTTGTGGCCGCCGTGGACCCAGCTGTCAGCCTCTCCACATACAGTACTCTTCCGATGGAAGTCGGTCGTTGACCACGCCGCGCAGAGAGCACCAGGGCGGTGGACGACGGCGAGGCCTAGGAATGGGACGACGCGGAGCCGGGGAAGACGCAGCTGTGGAAGCCCGCGTGAAGAGGAGTACAAGGGTTCACCGGTTCGACTATAGTGTGAGGCTGCCATCGCCGCAGAATAACAAGGGGTGTGGGTGAGTGGAGGGATGGCCTGGCCAGCGGTGGGAGTAGTATGGGGGCGGTGAGGCCTCCGCGGCAGCACGGCCGGCCATGGGAGGCAGGAGCAGGCGGCACGACCGGCGCTGCTTTGGGCGGCTGGACCAAGAAGAGCAGAGGTTGAAGAAGCACTACGGCCGTTGGATGGACATCGTACGGTCACTGAAGCTAGAATCATTTATTATTGAGTAAGTTGACAAACCCCTTGGTACGCTCCAACTTAGTAGGCCCACAGGTCAGCCTCCGAAACGGTGCACCCCAGATGTGAGGGGAGGAATCATTTTTTGGGTGGCCGAAGCTAAGAATATCCGAGATTGAAGAAGAAGCACGACATCCTTTGGATAGACATCCAACGGCCACTGCTGCTAGAACCGTGTGTTGACTATAATAAGTTGAGAAAGCCTTGCATACACGTCAACTTATATTTTTAGGGGATGCGTCACTTAGTAGGCCCACAAGTGTGTGGCAGAGAACTTATAGCCCATTTGCGTTTTGTAAGAATGTACAACCCATTCTTGAATTCTAATGGAATTTACAACAGCCCATTTACAGTTTGTTAAAAGTACAACCCATTTTTAGCTAGGACAACGATTAATAATTTCAACCAACCGTTGAAGACAGAATTCAATAAAATTTCCCACATTTTGATGGGATCCGAAATATTTTTATCCCGAAATTTCTAGTCAGACTAAATATAAATTTGTATTACGTAAAAATCCAATGAAACATTGCGCGCGCAACAATGAAAATTTAAGATTTTCAAAATCCATAAATAATATTTTATAAACTAATTTCATGTTTGGTGCATTTTTTATAGTTACTGCCCAGTTTTTATAATTACATCCCATTTATTAGTTTTTAAACCCATTTTCCTATTAAGCCTAATGCATCCCTCCTACGAAAGATTTGTAGCCCAGAGGGGCGGAGAATAACAAGTTGACCTTGCCTGGGTATTCCTCAAAAAGACGTATAACTGGGCTAGGCATTTTCATCTAGAAAAAATTAGTATCTGGGCTGGATATCTGGCCTGGGCTAGACGGGCCACAGCCCGCCCAGTTAATACCCTGCTCTCCTCTGAACAACAACGAAATCATCGACAAGAAAAACTCTGCAGTGCTCACGCCTCAAAAACACAAATACTGCTCGAGCTGCTTGGTCCCATCTGTCGGCCGCACCTTGTGCAATTCTCTCGTTTATATTGACTACATATGTTGACAATGGTGTGGGACCGTGATGTCAGGAAACCAGGAAAAAGCAAAAAAAATATAGTTGTACATAATAAGGAGGCACTTGCGTACGGACGGCTATGGCCCTAGTGGGTCCCTAGTGTCATCCAGTCAAAATAAACTCATCTCCTGAATCCTCATGTTCGTTGACGATGTTAACAATGCTCGGCGCCACGGCGAACGCAAAAACTCGAAGGACAACGGAGAGGGCCTCGCGGGCCCTACAGATGGTCTGATACAGCGCCCGCTGCTCATTCAGGAAACCAGGATCATCGGACACCTATGAGCACCTTCGAGAAACTGAGATGGCATAAAACGGTAAGGCCGCGCTTGGGATCTCTAGTTTATTTCAAACATGTATTAACATACACAAGTGTAATTTACTTGTCATCGAAAACAATGCGTAAAATACAGGCGTAATGAAACCGAGGGCCCGAGGTTTGTAAGTAAAACCGGTGGGTTACACGTGTAATTTGAGAGACCAGTGTATATTTTCGAGCACTGCTATATGGACAACATTACCAGATGATACATGCACGACATGCGTATCATGCCATCCATAGGCAAGGCTGAAACAACAGCTAATGGCTGGATTAGCAATCGTTTGAGTGTCGTTCAGCGTTTTTATCATGTGTGGAGTACTTTCGATATTTTACTAGTCGAAATCGACCAACCAAGCGCCTTCGCCCGAGACCATCTGCTTTAATTTACAAGCGTCAGTTTTACAAGCGGTTTTGGTTGGAAAACGACGATCCAATCACGGCCTAATATCATGAGTTGGTCGGAAGATCATATGGTTTCACGTCTAACTGGACCCAGTAATGCAAATGTTTTCCTTGGACACATTGGCTCCTTTTGTGCAGTTCAACTAAAATCGAAGTCGGAATAAAACCGAGCTTTAATTTTGATATCCCTGTAAGCAACAATAGGTATAAGGGAAACATGTAACTTATCTTGGATGGAAAACAAAGTAGGATAGTAGCATTTCTAAAACGGTTGCACTGATTCATATTAACAGAGACATTCTCTTGAACCAACATTCGTTAAAAATGTAATTTACTTTTAACAGTGGCATTGCTTCAATTTTCTGGCGGAATTCTTAGATTAACAACAGCAAAATAGCTCCATGGGAGATGCCAGCACCATGTGCATCCACACGTATAAATGGGTGATGCAGAGCATGTAGCCAAGAAGCCTATATGCGTTGGTCCCATATTTGTTCTCTTTGAACCTTTTTCCTATGTGAGGGCAGCAAATCTAGTCCTGCACAAACCACCCGACCCCCCAGTTTCTTTCCCTTTTCAACAAAGAGATCGGTTCCTTACAGATGTGTGTACTGGGTTACTGCCTTTTTCTCTTTTCGACCTACAAAGCAGCTGGATAGCCAGTCTATACTACTTTCTGCCCCTCCTTTCCTCATTGAACCACGTCCTAGATTCTTGCTCCAGCCCACCGCACCCTTCTTTCCTCTTTGAACCAAGACCTAGATTCGACTACAGATCAAAAAAGATCCACATGCAGGTAGAGCAACGTCGGTTTCAAAGAAACTTATACCTTAGGGTCATCGGGATGTGGCAAGGCGTGCGGCGGGAGGCCGGATCTGCCCACACTATGTATGGCAGCGAGTAAGAAGGGGTCAGTGGCCCTCCAGCTCAGGCGCTGGGTGAAAGAGAACAGCGCAGCCGGCAGTGGATTGCCTCCCTCGCCGAAGGCGATAGAGTGAAGCTGCACCTCCTCCCCTTCCCGGTGCGGCGGGATACGGACGCCTCCTTCATCAGCTGTGAGGGGGGAGAGAGAGACAAGAGGCCAACATAGTATTGTTTATATCTGGTGAAGAGAAGGTGAGAGACTGTGAATATAAAAAACCCTAGCAAATGAACACTGAGCCTCTAGCGTGTAACATATATGTAGTGCGGCGAGCGTGTGGAGAGTGCAAACCCTAGTGAACAAGCGCTGAGGCTCCCGCTTATATATATACTACTGTAGTACGGACTGAGCTCCAGTGCGTTCACTGCACCTGCTTTTGGTTGTATGACATGTGAGCTAGCCACATTTTGGGCCCACCTCACTACTAGGAAAAGGCCTACTAGTGGCGCACCATTTTTGCCTACTAAAGGCGCACTACTGGTGCACCACCAGTACCACGCCATAGTATTATATGGTGCGCCATTAGTATCTGGTATACTAATGGCGCACCACGCCGTGCGCCATTAGTATAGAGAAACATGCGCCATTAGTATGCCTCCCAGGGGGCCATATATACCCATGTGCTTTGGCATACTAATGGCGCACTGTGGTGTGATGCACCATTAGTATCCTTTGGCGTACTAATGGCGCACTGTGTGGCGATGCGCCATTAGTATCCTTTGGCATACTAATGGCGCACTGTCGGGTGATGCGCCATTAGTATTAATATTAGGTTTTTTGTTTTTTTCTGATTTTTTCACAGGTTACAAAATATATTATTTGACAGAATATAGACAGCACCACACAGCAACAGCAGATTCATCGAATACAATAGAAGGTAAGTCTCCGAATACAATTCATCATATTATTCTCCGAATACAAAAGACCGAACGAAGATAGAACATTACAAGTCTCGGAGACCGTGAGTAGCGAGTTTGTCTTCACATTACAAGTCGATATCGATCATCTAAACTACCATTACATAGAAGAGAGCTGCGGTCATCATGATGAGCATCATCGCGATGAAACTGGTCTTCACTCGATTCCTCCAACGCTCCCTCCTCTCTCCTGCTATATAGCGGGCGTATCTAGATTCCGCCTCCGCCCTAGTGGTGTACCCTTTGTAACTGTTACCACTGAAATGGCGAACCTGTCTCCGACACTCCTCCCAGTCGTCGTAGACTCCGGGAACCTTACCCTTGTACACGACATACGACGACATCTCTATGCATAAGCCAAACAACAGACAATAAATAAGCAATATATAACTATGCAACAAAAGGATTGGAAGAGAAAAGCAAGATATTAATAGCACGATTCATGGTCCTACTAATAAATAGCATCGATTACATCTAAGTTGAACGACTGTCCAAACCAAAGAGACATCCAAGTTCACTAAAGTTTAATTACAACATGAGCTAATCGATGTTTTAGAACTAAAAATAGCATCACTACTTTCGACTCGACTCATGGGACCGGAGCATGGATGAAGCCGCTGTCTTTCGTGATGGTCATGAAGTCGTGGGCGTTGTCAGCCTGCATTTGAAGCGTTGTGTCTATCTCACTGTTGGACGGTATCTCTCTGAGGTAGAACTGCCCCGAGGTACGAAGGACATCTTGATGGATGATTTCTTTAAACTCTTACTAGATGCGAAAGAATTCTTGTCGGAGTTTCATGTCTTGGATTGCTGCCAAGCTTGCGGCCCAATCTTTGACATTATTTGGTAGCAGAAGGTGATTATGGTCCCGTACAATCGCCCTCATGTGATGGAGGGCGTAGTAGGCATCCTTCTGACCGCCAGGCGGCTGCTTGACGCAGGGGAACATCGTATTGTGGGTGAACACGTGCCTGCCATACCTACGAACTGGCCTCTTAAAGGTGCCTCCAGATGTGGCGTAGCCGGGGAGAGCATCATCAAGAACTTTCTTGATATTTGTGTAGTCTATCTTGGACTCACGGTCCAGGTCGAAATACGTGGCCGTGGAATATTCGGGCTTAAGAGGATGAGTGTGCAATGTGTGTCACTGCACAGAACATGGAATGTTAGAAAAAAAAGAACAATCAAAATCTAAGAAATCATATGTTACGGGGCGGTGAGGGGATGACTTACTCGGGAAAGTAAGTCACGATGAAGTTATCCTTATCTGGGTTTGCTAGAATGATGCCTTCGAGGTGTGAACTCGCGACTTGCCGATCCCCAGTGCTGCGCAAGATCTTGGCATGCATGTAGAAGGGGTCGACTATCACGATGTCCGGGGTCTTGTCTCGAATGATCCGCATCTCCATACTTAGCGAAAACAACCGAATGAAGGTGTAGTGCAATGGATGAAGATTAAACATAGCAAAGATGTCATCAAACCGCAGGACGATCGTACCCCCGATGGCGCCATCCACAAAGCCCTTTCCATCTGGCACCTTGGCCACGAAAACCGGGTATGCCACATCATTCTGGGAGAGACGCATCTTCTCCAAAAAAGAACACTGTCATGTAGACTCTGCATAGCACCGGTTGCAGCATTGAGCATATTTGTCGGTAGCATCGCCCTACCCGCCACATGCACCCTCCTCGAGATATCCTTAGGTGAAGGTGGCCCGTCCTGAGCACGGATCATACTCGGTGCCGGCTGGCTCGCACCGGCGCCCTTGTTAGTCTTTCGTTTCCGTCCCTTCTTCTTGATCTGTTGTAGTGGGACCGAGTTCTGATCATAGACTGCCTTTTTGAGCGTGTTGGGGCTGATAATATTTCACACCTCAGCTATCTGAGGCTCGGTGAAGGCGGGAGCTGGAGGCGTCTCCTGAGAACTGAACGCCAGACGACGCCTGTTGCAGTTGGATTTCTCGGCCGTACCAGCTAGATCGCGGTCGTCTTGATTGGGTTCTTGAGAAGGAGGCCCGCAGAACTCGTCACCATACCCATGCTCGGCAAAGTACTTATCAACATTGGTAAATGTACCATCGTCATTGTCATTGTCGTCCGGATCCTGTGCCATATGCATGTCCGGATCCTGTGCCATAGGGATGTCCGGCATGTCCGGTAGCATTGCGGCGTTCTTGCCATGGCTTGGCGCCGGCACGACTGGCGGTCTTGTCTGTGGGGTGTTGTCCCCCGCCCCCAAAAGAATCTGGCTCTTCGGCCAAAGCAGGGGCTAGTTTACGCAGGTGCTGAGGGTCATATCATCTTCTTAGTCGGCCCCAGCGGGTCGAATCGGAGGTAACACCTCATCGCAGCCTGGCAGCACCCGAACCAGTTCACCCCTATACACTGTGGGTGCAATCGTATTTCCATGGAACACGGGGTTGCCCGGTTGAACAATTCTGCCCTTGGCGACATCGACCAACTTGCCACCCATGAAGTGCAGGAGAGTGCAAGGAACGTCGGCGGCGCCCTAGGAAAACATGTAGGGCGTCAGGGATGCCCAGTCAAAGGCAAGGAGATGAAGTCATCGGCCGAGAGGCTTAGTTACTGTGATGCCGTCGAGCTCGGCTAATGTCAAGGCACCGCCAACGGCGGGCGTGCAACTGATAGAGGGGCCGCTTGCTGGCGAGGTGTCGGTCGGCGTACACCGGGGTGCGTTAAGCTCCAATGCCCGTGCCGGCGCCGGAGACACGAAAACGACCTCCGCCGAAGACACCAATGGCGCCGCCTGAGACACCAATGGCGCCACCTGCGCGTTGTGCAAGTTGCTGGCCGTGATGCTGGGAACCGGGGAGGCCCCTGTTGGCCGCCCGCAATCCACGTCGTCAGCCCCTGAATCAACGTAGGCACCATGGCGGTGAGTGTCGTTCCTAGTTGTACTTGCACTTGCTCTTGGATAATCTCCGGAATCCGCGCCACTTGTGCCTTGAGTGCTTCAACCTCGCGCGACTGGCTTTCCGAGCTGGTCTTTTTCTCCTTTTGCCCACCAGCGGTATAGTATGATGACCATTTTGTGGACAAGCCTTTGCCGGCCAGACGACCAGCTGACGATGGCTTACTGAGCTTATCCTTGTTTTTCATTACGTTCAACGCCCTATTTAAAGGGGTGTCAAAAGGAGAGCTCTGAGACGACCCTGCGCTACTGCTTTCAGTGTCCTGCGGAAGGAACGTGAACCATTTAGAAATATTGGGGGTTAATAAGAATGCAACCATATGGAGTAATTACACGGGGGTGTATTCCTTACCAGAACAAGCTCAAGCGCCCTGGTCTTCAGATCCGTGGTAAGCTCCTTTGTTACCAAGTCCTCCTTGTACCGGGCCCTGACATAGTTCCTGGTCTGCCTGTCACGGATTTCTCGAAGCGGGGCGGTAGGCCTTGCTCGGCACGCTCCGCGTCCTCCTTGTCCCATATAGGCTCCGCCACTCTGTAACCGCTGGGACCGAGTTGGTGGACCCCTAAGTTCAACTCCCGCATTTCTTTTCCCCACTGACTTGATTCGGAGGTTGCGCTGCTCTCGCACTTGATCTTGAACTCCTTGTAGTCATCTTCGCTGCTCAAAGGATATTTCGCCTTGATCTTCTCATAACTATCACCTTTTTCAATCATTGCCTTCACCGTGCTTCTCCAAGTAGACAGGGCTGTGCTCATCTTAGTGAGGGTGGCACTGTTCACTTTATTCCCTCAGAGGCGTGTGTTTGCAAAGTCAGCGGGGAACTTGTATCGTTCGTGCAGCTTCGTGATGTGGAGGCTGCACAAATTCCCTCGGTCCTTATGCCTTAGGTTCTCGGTGTTGATCGAGGCGGTGCTCCGGAGAATGCACCCGAGCTGAACCGAGTACCCCTTGACTAATTCTTTGGGCGCCGTCGGATGCCCGTCGGAGTTCACTTCAGTAAATTCCTCCTTGATGGTGTCGAGCACGCTCGGGCGCCGGTCCTTTCATTGCCTCTTCGGTTGGCTGCCATCTGTGTGTGCACCGCCATCATCAGTGGTGGCATCCTCGGTGGCACCATCAGTGGTGTCATCCCCGACGCCACTAAGGGTTGTGTAGTCAGGATCAGTGTCTTCCGCGGCGTCCTCATAGCGGTGAGGTTCTTCCTCCAACTCCTGGGATGGCTCCCAGAATTGCTTGCCGCCCGAACCGCCGGTCTCATCGTTGTGGGCCATGTTTCGCCCTAAATAGGAAAAAAGTTTGGTCAAGAAGTTGGTTATTGTCAAGGAACAAGATCATGGTATCATCATTTAGGGTTTGTTGACACTGAGGCATCCTAAAAGCTAAGCTTTTATCATTTAGGGTTTGTCGACGCCGAGGCACCCTAAAAGCCTAAGCGTACATCATTTAGGTTCTCATCGACACCGAGGCACCCTAAAAGCCAAGGTTTCATCATTTAGGGTTTGTCAACGCTGAGGCACCATAAATGCTAAGTTAATTTTTCGTCATTTAGGGTTTATCGATGCCAAGGCACCCTAGGTTGGGCCTAATCAGTTGGCACTAATCACTTGGCTCTATTGCCACCTATGTTGGGTTTATCATCTAGGGTTTATCGATGCTAAGGAGAATTCTAAGTTGGGCCTAGTCACTTGGCTCTATTGCCACCTATGATTTAATGCAGCAAGAATAAAGGGGAAGTTGATCCAACTTAATTAAGTACTAAGATACCCCGGCCCATGCATTAGTAGCAAGTACCCCATATGTCCGATTTTTAGCAAAGTCATGCTAAAATTCATGGAAAATATCACCATGACCTTTGCATATTTCTATACAACAACACTATAAAGATGAAGAACAGTTCTACAGCAGCCCATTTATATACAACAGCATCTTTGGTCATACCAATTTCTGAAACAATTCAAATCTGAACTGTATCTCTGGTCATACAAATTTCTGAAACAATTCAAATATGAACTGTATCTTTGGTCATACAAATCTCTGAAACTATACAAATCTGAAATATATATTTGGTCATACAAATTTATGGAACTAATCAAATCTGAACCGTATCTTTGGTCATACAAATCTCTGAAACTATACAAATCTGTGGTCATACAAATTTACGGAACTAATCAAATCTGAACTGTATCTTGCGTAGGCACCACTACTGAAAGTGCCATACTACACCAAGTGCTATACTACTACAGAGAATTATGCCCACTTGAGTTGGAGTTATTGACCTCGATAGACTCTCACTGGCAGTAAGAGAGTAGCACTACTAGTACGAGCCTTGTACTACTTGTAATGGAAGAATATGACACAGTGCTAGTACACAGGTATAAATTATAATTAATAGGAAAATATCATCATAATAATACCATCATTCAATAGGAAAACAACCTTAGCTAGGTCAGTTCTGAACTACATATGGCAATCTCACTTTTAGGAAAGGAGGATCATCATACACATATATATGTATAGCAATTGACAGGAGCTTCATCATTTTTAGTAACAACAATACATATATAGCAATTGGAAGCAAACAGATGTACACATAAGATAAAAATGTAGTGCTGAAAGTTTAATGCTTACAAAAGACTTGCTGAAATAGTGAAAAATATGGAGTCACCAAGCTCGCTAAGAAACTCCCAAAGTCCACTAGCAAATCCAAGATCTAATCCTGTTACACACAGCATAACAATATAAGATAATTAGGATAAGGATAGTAGGAAATGAAAAAGAAAGAGCTCAAAAAACAATCACAACAGCAAAATAATAAAAACCTTAGGTAAGCATTATCAGACCAGAAAACAAGACATGCATAGAATATATTTGAGAAATCAACCAATATTAAATGAGAACAAGCATGTAGTACTGACCACTACCTTGACAATCAGCAGTTTAACTCTGTTTTCTTTCTCATCAACTAGTGAAATAACTTCAGAAGTCATGTAACCTGGGAGATGTAAGCAAACGATTTGACTTAGATTTTAGTATTTGGTAGTCTAATCAGCAAGACAAAGTATGCAATGGAGATGCCCTAATGGAAGTATGCAGGGCGGACAAAGTTTTATTTTTAAGCCTTAAGCGTCTACATAAGCGGCTATGCAATGGAGATGCCCTAATGGAAGTATTCTAACTACTGGAAATATTCCACTCAACTGGTTGGGGTACTCCACAACACAGTGCTTTGTGTCTAAAATGGAGTACTTCACGGCACCACACATACTACAACAATTTATTTCTAGAAGAAAATAAATCCTAAAAGAAAAGAAATCCTAAAATATGAGCAAGTCCTAGCAGTAGTAGTCCAACTAGATGGCCACCACCGCTACTCCTATCACTAGAGTAAACAACAGTTGTGTGTTCAACATCTTTACTAACAGTAAATTGGCAGTACTCCATTATCTACTCCTGCAACTTCAACTACAATAACATCCTACAACTACTAGAACAACATAAAACTACTATGCATCATCTTCCTACAACTACTCATCTTCAGCAACACATGATACACGAAGCAAGCAAGCAATAACTTGTTACTGAATTCATGTTAAATTCAGGATGCACAAGAATAGTCTGCTGGAATATTGCTGGACTACAGTAAAAAAACTTGTTAACTAAATTCATGTTAAATTCCTGTTTAGTTAAATTCATGTTAACTTGTTAATGTATCTAATCAACAAGACAAAGTTAGCGGAAGCAGAGGCGGGCAAGCGCAAAGCAGCAGCAGCAGTATGCAGGGCGCGGCCCGGGCGTATGCGCACGCATGAGGGAGCCGGCTGGTGAGCGGCAGCAGCGGCGCGGGAGGGCGCAGCCTGGCCGCAATGGGGCTTGCACGGGGCGGGGGATCAGAGTCCAGCGGCAGCAGTAGTTTAACAGAAGCAGCGGCAGCGGTTTCGGCAGGCGCGGGCGGAGAGGTAGGCGGTGGTGGCGCGACGGCTGCAGGTGAAAGCAGCAGCGAGCAACGACAAGTTCGGGCGGCCGCGCGTGCTGTACAGGGATGGGAGCAGGGGGTCCGACGAGGGTTGTACCTTCGCAGCGGCGAGGAGGCACGATGGCGACACGGGCGACGGCGAGATCCAAAGGCGTCGGAGAGACGACGCGGGGTCCTCGTGGTCCTCCTCCTCCGGCTCAGGGCGTGGGGGCGCGGGGGCGGTGGCGCGGGG
>NC_041387.1:608788696-608789346 GCF_002162155.2 Triticum dicoccoides | reverse complement strand
CGACGGCGCGGGGGAGCTGCGGTGGTGGGGGGCGCGGGGGCGCGGTGGCAACGGGGGTGGAGTCCGGCGGGGGTCGGGGCGGCGGCGTCGGGGCAGCGCGCGGGTGGATCTGGCGACGGAGAGGGACGGGGATCTGGCGAGAGGGAGAGGGAGGAATTAGCTAGGGGGGAACCTTACTATTGGCGCACCCCGCAGCGGTGCGCCATTAGTATGTTTTTTTAGATAGCAATGACGCACCCGCGGTCAGTGCGCCATTAGTAATCTTTTTTTTGATATAGCAGTGGCGCACCAGCCAGAGGTGCGCCATTAGTAAACTGTTTTTTATATAGCAATGGCGCACCAACCAGGGGTACGCCATAAGTAATTTTTTTGTTGCATCTAATAATTTTTTAGAGAATGAATATGAATATGAAATAGTAATAATTTTTAATAAAAACAATAATAATTTTAAAAAAATATCATCAAATTTGTTATTTGAAAACATTTATGAATATGAAAAAATATCATCAAATTTATTATTTGAAAATATCATCAAATTTGTTATTTGAAAATATCATCAAATTTGTTATTTGAAAATATAACCAATTTTTTTGCAATTTTAGTTGTATTCATTTGTGACGGTAGAGCGGGTCGGGGAGGGTGCGGGGGGT
>NC_041387.1:608768395-608788421 GCF_002162155.2 Triticum dicoccoides | reverse complement strand
GGGGGAGAGGGTGCGGGGGGTGCTCGGCGACAAGCGGGACCGGATCCTGGCGAGCTGGGATAGCGATCGAGATGAAGGGGGATCGAGATCGAGTGTCCATGAAATTTAAAAATATTCACGAATTCAAAAAGTGCCCATGAAATACAATTGAGAAATGAAGGCTACAATTTAAATACAATCGATCTTAGCTAGCTATATGTTCACAATCTTCTTGCCCTTATTTTTCGTAAATGGAGTTCTTCTCTTGAACGGACGTCCTTTAGGTAGGGTGGTCTTGCTTCTTCTCGTGGTGTATGCTGATACTTCATTGTCATCGTCATGTTCCATCTTTGGGTCCCCGTACTTTTCGAAGTCTTGCTCATTGGCGACTCCATCCATTCCGATGATCTTCCTTTTGCCTCTCCTCATGACAACACGACTGGGCTTTGGCGGGTCGGTAATGAAGAAGCATTGGTCCACTTGGGAAGCCAGTACCCATGGCTCATTTTTCACGGTGACGTTTGCGCCCGCGGTCTTGGATTTGGCTTCGGGTATAACCATGGTGGTGAAATACCGGTATTCTTTTATGACGCTCTTGGCCCATCTGACACGGAACATCGGGACCTCGATCTCCAGCGTAGCTCAGCTCCCAGATCTCCTCGATCCTTCCATAGTATCTGTCCTTGTCGTTACCGGTGTAGGATTCCATCGTTACCCCGGAGTTCTAATAACCATCTCTCTTCATGTCCTTTCCCTCGGTGTAGAATGTGTAGCCGTTGATATCGTACGCCTCATACGTCATCAGGTTGTGCTCGGCACCCTGTGACAAGGCGAATATGAGTTGTTCTTCCGCGGAAGAATCCTCATGTAAAGGGTACGATAGAAGCTTTTGCTTGAACCAACGCGTGAAACATGAGTTGTGCTCTTTGATTATATCTCCGTCCGTCCTCTGTTGGCCTCGGTCATTGTACGTCTTCTCAATAAAGGTTTTGTGCTCTACCACCCAAGGATCGACCACGTCTATGTGTTGTAGCGCGACTAGGTTTGCTCTTTCAAAGTCGGAGAGTCGACCCTCAAAGTCGACATGCATTTTGCGGCGACCCTCACGGTGACCCCATCCAGCGAGCCTGCCGAGGAGCCTGTTGACGGGCAGACCAACGGGGTTATCGATGCCTAGATAATTCGTGCAGTAGGAGATGCACTCTTCTGGCAGAAAGCCCCTGGCTATGCTTCCCTCTGGGCGTGACATGTTGTAACACCCCGGATACAACTTTCCATATTCGTAACTCCAACTCTTGCCTTTTCCGGAGAGGCGATATGATATTTTCCTTCGTGGTTGGGTGATTGTCGTTTGTTTTGCATTTTGTTCATGCCATGCATCTCATCTCATAGCATCATGTGCATCGCATCCACATGTTTTCATAAATCTCGTAGTCGTTCGTGGTTCCCGCGTCCCCCTTGCCTTCGATGACCATTCCGAGAACAACTGTGTTTGCGTTTCCCTCTTGTCCAGCCACTAACCCCTTGCGCGCGTCCGAAACCTTTCCCGAACCCGACCCGAGCAGTCGTCACCGTTGGATCCGGATCATCTCCAAACATCTATAAAACATCTTCGTTTTCTTATTTGGACTTCCCTACCTATTTATTCTCATCCGTCGGATTTCGATCAGATGATCCAAACTCCCTCCTTTCCTTATATATAGAGCAGCCCCTAACCTAATCTGCCCCAACCCTAAATTCTAGGAGATTTGTCCCTGCCACCGCCGCACTCATCTCCCACCTCGGGATCCTCCCAGATCCTCTTCGCTCCAACCAGCCGCAGCCTCCTTCTTTCTCGATCTCCCCTGCCACCCAGTCCAGTCGATCCATCCATCCAGCCACCAAGCAAACATCCCCACGGCCCTCATCGACCAGGAGCAACCAGGAGCCCGAGCCCCACCTCGACTCTGGAGCACCACCGAGCCCCGTGCCTCTCCTCCAGTTCGCCTGCCGTCATCCCCGGCGAGCAGTTCTGCCGGCCAGGCCACCCCGGCCAGCCTCCGGCCACCTGCAGGCCGACCCCGTCACGCCCACAGCCTCTCCCGCTCGAGGGCTCCCGAGCACACCTGCGAGTTCCGGTCCGAACCCCGCCGTCCTTGTCTGTCCGTCGTGCCGCCATGGCCCGGCTTCTCTGTCTCCCTCCAACCACAGTCGCGCAAGCGCCCCTGCTCCACCCGAGCAAGCTGCATCTCGCCGGAGCCAGCAGATGAGTGTTGTCGTTACCTTTGCTCTTTCTTTTCTTCCGTTGCTCCCTCCTTCCTCCTCTAATCTCCCTCCCTTTCCTGTTCGTTTTCTTCTTTGTCAGGAAACGGACGAAGCTCGCCCTCTGCTGCCATGGCCACACCAACCGCAAGCCGTCGCCGGATCCGCCTCCATCGGCCTCTGTTCGGTGCGGCACCGTCGGGATCCGCTCGCCACCTCGCCAACCTGCAGCTTCCCGCGCCTGCCGCCCCCGCGGAAAGTCCCTAGCGCTGCCTCCCTCTGTTCGAGCAAGGGAGACAAGCGGCGACTCTTCTGCATCGAGCTACTCTGACTCGAGCGCTCGTGTTGACCCAGCGCTCACATGACCGCGCCCACTTCAAGCCGCGGCCCAGCCCCAGCTCTCCTCTGCTCTGGCCCGAGGCCTTTGGTGAGCAGCCCCCTCGAGCCCCTCTGCCCTGTGCACTGTTAGGCCAGCCAATTTCGGCCCGTTCACTGTTTTTTTCTGCCGAATGATTTATCTATTTATCTAGAGACTGCAGTTTTTCAGAAAACCCCTTAATGTTCATGCATCAATAATTCACTAACCATGCATCAGAATTAAATATACTATATATGTAAGATGCTCAGTTTTTCATGTACTTTCATAATACGTAGTTTTCATCCATGTTAAAAATGTTTAAAATGCTGTTTGTTTAAATTTTCTCAAATGCCATGTTAAAATGATTTATTTCATAACTTAATAACCATACCTCGGTTTTAAATAAACTTTATATGTAAATGGGGTGGAAAAATGCATAGATTAACTTGGTGCACTTTGTTTTACTGTTAAACAACAATAAAATAGGGTTTAGGGAAGAACAGTACCAAACTCAAAATATGCATATGGGATTTTTTCGGAATTGTTGTTTGTTGTTCCGGCCTCATTTAAACTTGCCTAAATAGTTAGTTTACTTATGCTTCACCTCTTGCCATGTTTAAAAACATTTAATATTGTTGGGTACATAAACAAGATTAAACTAAATATGTCAATGTGGTGTTTTGTCAATATGCAACTCGTTGCATATTGAGCTCCACTTAACTTGTACTATGGTTTGTTGCATTTTGCCATGCCATGCCTATTTAAACTGGACATGCATCATACTTGATTGTGCATCATGCCATGTTTATGTGATGTTTGTTTACCATGTTGTTTCCTCTCCGTTTTGCCTCTCTTGTTAGCTTCGGTTTCGTTCCGGAGTTGTGAGGATTCGTTCGACTACGTCCGTTCGTCTTCTTCATGGACTCGTTCTTCTTCCTAGAAGGATTTCAGGCAAGATGACCGCTACCCTGGATCTCACTACTATCATTGCTATGCTAGTTGCTTCGTTCTATCGCTTTGCTGCGCTACCTATCATTTGCTCTTCAAGTCTCCCAATTGCCATGTCAGCCTCTAACCTTTTCACCCTTCCTAGCAAACCGTTGTTTGGCTATGTTACCGCTTTGCTCAGCTTCTCTTATAGCATTGTTAGTTGCAGGTGAAGTTCAAGATTGCTCCATGGTGGACAGGATTATGGTTGGGATATCACAATATCTCTTACTTAATTAATGCATCTATATACTTGGTAAAGGGTGGAAGACTCGGCCTTATGCATGGTGTTTTGTTCCACTCTTGCCGCCCTAGTTTCCGTCATATCGGAATTATGTTCCCGGATTTTGCGTTCCTTACGTAGTTGGGTGATTTATGGGACCCCCTTGATAGTTCGCTTTGAATAAAACTCCTCCAGCAAGGCCCAACCTTGGTTTTACATTTGCCTCACCTAGCCCTTTTTCCCTTGGGAGTCGCGCTCCCGAGGGTCATCTTATTTTTACCCCCCCGGGCCAGTGCTCGTCATGAGTGTTGGCCCAACCTGTCAGTCGCCGGTGGTCACCAGGGGCAACTCTGGGCTGGCCTACCGGAAGTTTGGACAATCCAGTGTGCCCTGAGAACGAGATATGTGCAGCTCCTATCAGGATTTGTCGGCACATTCGGGCAGCTTTGCTGGTCTTCTTTTACCATCATCGAAATGTCTTGTAACCGGGATTCCGAGTCTGTTCGGGTCCTCCTGGGAGAAGGAATATCCTTCATTGACCGTGAGAGCTTGTGATGGGCTAAGTTGGGACACCCCTGCAGGGTATAAACTTTCGAAAGCCGTGCCCGCGGTTATGTGGCAGATGGGAATTTGTTAATGTCCGGTTGTAGATAACTTGACACCAGATCCAAATTAAAATGCATCAATCGTGTGTGTAGCCGTGATGGTCTCTTTTCGGCGGAGTCCGGGAAGTGAACACGGTTTTTGAGTTATGTTTGACATAAGTAGGAGTTCAGGATCACTTCTTGATCATTGCTAGCTTCACCACCGTTCTGTTTGCTCTCTTCTCGCTCTTATTTGCGTATGTTAGCCACCATATATGCTTAGTCGCTGCTACAACCTCACCACTTTACTCCTTACTTACCCATTAAGCTTTGCTAGTCTTGATACCCATGGTAACGGGATTGCTGAGTCCTCGTGGCTCACAGATTACTACAACAACAGTTGCAGGTACAGGTTATGCGATGATCTTGACGCGAGAGCGATGTTACTTGTTTTGGAGTGCTGCTTTGGCTTCTTCTTCGATCTGGGGATAGGTTCCAGGTCGGCAGCCTGGGCTAGCAGGGTGGATGCCATTTGAGTTTCTGTTTGTGTTTCATCCGTAGTCGGATGGTGCTCTTATGTAAGTTGATGTTGTATTCGTGTGGCATTGTATGCCTTTGGTATGTATCCCCATCTATTATGTAATGTTGATGTAATGATATCCACCTTGCAAAAGCGTCTTCAAGATGCGCTTCTATCCTTGGTGGGACCTTTGAGTTCCTTTAGGATAGGGTCGCATCTTGGGCGTGACAAGTTGGTATCAGAGCCTCGACCGACCATAGGATCCCCCTTGATTGTTGGCCATTGTTGAGTCTAGAAGAAAACTATTTTGATTCTTAGGATTATATATATGGGAGAGTAGGATTCTTTTTACTCCTTAGCCCCCTTCGTCGCTTTCGTGAGGACTCTCGACGTAGATGTTTTATCTTTCCTCTCCTCAATATTTCACAAAAAAAATTTAGGATCACGTGAGTATCTTGGGATCGTTCCGATATTCTTGTGACGAGAACATTGTTCTTGGTGCCTCCTGACATTTAGGGGTTGTGGCAGTGTCCCGGGGAGTTGAGCTCCGAGGTGTTGTCGTCACACTTGTATCGTTGCAGTTCTGGAATACCTGAGTTTTGCCGTCATCGAAAATCTCTTTTATGCAGTTGTTGGTGAGATAACCTCGACGGCACCCAGTACTGGGGAGTTCGGGAGTATTGCCATAACTCGTATAACGGATGCTTTTCGAAGGTTGAGGTACACGATTTCCGGAGTTTTCTTGGTTATGTGTTGACGGATGGATACAGCTTGATGTAGGGATTTTTAGTTTGGGTGAGATATATTGCTTCCCCTGTATCCCCAACACCAGATTGCATAACCAGAAAGTTTCGGGAGTTTATAGGTGGGAATTCAAGTAGCTCCTAGAATATCTTTCCGACAGATGCATGATATGGGATTGGGTAAATCTCTATCATATGTTTGTTCCGGCTTATTCTGCAAGCCAAATCCTTTGTTTTGTTTTATTTGTGGTATTCGAGTTGCTTCGAAGTCAAATGTTGAATCCATACCTTTCCTAAACGGTGTTCTCATATTGCTATGTGAATACTAATCCTTTTGATCATTGAGGTTGTCATGTTAATTCTTTTCCAACCGGTGCGCTTCTCTTCGAGATGATCCCATCATTCTCCCCATCCACAAGATCAATTCTAAGTTTTCTCAACAGTGTTTGTTTTGTTCATCCCAAGTTGTCTTTGTTTTTCCCCACCCTCCCACCCTTTTCTTCAAGGACTCATTTATTTTAATCAAGTATCCATTTATTCATGTGAAGTCACTTCACTCTTTTCAATCAATGTTCTGATCCGGTGATCCCTCGTGAAGATGCTCACGAGCTTCAAGTTCATCATCCTCTGTTCTTTTTCTTCTCCGGTGGATCCAATTCAAGCTTTCAGTGTTGATCATATTCCTTTCCTCGTGTCAAATGCTTTCTCATGCCGGTGCACCTCTCAATCACTCACCACTTGCTATTCATTTGTTCCAGAATGTTGAAGATATCTCAGAAGATTTTTGTTTCCATTCTTAATCCGTTCAAGCTATTTGGAGATTGTTATCGCATTCAAGCCATTTAATTCAACCGGTGCAATCTCTCTTTAAAATCATTTCCAATGGCATTTTCTTTTGAGTGGGCCCTAACCCACAGGTCTTTTCCCAGGATCTTACCTGACTCTTTGAATTATCAGGAGCGATGCTCAAACTCTTTTCAAGTGTGACGTAAGAATGGATCCCATCAGTCACATGCCTTCACCAAGATTGCTTTCAAATTATTTTGCATTGTTGGCTCAACCTCTTTGTTTTTTTCATTCTCCCGGAGTATCTCAAATATTCATGGTGGTGTTTCTCATCGTCATTCTCAACATTTGAAGACCAAAGAAGAGTTTTCCTCCAAATCTTATCCGTTGTCTCAAAGATTCGTGATTCTAGCTTGATACCATCCTCATAATTGTTTTTGATTGTGACAATTCTTTTTTTACCATCCAGAGAATTTCATGAGTTGTTTTCCATTTCTTTCCTCCGAATCATGTCATAATGATTCATTCTCAGCGTGTAGCTATCATTCTCCAAATCTTACCGGGGAATCATTCAAATACCCTCTAATCAGTTCATGATCTCTTCATTCTCATGTATCTAAATCCCCTCAAGTATATTCATTCGTTTTCCAATTCTTCCTGGTGAATTGTGCCTTTGCTACTTTGATTTTCAATTCTTATGGTGGTTCGTTCAAGATTTCACTTCCTTCGTTATCATATCAAATATTCGTTGTTTCCAAATCCCACCAGTGGTTCCATCAATACCTTCTCAAGTTTGCGCTATATCTCTTTTAATCCTTTCTACGGGAATAAGTAGTGTGCCAAATTCATTGCTTGTCATCAATTGAATTTGATGAAGGATAAGCATACAATAAATCTTATTCTTATTTCCTCGAGGTGATTCAATTCTTTTATTTCCGTAGTTCCAAGTTCTCTCTGCTATATCATCTTGAAGCTCCATCTAAATCATTGCAAGGCTTCACCTTGTGTTTTCAACTTCTCTTTCTTTCTATCATCCTTTTATTACTGGAGTTCTTCATGGAGGATCTACATGGTGGTTCATCAAGGATTCTTTTCATTCTTCATTTCTTCTTCAAGACTTCTCTCGAGGTGATGATCCTCCAAGCTATACTCAAAATTAAACATGGTGCTCAACACATGTTTTGTTTTGAGGCGTTCAAGTATTCTTCTTCTTGCATTTGGAAGTCCAATTCTTTCTACCTTAGCTTTTGAGATGGTGTTATATCATTCTTGGCAATTTCCATTCAGGTTTCGCGATTCACATGTTGTCAAAAATGAGGTATTTTAAAACTATCAATCTCTTCTTTGGAGTTATCTTAGTATAGATTTCACCTAAAGCCTTCCCTAAGGAATGTTGCTATTGTGGTGATAATCAATGGTCCAAGTTATCTCTCTATCATCTTGGTGGAAGAAGTTCTTCATCTCGTTGGTGTTATCAATTATATTAATTGTTTTCGTTAGTGGCAAATTTTCACCTCAAGTTTTGAGATGTTTCCATAAGCCCACGAGGATCATATCCTTTCATATTGATCTTCCAATAACTCTGTTATAACCTTCTTGAAGGGTGCTTTCCAAGCTCATTTGTGGCTGAAGTTGGCATTTTCTTCTCCATTCTTTTATTCCAATGATCTATCTTCTTTTCTTTCTTCCGGAGGCATGGTGATGTTGTTCTCTTCACTCATCATCTCGAATTGTGAGGATCGTGTTTTTTTTCATGCTTATCCATTTAACCGGAGTGTTGTGTCATCTCTTCAAGTGCTTTTAATCTTATCAAGTTTTCCTTCTTCTTTTAGTCGGAGTGCTGCCCAAATTATATCAATCTTATTCCTTCTCTATCTAGTTTTAATCGGAGTGGTTTCAATATCTATCTTATCACTAAACCTCTTGGTTCTCGTCGTATCCCTTGTTCCTCTTTTCTAACGGAGTGTTTTCAACTTTGTTCATCTTCGTTGTTTTCTTTCTTTCATTTTGCTCAACCTCTCAAGGTTCATGGTTTCACTTGTTTGTCGAAGAAGCAACTTAGTTTACCTATTATCTTCCTCTTCGTTTTCCCTCCGGTGCCATCCTAGATCTCGGGACGAGATCCTGTCGTAGTGGTAGAGTGTTGTAACGCCCCGGATACAACTTTCCATATTCGTAACTCCAACTCTTGCCTTTTCCGGAGAGGCGATATGATATTTTCCTTCGTGGTTGGGTTATTGTCGTTTGTTTTGCATTTTGTTCATGCGATGCATCTCATCTCATAGCATCATGTGCATCGCATCCGCATGTTTTCATAAATCTCGTAGTCATTCGTGGTTCCCGCGTCCCCCTTGCCTTCGATGACCATTCTGAGAACAACCGTGTTTGCATTTCCCTCTTGTCCAGCCACCAACCCCTTGCACGCGTCCGAAACCTTTCCCGAACCCGACCCGAGAAGTCATCACCGCTGGATCCGGATCATCTCCAAACATCTATAAAACATCTTTGTTTTCTTATTTGGACTTCCCTACCTATTTATTCTCATATGTCAGATTTCGATCAGATGATCCAAACTCCCTCCTTTCCTTATATATAGTGCAGCCCCTAACCTGATCTGCCCCAACCCTAAATTCTAGGAGATTTGTCCCTGTCGCCGCCGCACTCATCTCCCACCTCGGGATCCTCCCAGATCCCCTTCGCTCCAACCAGCCGCAGCCTCCTTCTTTCTCGATCTCCCCTGCCACCCAGTCCCGTCGATCCATCCATCCAGCCACCAACCAAACATCCCCACGGCCCTCCTCGACCAGCAGCAACCAGGAGCCCGAGCCCCACCTCGACTCCGGAGCACCACCGAGCCCCGTGCCTCTCCTCCAGTTTGCTTGCCGTCGTCCCCGGGAAGCAGTTCTGCCGGCCAGGCCACCCCGGCAAGCCTCCGGCCACCTGCAGGCTGACCCCGTCGCGCCCATAGCCTCTCCTGCTCGAGGGCTCCTGAGCACACCTGCAAGTTCCGGTCCGAACCCCGCCGTCCTCGTCTGTTCATCGTGCCACCGAGGCCCGGCTTTTCTGTCTCCCTCCAACCACAGTCGCACAAGCGCCCCTGCTCCACCCGAGCAAGCTGCAGCTCGCCGGAGCCAGCAGATGAGTGTTACCCTTCCCTTTGCTCTTTCTTTTCTTCCATTTCTCCCTCCTTCCTCCTCTAATCTCCCTCCCTTTCCTATTCGTTTTCTTCTTTGTCAGGAAACGGACGAAGCTCACCCTCTGCTGCCCTGGCCGCACCAACCACAAGCAGTCGCCGGATCCGCCTCCATCGGCCTCTGTTCGGCGCGGCACCACCGGGATCCGCTCGCCACCTCGACGACCTGCAGCTTCTTGCGCTTGCCGGCCCCGCTGCAAGTCCCTAGTGATGCCTCCCTTTGTTCGAGCGAGGGAGACAAGCGGCGACTCTTCTGCATCGAGCCGCTCTGACTCGAGCACTCGCGTTGACCCAGTGCTCGCATGACCGCGCCCATATCAAGCCGCGGCCCAGCCCCAGCTCTCCTCTGCTCTGGCCCGAGGCCTTTGGTGAGCAGCCCCCTCGAGCCCCTCTGCCCTGTGCACTGTTAGGCCAGCCAGTTTCGGCCCGTTCACTGTTTTTTTCTGCCGAATGATTTATCTATTTATCCAGAGACTGCAGTTTTTCAGAAAACCCCTTAATGTTCATGCATCAATAATTCATTAACCATGCATCAGAATTAAATAAACTATATATGTAAGATGCTCAGTTTTTCATGTACTTTCATAATATGCAGTTTTCATCCATGTTAAAAATGTTAAAAATGTTGTTTGTTTAAATTTGCTCAAATGCCATGTTAAAATGATTTATTTCATAACTTAATAACCGTAGCTCGGTTTTAAATAAACTTTATATGTAAATGGGGTGGAAAAATGCATAGATTAACTTGGTGCACTTTGTTTTATTGTTAAACAACAATAAAATATGGTTTAGGGCAGAACAGTACCAAACTCAAAATATGCATATGGGATTTTTTCGGAATTGTTGTTTGTTGTTCTGGCCTCATTTAAACTTGCCTAAATAGTTAGTTTACTTATGCTTCACCTCCTGCCATGTTTAACAACATTTAATATTGTTGGGTACATAAACGAGATTAAACTAAATATGTCAATGTGGTGTTTTGTCAAGATGCAACTCGTTGCATATTGAGCTCCACTTAACTTGTAGTATGGTTTGTTGCATTTTGCCATGCCATGCCTATTTAAACCGGACATGCATCATACTTGATTGTGCATCATGCCATGTTTATGTGATGTTTGTTTACCATGTTGTTTCCTCCTTTCCGGTTTGCCTCTCTCGTTAGCTTCAGTTTCGTTCCGGAGTTGTGAGGATTCGTTCGACTACGTCCGTTCGACTTCTTCATAGACTCGTTCTTCTTCCTAGCGGGCTTTCAGGCAAGATGACCGCTACCCTGGATCTCACTACTATCATTGCTATGCTAGTTGCTTCGTTCTATCGCTTTGCTGCGCTACCTATCATTTGCTCTTCAAGTCTCCTAATTGTCATGTCAGCCTCTAACCTTTTCACCCTTCCTAGCAAACCGTTGTTTGGCTATGTTACCGCTTTGCTCAGCCCCTCTTATAGCATTGTTAGTTGCAGGTGAAGTTCAAGATTGCCCCATGGTGGACAGGATTATGGTTGGGATATCACAATATCTCTTACTTAATTAGTGCATCTATATACTTAGTAAAGGGTGGAAGACTCGGCCTTATGCCTGGTGTTTTGTTCCACTCTTGCCGCCCTAGTTTCCGTCGTATCCGAATTATGTTCCCGGATTTTGCGTTCCTTACGCAGTTGGGTGATTTATGGGACCCCCTTGACAGTTCGCATTGAATAAAACTCCTCCAACAAGGCCCAACCATGGTTTTACATTTGCCTCACCTAGCCCTTTTTCCCCTGGGAGTCGCGCTCCCGAGGGTCATCTTATTTTTACCCCCCCTCCCCCCCGGGCCAGTGCTCGTCTGAGTGTTGGCCCAACCTGTCAGCCGCCGGTGGTCACCAGGGGAAACTCTGGGCTGGCCTACCAGAAGTTTGGACAATCCGGTGTGCCCTGAGAACGAGATATGTGCAGCTCCTATCAGGATTTGTCGGCACATTCGGGCGGCTTTGCTGGTCTTGTTTTACCATCGTCGAAATATCTTGTAACCGGGATTCCGAGTCTGACCGGGTCTTCCTGGGAGAAGGACTATCCTTCGTTGATCGTGAGAGCTTATGATGGGCTAAGTTGGGACACCCCTGCAGGGTATAAACTTTTGAAAGCCGTGCCCATGGTTATGTGGCAGATGGGAATTTGTTAATGTCCGGTTGTAGATAACTTGACACCAGATCTGAATTAAAATGCATCAACCGCGTGTGTAGCTGTGATGGTCTCTTTTTGGCGGAGTCCGGGAAGTGAACACGGTTTTTGAGTTATGTTTGACGTAAGTAGGAGTTCAGGATCACTTCTTGATCATTGCTAGCTTCACGACCGTTCCGTTTTCTCTCTTCTCGCTCTTATTTGCGTATGTGAGCCACCATATATGCTTAGTCGTTGGTACAACCTCACCACTTTACTCCTTTCCTTACCCATTAAGCTTTGCTAGTCTTGATACCCATGGTAATGGGATTGCTGAGTCCCCGTGGCTCACACATTACTACAACAACAGTTGAAGGTACATGTCATGCGATGATCTTGACGCGAGAGCGATGTTACTTGTTTTGGAGTGCTGCTTCGGCTTCTTCTTTGATCAGGGGATAGGTTCTAGGTCGGCAGCCTGGGCTAGCAGGGTGGATGTCGTTTGAGTTTCTGTTTGTGTTTCGTCCATAGTCGGATAGTGCTCTTATGTAAGTTGATGTTGTATTCGTGTGGCATTGTATGCCTTTGGTATGTATCCCCATGTATTATGTAATGTTGATGTAATGATATCCACCTTGAAAAAGCATCTTCAAGATGCGCTTCTATCCTTGGTCGGACCTTCGAGTTCCTTTAGGATAGGGTCACATCTTGGGCATGACACATGTTGCAAACGTATCCTTTGATGACACCATTCATCCTATCAAACAACATCATGCTGTGCAGGAATGTCGGCCTGAGTTGGATGATATCCTCCATGATATGGACCAGCAGATGCACCATAACGTCGAAGAATGCGGGCGGGAATTACATCTCAAGCTCGCATAGTATCACCACAATCTCTTCCTGTAGCCTTGTGAGTTGCCTCACGCCAACCGACTTCCGAGAGATGACGTCGAAAAAGTTGCATAGGCCAAATAGTGTTTCATGGACGTGCGCGTCCATGATCCCACGGATTGCAACTGGAAGTATCTGTGTCATCAGCACGTGACAGTCGTGAGACTTCATCGTGCTGAACTTCTGCTTCGCTGGGTCTAGGTATCTGCTTATCTTCCCTGCATAACCGTAAGGAAGTTTTACTCCTCCGAGGCAGGTGAAGAACTGATCGATCTCCTCCTGACTTAGAGTGAAGCACGCGGGACACTACTAGGAAAAGGCCTACTAATGGCGCACCTAATTTGGCCATTAATGGCGCATTAGTGGTGCGCCATTAGTGCCACACCATTAGTATATTTTACTAATGGCGCACCACTGGTGCGCCATTCGTATCTGGTATACTAATGGCGCACCACTGGATGCGCCATTAGTATATACAATAGTGCGCCATTAGTATGCCTCCCAGGGGGCCATGTATACCCAGGTGCTTTGGCCTACTAATGGCGCACAACAACAAGATTCGCCATTAGTAACTTCGGCATACTAATGGCGCACTGTTTAATGATACGCCATTAGTATCCTTTGGCATACTAATGTCGCACTGTGATGTGATGCGCCATTAGTATGTATATTAGGTTTTTTTATTTTATTTTTTCTATTTTTTGCACAGGTTACAAAATGTATAATTGGACAAAATATAGACAGCACACATCAACAACAGATTCATCGAATACAATAGAAGATTAGTCTCTGAATACAATTCATCATATTAGTCTCTGAATACAATTCATCATATTAGTCTCCGAATTGAAAATACCAAACAAAGATAGAACATTATATTACAAGTCTCGAGACCGCGAGTAGCGAGTTTGTCTTCACATTACAAGTCGATATCGATCATCTAAACTACCATCACATAGAAGAGAGCTGCGGTCATCACGATGAGCATCATCACGATGAAACTCGTCTTCATCCGGTTCCTCCAACGCTCCCTCCCCTCTCCCGCTAGATAGCGGGCGTATCTAGATTCAGCCTCGGCCCTAGTGGTGTACCCTTTGTAACTGTTACCGCTGAATCGGTGAACCTGTCTCCGACACTCCTCCCAGTCGTCGTAGACTCCGGGAACCTTACCCTTGTACACGACATACGATGGCATCGCTATGCACTAGCCAAACGAAACGTTAGTACCAATTCACAGAAAATACATAAGCAATATATAAGTATGCAACAGAACAATCGGAAGAGAAAAGCAAGACATTAATAGCATCGATTACATCTAAGTTGAACGACTCTCGAAACCAAAGAGACGTACTACAAGTTCATTAAAGTTTAATTAAACATGAGCCAATCGATGTTTCAGAACTAGACACAGCATCACTGCTTTCGACTCGACTCAAGGGACCGGAGCGTGGACTCCAATCATGGGAGTCATGAAAGAACGGGCGTTGTCAGCCTGCATTTGTAGCATTGTGTCGATGTCACTGTTGGACGGTTGATTTCTGAGGTAGAACTGCCCCGAGGTACAAACGACATCTTGATGGATGATTTCCGCAAACTCCGACTGGATGCGAAAGAATTCTTGTTTGATGTCCGCGTCCTGGATTGCCGACATGCTCGCGGCCCAATCTTTGAGTTTACTCGGTAGCAGAAGTTGATGATGGTCCCGTACGATCGCCCGCATGTGATGGATGGCGTAGTAGGCACCCTTCTGACCGCCAGCCGGCTGCTTGATGCAGCAGAACGTCGTACTGTGGGAGAACACGTGCTTGCCGTACTTACGAATAGGCCTGGTGAAGGTGCCTCCAGATTTGGCGTAGCCGGGGAGAACATCATCAAGAACCTTCTTGACATTTGTCTAGTCTACGTTCGACTGACGGTCCGGGTCGAAATACGAGGCCATCGAATATTTGGGGCTTAGGAGGATGAGCGTGCAATGTGTGTCACTGCAGAAAACACGGAATGTTAAAAGAAAAACGATCGAAAGAATTCATATGTTACGGGCCGGTTGAGGGGAGGACTTACTCGGGAAAGTAAGGCACGAGGAAGTTATCCTTATCTTGGTTTGCCAGAATGAAGCCTTCGAGGTAAGAACTCGCGACTTGCCGGTCCCCAGCGCTGCCCAAGATCTTGGCACGCATGTAGAAGGGATCGACTATCACGATGTTCGGGGTCTTCTCGTGAATGATCCGCATCTCCATACTCAGCGAAAATAGCCGAACGAAGGTGTAGTGCAGCGGATGAAGGTTCAACATAGCGTGGATGTCATCAAACCGCAGGACAGACGTACGCCCGATGGAGTTATCCACAAAGCCCTTGCCCTCTGGTACCTTGGCCGCGAAAACCGGGTATGCCACATCCTTCTCTCTGAGACGCCGCTTCTCCAAAGAAAGAACACTGTCATGCAGACTCCGCATAGCACCGGTTGCAGCATTGAGCATATTTGTCAGTAGCATCGCCCTACCCGCCACATGCACCCTCCTTGAGATATCCTCAGGTGAAGGTGGCCCATCCTGAGCACGGATCGTACTCGGTGCCGGCTGGCTCGCACCCTTGTTAGTCTTTCTTTTGCGTGCCTTCTTCTTCTCCTGTAATGGGACCGAGTTCTGCTCACAGACCGCCTTCTTGAGTGTGTTTGGGCTGATAATATTTCGCACCTCGCCTATCTGAGACTCGGTGAAGTCGGCAGCTGGAGGCGTCTCCTGAGAGCTGAACGGCAGACAACGCCTGTTGCAACTTGGCTTCTCCGCGGTACCAGCTAGATTGTGCACGTCTTTTGTTGGGTTGGGTTCCTGAGAAGGAGGCCCCATGAAGTCGCCATCGTACCCATGTTCGGCAATGTACTGATCGACGTTGCCAAATGTATCGTCGTTGTCGTCGTTCTGATCCTGTGCCATATGCATGTTTGGATCCAGTGGCATAGGGATGTCCGGCACCGTTGCGGCGGTCTTGCCATGGTGCCGACTTGGCGCCGGCACAACTGGCGGTGTTGTCTTTGGGGTGGTGTCCCCCGTCCCCAAACGAATCTGGCTCTTCGGCCAAAGCAGGGGCCAGCTCAGGCAAGCGCTGAGGGTCATCATGTCATCATCGTCGGCCCCGATGGGTCGAATCGGAGGTAACAACTCGTCGCAGCTTGGCAGCACCCGAACCAGTTCAACCCTAAACAAGTTGGGTGGCATCTGGGTACCGTGGAACAAGGGGTTGCCCGGTTGAATGATTTTGCCCTTGGCGACATCGACCAACTCGTTGTTCACGAAGTGCAGGAGAGTTCATGGAACATCGGCGGCGCCCTGCGAAAACATGTAGGGCGCCCAGTCAAAGGCAAGAAGATGAAGTCCTCGGACGAGAGAGGCTTAATTAGTTACCGTGATGATGGCGTCGAGCTCGGCTAATGTCGAGGCACCGCCAACGGCGGGCGTGCAGTTGACGGAGGGGCCGCTTGCTGCAGAGGTGCCGGCCGGCATACACCCAGGTGCATTAAGCTCCCGTGCCGGCGTCAGAGACACCAATGCCGCCTCTGCCGGAGACACCAATGGCCCCGCCATCGCATTCTGCGAGTTGCTGGCCGTGAAGCTAGGAATCGGGGGCAGCCCCTGTTGGCCGCCCGCAATCCACGCACTCAACCCCTGGATCAAGTTAGGCACAATGGCGGTGATCGTCGCTCCGAGTTGTTGTTGCACTTTCTCTTGGACAATCTCCGGAATCCATGCCACCTGTGCCTTGAGTTCTGGAACCTCGCGCGCCTGGCTTTCCGAGCTTGTCTTTTTCTCCTTCCGCACACCAGCGGTATAGTATGACCCCCATTTTGTGGACAAGCCTTTGCCGGCCACACGACCAGCTGACGTCGGCTTACTGAGCTTATCCTTGTTCTTCATTACATTCAACGCCCTATTTAGAGTGGTGTCCCAAGGGTTGCTCTTAGTCGACCCCGCGCTACTGCTTTCAGTCGCCTGCGGAAGGAATGTGAACCATTTAGAAATTTGGCTTCATTAATTAGAATGCAACCATATGGAGCTAATTACGCGGGGGTGTATTCCTTACCAGAACAAGCTCAAGCGCCCTGGTCTTCGGATCCATGTTAAGCTCCTTTGTTATCGGGTCCTCCTTGTACCGGGCCCTGACATAGTTCATGGTCTGCTTGTTACCGCTGTATTTCTCGAAGCAGGGCGGTAGGCCTTGCTCGGCACGCTCCGCGTCCTCCTTGTCCCATATAGGCTCCGCCACTCTGTAACCGCCGGGACCGAGTTTGTGTTCCCCTAAGTTCAGCTCCCGCATTTCTTTCCCCCACTGACTTGATTCGGAGTTTGCGGTGCTCGAGCAATTGATCTTGAAGTCGTTGTAGTCATCTTCGGTGATCGAAGGATTTTTGTCCTTGATCTTCTCATAACTCTCACCTTTCTCAATCATTCTCTTCACATTGCTTTTCCAAGTAGACAGGGCCTTGCTCATCTTCGTGAGGGCAGCACTGTTCACTTTATTCCCTTTGAGGCTTCTGTTTTCAAATTCAGCGGGGAACTTGTATCGTTCGTGCAGCTTCGTGAAGAGGACGTTGCGCAAATTCCCTTGGTCAGGATGCCTCAGGTTCTCGGTGTTGATCGAGATGATGCTCCGGAGAATGCACCCGAGCTGAAGCGAGTACCCCTTGACTATTCGTTCGCGCGCCGTTGGATTCCCGTCGGAGACCACTTCAGTAACTTCCTCCTTGAGGGTGCGGAGCACGTTCGGGCGCCGGTCCTTCCGTTGCCTCTTCAGTTGGCTGCCATCTGTGCGTGCGCTGCCATCATCAGTGGTGGCATCCTCGGCGGCACCATCAGTGGTGGCATCAGTGGGGTCATCCTCGGCGGTACCATCAGTGGTCTCAAGATCGGTGGGGAAGGTGGCATCCTCATACAAGTGAGGTTGTTCCTCCATCTCCCGGGACAGCTTCCAGAATGCCTTGCCTCCCGAACCCCCGGCCTCATCGTTGTTGGCTATGTTTCTCTCTAAATAGGAACAAAGTTGGTTATTGTCAAGGAACAAGATCATGGTCTCATCATTTAGGGTTTGTCGACACAAAGGCATCCTAAAAGCTAAGCTTTTATCATTGAGGGTTTTTCGACGGCGAGGCACCCTAAAAGCCTAAGCTTTCATCATTAGTCACAAGTACCCCGGCCCATGCATTAGTCACAAGTACCCCATATGTCCTATTTTTAGCAAAGTCATGCTAAAATTCACGGAAAATTTCAGCATGACCTTTGCTGAAAATAGGACATATGGAGTACCCGAATTTGCTGGAACGGAAGTTAATCGACATTCCAGCAAACTCAAGGGCCTCTCGGGTGGACAAGGCAAAAAAGGCCTCCATCACAACATGGAATATACATTGGCATGTGAAGAGGTGAAACAATATATGCATCTCCAAGAAGTTTCATTCAACATTTTGGACAAACCACTACAAGCAACATGAGACACTGAAAACAATTGCTACCAATGAGTCTACACTTCTATAAGAAAATAAATCAGAAACTTAGTCTGTCATCATTAGGCAGCCACCAATAGTTATTCCGTTATGTTAAAGCAGAAATAGAAAAATAGACTGAAAACACTAAAATCAGAAACTTAGTGCATGATACAGATGCAAAGTAGGTTCAAAGACAAATGAAGACCATATGGTAAGTACAACAAGCGAAATAGGATCACCAACTAATAGTTGAATGAAAGGCATATATATGATAGGCATATTTTCTGGCTACAAAGTGTTGTGGCAAATATGCCAGGCACCACAATGTGATCACACAAACAAAAAAGCCTCAAACCAGTTATTCTCGCATGATAATATGAAAATGCATATGAAAATGCATACTATCCATATTTCGGTATAATGTCATTATTCCATACAGCAGGCAGCACTGTCACCACAAATCAGTTATTCTAGCATAATATAAACAGACAGTTGAACTAGATGATCTCACATCGATCAACCCACAGGGATAAACAGCACAATCAAATACCTTTTTTCCAAAGCTTGCTTTTAGTACTCGTAAAGTGTTTTACCGATTTAGTATTAAGTTGTAGCATCCACTTGTTTAGCACCGAAAGATTATTGAACTTCCTATACTAATAAGACTTACTAGGACGTGTGTGCAGTCATTTAGAAGTATCCACTGCCATGGTGCATAGATCATTTTAGAAGTTTTGACTGACAGAGTACATATCTACAGGCCTTTATGTACAATCTAAACTGAAACTGCAAACATTCCATGCTGCTTCCTACCAAGATGTCTGAAGATTAAAACGATAAAATGGTTTGAAGAACAATTCTTGCTTGATTAAATGGAGAAACATTTTAAGTAGTGACTGCCATGAGTGTGGCAAACCATGAGCATTATGAATTCCTGGAACAAACCTACCACTGCTAGAACGCTTTATTTGATGCATTTTGTATCCCAATTGCAGAACCATGGATGAGAGGTAATTCACTAGAGACGCCGAGCCATGGAGAACAGATTTGAACAGCGAGGGGGAGAGGGGGAGAGGAGGAGGGGGAGCTCACGGGCGGTGGTGTGGACGGGGCGACGAGGTGGGGCGACGAGGTCCGGGTGGTGGTGGTGCGACGAGGTCCGAGAGGCGACGAGGTCCGGGTGGTGGTGGTGCTCCGGCGACGGTGGTGTTGACGGGGCGGCGTCCGGGCCACCGGCGATGAGGGTGTCAGGGCGATGGCGTCCAACGAGGTGGGGCGACGGGGAGAGCTGCGCCGAGGAGACCAGGATGACGGGGCGGCGGGGCGGCCGCGTCGGGAGAGGAGAGGGCGGCGTCGCGGCGTCGGGGCATCGGGGTGGAGACGAGGACGACGGGGCGGCGTCGAGGCAGCGGGGCAGCGGCGTCGGGAGAGGAGAGGGGAAGGGGATCGAGGGTGAGGGCGAGGGAGAGAGAGGGGATAGGCCGGGGAGGAAATATGGATGGGGGCGGCACAATACTAATGGCGCACCACCCCTCGGTGCGCCATAAGTACATCCATACTAATGGCGCACCTCGCCCTGATGCGCCATTAGTATTTTTCTTTTGATTTCTGCTCGAGCCAACAGGTTATCTTCCACCTCACCTGATCCACATCAAGTTCCCTCTACTAGCTCGACTGGTCAGCAGCCAATTCTCACACCAGGAGGTCCTGGGTTTGATTCCCAGGCTCCACAAATTTTTTTATGCATTTAAAATGTTGTTTGATACTTATTTGTGTTTAAATATGTTCAAACTTATTTAAATCATAACAGTAATATTTATTTTATAAGACAGTAATAATTTTTTTAAAATATCATCAAGCAGTAATGCCGGTGGAGCGGAGGAGGGTGCGGGGGTGCGGGGGGTCGGC
>NC_041387.1:608749257-608768243 GCF_002162155.2 Triticum dicoccoides | reverse complement strand
GCGGTTGAGTAGGGGAATCGAGGGTGCGGGGGGTCGGCAGCGGCGGCCGGTGGACCGGGGGGTGCTCGGCGGCGAGGGGGACCGGATCTGGCGAGGTGGGATAGCGATCGAGATGGAGGGGGATCGAGATCGAGTGTCCATGAAATTTAAAAATATTCATGATAGTTCAAAAAGTGCCCATGAAATACAATCGAGAAATGAAGGCTACGATTTAAATACAATCGATCTTAGCTAGCTATCTGTTCACAATCTTCTTGCCCTTCTTTTTAGCAAATGGAGTTCTTCTGTGGAACGGACGTCCTTTAGGTAGGGTGGTCCTGCTTCTTCTTGTGGTGTATGCTGCTACTTCATCATCGTCGTCATGTTCGATCCTCGGGTCGCCGTACTTGTCGAAGTCTTGCTCATTGGCTACTCCATCCATTCCGATGATCTTCCTTTTGCCTCTCCTCACGACAACACGACTGGGCTTTGGCGGGTCGGTAATGAAGAAGCATTGGTCCACTTGGGAAGCCAGTACCCATGGCTCATTTTTCACGGTGACGTTTGCGCCCGCGGTCTTGGATTTGGCTTCGGGTATAACCATGGTGGTGAAATATCGGTCTTCTTTTTGGATGCTCTTGGCCCATCTGACACGGAACATCGGCACCTTCTCTCCAGCGTAGCTCAGCTCCCAGATCTCCTTGATCCTTCCGTAGTATCTGCCCTTGTCCTTACCGGTGTAGGATTCCATCGTTACCCCGGAGTTCTGATAACCATCGCTCTTCATGTCCTTGTCCTCGGTGTAGAATGTGTAGCTGTTGATATCGTACGCTTCATAGGTCATCAAGTTGTGCTCGGCGCCCTGTGACAAGGCGAATATGAGTTGTTCTTCCGCGGAAGAATCTTCATGTAAAGGGTACGACAGAAGCTTCTGCTTGAACCAACGCGTGAAACATGAGTTGTGCTCTTTGAGTATATCTCCGTACGTCCTCTGTTGGCCTTGGTCATTGTACGTCTTCTCAATAAAGGTTTTGTGCTGTACCACCCAAGGATCGACCACGTCTATGTGTTGTAGCGCGACTAGGTTTGCTCTTTCAAAGTCGGCGACTCGACCCTCGAAGTCGACATGCATTTCGCGGTGACCCTCACGGTGACCCCATCCAGCGAGCCTGCCGAGGTGCCTATTGACGGGCAGACCAACAGGGTTCTCGATGCCTAGATAATTCGTGCAGTAGCAGATGCACTCTTCGGTCAGAAAGCCCCTTGCTATACTTCCCTCCGGACGTGACATGTTCCAAACGTATCCTTTGATGACACCATTCATCCTTTCAAACGGCATCATGCTGAGGAACGTCGGCCCGAGTTGGATGATATCCTCCACGATATGGACCAGCAGATGCACCATAATGTCTAAGCATGCGGGCGGGAAGTACATCTCAAGCTTGCATAGTATCACCACGATCTCTTCCTGTAGCCTTCTAAGTTGCCTCACGCCAATCGACTTTCGAGAGATGATGTCGAAAAAGTTGCATAGGCCAAATAGCATTTCACGGATGTGCGCGTCCATGATCCCATGGATTGCAACTGGAAGTATCTGCGTCATCAGCACGTGACAGTCGTGAGACTTCATCCCGCTGAACTTCTGCTTCGCTGGGTCTAGGTATCTGCTTATCTTCCCCGCGTAACCGTAAGGAAGTTTTACTCCTAGGAGGCAGGTGAAAAACTGCTCGATCTCCTCCTGACTTAGAGTGAAGCACGCGGGAGGGTAGTCATTTCCGGTCTTCTTGGCCTTTTTGCCTTTGCGACGACTTTCTGTGTCCTGCTTCGCCTCATCATCATCATCATCATCATCATTAGCGTGAAGCTCCTGCCTGATGCCCATTGATTTCAAGTCTGCCCTTGCTTTCGGCCCATCTTTGGTCCTCTCTGGCATGTTGATCAGGGTACCAAGCAGACTCTCGCAAACGTTCTTCGTGATATGCATGACATCAAGGCTGTGAGGCACACGGTGGATCTTCCAGTACGGCAAGTCCCAGAAAACAGACCTCGTTTTCCATACCTTCAGCAGCGGCTCTGGCGCCTTTCGCTTCTTTCCCGGCTCTGGCGCCTTTTGCTTCTTTCCCGGTAATGGGCAGTCTTTCCAATTTTTCAACAGCTTGTCTATTTCCTCGCCGCTCCTCGTACATGGGCGTTTTCGGGGTTCGGTTTCACCATCGAACAGATCCTTGCGTTTCCTCCACGGGTCATCGTCGCGAAGCCACCTTCGATGTCCCATGAACACGGTTTTCGAAGACCCGGGATCTCTATCTAGCTGGCGATACGTTGTGTCATCCTTGCACCTTACGCATCCAGAAAATCCGTGGACTACCTGCCCCGCGAGATATCCGTAACCGAGATAGTCGTGCACCGTCGTGAGCAGTGTGTCTCTCATAGGGAAATATTCTTTCTCTGCAGCGTCCCACGTATTGGCTGGCGTTTTCCACAGCGTGTCAAGCTCCTCTTTCAGCAGCCCCAGATACAGATTGATGTCGTTCCCTGATTGTTTCAGCCCTTCAATTAGCATACTCATGTGAATGTACTTCCTCTTCATGCACAACCAGGGAGGAAGGTTGTACATCCACACAAACACAGGCCAGGTGCTATGTGTGCTTCTCTGGCTGCCAAACGGATTGACTCCATCGGTGCTCGCGCCCAGCACGATGTTCCTTGGATTGTTCCCAAATTCTGGGTCTTTGAAGTTCAACGCTTGCCACTGGCTCGCATCCTTAGGGTGACTTAGCATCTTGTCTTTTTTATCTATCTCCGGATCATTTGCGTCATCTTCTCGCTTCTTCTCCTCCCTATCCGCATGCCAACGCAGGAGCTTTGCTACCTTAGGGTCCGCGAAATAACGCTGCAGACGAGGAGTGATCGGAAAGTACCACACCAATTTTCGAGGAGCTTTCTTCCTCTTCTTGTATTGAGTGACGCCGCACACCGGACATATGGTAGACTCCACGTGCTCATCCCTATAAATGATGCAATTGTTCATGCACACATGGTATTTCACGTGTGGTAAATCTAGAGGACACATGATTTTCTTCGCCTCCTCCAAACTGGTCGGGCACTTGTTCCCCTTGGGAAGACGTTCGTGCCAGAATGACATGTTCTCGTCGAAGCATGCGTCGGTCATTTTGTGTTTTACCTTCATCTCCAGAGCCATGAGCGTTACTTTCAGGCGTATCCTCGGGCCTGCATCCTTCATACAATGGAGTAACCGCGTCTAACTCAAGTTGATCCATCTTGCCTTTCTCTCGGGCGGCAACTCTTGCGTTATCCGTCTGCTTGAGAAGCAGCTCTTGAATATGAGGGTCCTGCACCCAGCCCATCAATGGTCCAGCGTCGTCTGCTCCGCTGGCATCATCATCTTCATGATCATGCCCGTCGTCTGCTCCGGCATATTCCTCATCATCATGTCCGGCATCTTCTACATGATGACTGTGTACAGCATCACCGTCGTGATCATCTCCCGGGGATTCTTCGTCTTCTCGCCCGCCTGAGCCGCGATGGTTGTCTTGCTGCCCTTCCTCATTTCTTGCCCGGCCCCCATGGACGACTTCGTAGTCATCTTCATCACCTTGCCACCGATAGCCATCCATGAAACCACGCAAGAGCAAGTGGTCCCGCACCTGCCCGGAATCCGGGTCCGCAATAAGGCTCTTCAGCTTGCATCTTCGACACGGACATCTTATCTCCGTCTCGCTCTTTTGAAGCATCTCGGCCTTCACGGACCTCAAAAACCTATTCACGATGCCTTCGGTCATCGTGCGGACCATGGTCGCCTGCGCGGTAGAGCAAAACGATATTTTAGAACCAAGAAAAAATTTGGCATGACTTTCCCTAAAAATAGGACCAAAAAGAATGCTTAATGCCAAAATTCTCGCCGAAACGGAAATGAATCAACATTCCGGCAAAATATTGGCAAATATCGCATTTCAAATATCGGTACACCTCCAAACACAAACACATATGCAACACCACGAACATACATAGATCTAGCTATGCCATAAAAAGTGCATGTGCGTATTGTTGTAGGGAGAACAACATATATATAGCTTCCCCCCTTACTTACCTATCAAAACAAGGTAATTTAACCACTTAATTTGAATGATTCTATGGTGGAAATGAGGTGAAAAAGAGGAGGCACCCGAGACAAGGAGGAGGTGGAGAGAATGAAGTGGGGAGAAAGTGAGTGTGGGTAGGAGAGGCTGTCCAAAATATCTTGTTGCTACCCACTTACTAATGGCGCACCGACTCTAAATGCGCCATTAGTAATCCAGGTTACTAATGGCGCACCTTCTGGCGGTGCGCCATTAGTAGTTTTGCAAAAAAAACATACTAATGGCGCACTGTTCCAGAGTGCGCCATTACCAGTTTAAACTAGTAATGGCGCACGGTTGAACAGTGCGCCATTAGTAGTATTGCAAAAAAAGTAATAAAAATATAATAAAAAAACAACATTAGTGGCACACTTTCCGACAGGTGCGTCATTACTAGTTACAACTAGTAATGGCGCACTGAGTCTGGATGCGCCATTAGTATGTTTGGACAGGCGCACTAGTTCAAAAAAAAATTGATACTAATGGCGCACCTTGGACCAGGTGCGCCATTAGTAGTTTCAACTCTAATGGCGTATCAGAAGGTGGTACGCCATTAGTATATACTAATGGCGCACCCCTTGTCTGGTGCGCCATTAGTGTCAATCCCATCTATAGCCCTTTTTCTAGTAGTGGGAGGGTGGTCATTTCCGGTCTTCTTGGCCTTTTTGCCTTTGTGATGACTTTCCGTGTCCTGCTTCGCCTCATCATCATCATCATTAGCGTGAAGCTCCTCCCCAATGCCTATTGATTTCAAGTCTGCCCTTGCTTTCGGCCCATCTTTGGTCCTCTCTGGCATGTTGAGCAGGGTACCAAGCAGACTCTCGCACACATTCTTCGTGATATGCATGACATCAAGGCTGTGAGGCACACGGTGGATCTTCCAGTATGGCAAGTCCCATAAAACAGACCTCGTTTTCCATACCTTCAGCAGAGGCTCTGGCGCCTTTCGCTTCTTTCCCAGCAATGGCGCCTTTTGCTTCTTTCCCGGCAGTGGGCAATCTTTCCAATTTTTCAACAGCTCGTCTTTTTCCTTGCCGCGCCTCGTACGTGGGCATCTTCGGGGTTTGGTTTCACCATCGAACAGATCCTTGCGTTTCCTCCCTGGATAATCGTCGCGAAGCCACTTTCGATGTCCCATGAACACGGTTTTCGAAGACCCGGTATCTCTATCTAGCTGGAGATACGTTGTGTCATCCATGCACCTAACGCATCCAGAAAATCCATGGACCACCTGCCCCGCGACATATCCGTAACCGAGATAGTCGTGCACTGTCGTGAGCAGTGCGGCTCTCATAGGGAAATATTCTTTCTGTGCGGCGTCCCACATATTGGCTGGTGTTTTCCACAGCGTGTCTAGCTCGTCTTTCAGCAGACCCAGATACAGATTGATGTCGTTCCATGGTTGTTTCAGCCCTTCAATTAGCATACTCATGTGAATGTACTTCCTCTTCATGCACAACCAGGGCGGAAGGTTGTGCATCCACACAAACACATGCCAGGTGCTATGTGTGCTTCTCTGGCTGCCAAACAGATTGACTCTATCGGTGCTCGCGCCCAGCACGATGTTCCTTGGATCCTTCCCAAATTCTGGGTGTTCGAAGTTCAACGCTTGCCACTGGCTCCCATCCCTAGGGTGACTCAGCATCTTGTTTTTTTATTTATCTCCAGATCATTTGCGTCATCTTCTGGCTTCTTCTCCTCCCTATCCGCATGCCAACGCAGGAGCTTTGCTACCTTAGGGTCCACGAAATACCGCTGCAGACGAGGAGTGATCGGAAAGTACCACACCACTTTTTGAGGAGCTTTCTTCCTCTTCTTGTATCGAGTGACGCCGCACATGTGCTCGTCCCGATAAATGATGCAATTGTTCATGCACACATGGTATTTCACGTGCAGTAAATCCAGAGGAGACACGATTTTCTTCGCCTCCTCGAAACTGGTCGAGCACTTGTTCCCCTTGGGAAGACATTCACGCCAGAATGTCATGTTCTCGTCGAAGCATGTGTCGATCATTTTGTGTTTTACCTTCATCTCCAGAGCCATGAGCGTTACTTTCAGGCGGGTATCCTCGGGCATGCATCCTTCATACAATGGAGTAACCGCGTCTATATCCAGTTGATCCAGCTTGGCTTTCTATCGGGCGGCAGCTCTTGCGTTATCCGTCTGCTTGAGAAGCAGCTCTTGAATATGAGGGTCCTGCACCAAGCCCATCGATGGTCCATCGTCGTCTGCTCTGCCGGCATCTTCATCTTCATGATCATGCCCTTCGTCTACTCCGGGATCTTCCTCATCATCATGTCCTGCATCTTCTACATGATGACTGTGTACAGCTTCACCATCGTGATCATGTCCTGGAGATTCTTCGTCTTCTCGCCCGCCCGAGCCGTGGTGGTTGTCTTGCTGCCCTTCCTCATTTCTTGCACGGCCCCCATGGACGACTTCATAGTCATCTTCATCACCTTGCCACCGATAGCCATCCATGAAACCACGCAAGAGCAGGTGGTCCCGCACCTGCCCGGAATCCGGGTCCGCAATAAGGCTCTCCAGCTTGCATCTTCGACACGGACATCTTATCTCCGTCTCGTTCTTTTGAAGCATCTTAGCCTTCGCGGAGCTCAGAAACATATTCACAATGCCTTCGGTCATTGTGCGGACCATGGTCTCCTGCGGGGTAGAGCAAAATGATATTTTAGAACCAAGAAAAAATTTGGCATGACTTTCCCTAAAAATAGGACCAAAAAGAATGCATAGTGCCAAAATTCTTGCCGAAACGGAAATGAATCAACATTCCGGCAATGGCAACTATCGCATTTCAAATACTGGTACCTGCAAACACAAACATATATGCAACACCACAAACATATGCAACACCATGAACATACATAGATCTAGATAGGCCACAAAAAGTGCATGTGCATGTTGTTGAAGGGAGAAAAACATAAAGATAACTTTCCCCCTTACTTACCTATCAACAAAAGGTAATTTAACCACTTAATTTGGATGAATCTATTGTGCAAATGAGGTGAGGAGGAGGAGGCAGCCGAGACAAGCTTGGAGGAGGAGGTGGAGACAATGAAGTGGGTAAAGTGAGTGGTTAGGTGTGGATGTCCAAAATATCTTGTTGGTCCCAGGTTACTAATGGCGCACCTGCAAGTGGTGCGCCATTAGTAGTTTTGCAAAAAAAATCTATATACTAATGGCGCACCATGGCATAATGCGCCATTACTAGTTTAAACTAGTAATGGCGCACTATGCCACGGTGCACCATTAGTAGTTTTGCAAAAAAAGAATAAAAAAAAACAACAGTAGTAGCGCACTCTGCGGCCTGTGCGCCATTACTAGTTAGAAGTACTAATGGCGCACTGTGCACTGGTGCGCCATTAGTATGTTTCGAAAAAAATGTTACTAGTGGCGCACCACTTGTCTGGTGTGCCATTAGTGTCTTTCACACTAATGGCGCACCAGCACATGGTGCGCCACTGCTATATAGTAGTGGCGCACCACATGTCTGGTGCGCCATTAGTGGCCATTCCATCTATAGCCCTTTTCCTAGTAGTGCCTGTCATAAACCCAAAGGTAGGTGCACTAAGTCAATGAAGCTGCGTCCATATAGTACTCTCGTGTATACGACTAATATATACTGGAGTGGTTTTCCTATTCCCTCCATAATAATCGTTTTAAATTGTGTAAGTACGAAACGAAACTCTTTATTTAATGTACAGTGAAGAAAACTAGTACTACTACTTCCGATGAACTAACGATCCATGCCCACGCGTCCTGGTCGCACTTCCTGTCCTTCACGTGTGGTACACTACCCTCCCTTAAGTGAACAACCACACATGCGCCAAATTATCGGAAACGTGTGAGAGTGTGTACAAATAAAGAATTTTAATTCAATTATCGGAAAGGTTTGAGAGTATTACAAAGTTTGACTTCAGTCAAATCTAATATGCGGAGTAAATAAAAATGGAGGGCTACTACGCCCATCCGGGTTTTTAGTCCACACCATTTTTAAATCAAAGTTAATAGCTAGACAAATAAAATTACAGGGGAGGTGGAGACAAAGTTTTGGGAAGGCTTAGAAATAAATACAAAACTTATGCTCTTAGTACACAACGTCGATCCTTCTTCGAGGAAACATTTGGTTCATAGCCAATTGTGTGATAAAATTGCACCAACGTGAAAGACGACTGCGTCTCCAACGCAACCAAGGTGAACTGACGAAGGATATCATCTTTGTGCATAACAAGCAAAGAGCACTGATGGAGGACATCTTGTTTTCATTGAAAATCGATCAGCTTCACCAGCCGACGCAACCATGAGGCGCAACCATGAGCATCGATAGGTCATCGTGGTGATGCATCATCCATTTGGCATCAAGTTTGGGTGAGGCACCTATGAAGGTTGACAAATCCTCACTGTGGTCTGTTTCTTCTCGGTAATCAAGCTCGAGGAAGGAAGAACCACGTGGCAGAGGACAGTGAGGCGGAACAACAATGGCCATCCAATTTTGTGCAGTTCCACTAAAATTGAGGAAGACATGCCCGGGTATGGAGACACGCATCGCTGTTTCCAAAGATATAAAAAAGGGTTAGCAACGACATCTCAATTGTCAATAAGAATTAACGAAAAGTACACCAACAAACAGAAGCATCATAATTATCTTGATGGGAACTAAACCAGGATAACCGAGAAAAAAATCATTTCTTCATTTAACCAGTGATAGTACTACCACCATATGGACAATGACCGCATAACCACCATGTAGTTTTTTCGAAACAACATGTATTCCTCCCCCGAGGCATAAATCAAGACAAATTTTCGAGTGGCATTTCCTCTATAATAGTACTACTAGTAGGTGACGTTGGACCAGCCGACGAACCCTAGCTACTACTATGCATGGGGAGCTGGGGAGTAGTCGCATAGAAGAAAACCCGCATGCAGGACCCGGGGAGCTGGACCAGTACAAGAAGTTACACCTCAGGTGGGCGAGATGTCGTTTAGGCGGGCGGGCGGGATCTGCCCACACGACGGCAACGAACAAGGGTGCGGAGGATCTTTGTCCGCGCTAGCGCCGGCTCCAAGAGGACGGTGCGCATCGGCTTCCTCCATCGTCGACGGTGACAACGTCAATGCTGCACCTCCTAACCTCCCGCAGCGGACGGGATTTGGCCGGATCTGTGATAACCAGTGAGGAGAGAGATAGAGTGGACATTGTCATCTTGTTTTGATATTTAGAGGGTGAGAGAGCGAGACGCGAGAAACTCTATCAAACAAGAGGCTATAATGGAGTAAAAAAGTCTCTCTGTAGAAGTGGTTTTAAATAGAATACGCGCGTTCCCGGAAAAAAGAAACGAAAACTGGCGGACAATTTTTTAAGGGTCTGTCTAGGACACATCTAGATGTGACATAGTTATGTCACATCCAAGTTGATGTCCACTCTGTTTGTGGTCTATTTTTTTTGTCCTAGTTTTTTTTGTTTCTTGTTGCTACTCCCTTCGTCTAGGTGTGTAGGGCGTCTAAGGAAGGGCAGCATGATTCCCTCAAAAAAATGGGAAGGGCAGCGTGATCTAGGCGCGAGTGGAGTGGGCGAAGTGAAAATTTAAACCAGGAAAATAGCCAGTTACCGAGCAAGTTTAGCCCTTAATTCTCGCTGGTAAATCTCGCTAGACACGCCAATTTATTGTCTGACCTTTCCCTTCCTCAACGAGCTGCGCATGCATGCAACAATACTCACGCTAGTTAATTGCCTTCCGATTTTTTCGCTCGGGCTGACCAATAATCAACTAGCTAATTGTGCATGCATTGGCCTAACACATACCGCGGGTCATTAGTTTTGATTAACATGACATTTAAAAATGGCTGCACGGGGAGCTAGAACAAGAGACTGTAAAACGAGGCTAGTTTAACTACCTATATGCGACTAAAACTTTTGGAAAAAATGGACTCTCTTAGACGCCCTACACACCTGGACAGAGGGAGTACATTATATACTTGTGGGAGCTTAGATGTGATATCCTTAAATAACATCTAGATGTGAATTAGACAAACTGATTTTCTAACGTACCAAGAAAGAAAACTCGAGCAAAAACACGCCCCCGCTTCCAGGTCGCGAGAGTCGTCGCGCACACACACATAGACATAGACATGCATATCCATGTTTACATAAAATTCCATTTCCATCTCCATCTCCAATCATATTTGTCCAACTGGCACATTATTTACGTTGTTAAGCAGCAATATTAACGTACATCATCTCTTGTTTGCGCATGTCCGGACCGCTGCGACGGCCGGTCCGGACCAACCCGAACCCTCTTCATCACCCGCGCGTGCTTCCCGCCCGAAACGGTCAGTGCCGCATTTATGCCTGGCCAGAGCGGACGCGACCTCTCACTGGCGCCGGCATTGAAGCGGCGCGCCGGCCGAGAGAGCCTCACCCGCGCCGCTTCCGGGTGCACGCGGCTGCTCCACGTTCAAAGGTTGCAATAACCGGCTACAACATGCATGTAAAAAGTTCTTGGGAGTCCGTGCTACAGCTAGCTGTCCTTCCCCAACTCGTCAATCTCTTCCAGTAGTGCTAGTACTCCATGGCGCGGTCCATCGATAAGTAGGCGGGAAAGTTATCGTATACTACTCAGTTTGTGGTGAGTGGCATGCCGAGCGACTGTGTGGGGTCGAGCCATGGAGGAGGGTGAGACACGAACATGACAAACGTGATTTAAACGTTGGTTTTTCTTGATGGCACGATCCAACGAAACAAAACGTTGGTTTCTCTCCGTTTCCTTTTTTCTCCGAAAAACCGGAAACTTTCCACTCCATTTTCATTCCTATTCCAAGGTTGCCCCGTTACAACATTCCATCAAATACAAAGGAAAACTAACACGCATGCTGATGCATCTCAATGATTCACGGATCATAGCCAATATTTATTTCACAACTAAAGAAAAAAGTTGTGACAGTGTGTACGAAAGGAAAACTACTGATGGGGTCACTACGACATAAACCCTAAACCCTAAACATGATTTAATTTCCTGGCCAGGTAGAACCCTTCGAAGGAAAGACGACTGGCACCCTCGGATCATACGATGCTTTTGTGCAGTTCCACTAAAATCGTCCTGAGCATCCCTGATGGCAAAGATATTGAAGAAGTGTGATTAGAATAATTGTACTGGCACTAGTTCATGAGACATAAACTCATCACAAGTAGAAGCCGGTAGAAGTAGAGAAAGATCGACATGGAGATGGAGCTACGGCAGTGGAGCAAGCCAGCTCCAAAAGGAAGATGGACTATATACCTGGGACGTCGGGCTATAGCTAGAAGGGCGGTTGGGATGCAACAGAAATGGTTTCAACTATGAGGGGCTCTAGGGCAGTAGCACGCTCTTTCCTTGAAGACTTAGAGCCCTTTGTCTTCAACTTTTTGTTTGAGGGAGCATCATCAGATGTATCGTTGTGCTTCCTCTTCCTGGCTTCGGCTTCAGCTTGCCTGGTCTTCTTGAGCTTAGAAGCAGCAGAGGGGACCTTAGGCTTCGAGCTAGTCATGCTAGCAGGGAAGACAATGTTGGGTTATGCTTGCCTTGGAGCATTAGGATTAGCTTTGGCAGGCTTCTTGTTCTTCTTAGAAGCCATTGTGGGGTCGATGCGAGGTCGCCCAAGGGCTTTCCTATTTTCGGCTTCATTGTGTGCTTGCACACATTTCTGCATAAGACTTCATGCGTTCTCGAGAGCCTTTGGCTTCTTCACGCTTCTTGTGAAATTCAGTCTTGAGGTCATGCAACATCTTCTTGAAAATTTGCACATCTGCCACACTGAGCTTGTGCATATGCTTCTTGAAATGCGCCTTCTCATAATCAATCTTGTTTTTGAGCTCGACGATTTTCTGAGCCAAGGACAACTCATTAGCAATGGCTCCGTGGAATGTGACGCTGATGCCCACTGGTAGGTGCAGACTGTCAATGCTGATGCTCTGGTCATCGAACCACTCATCAAAGAGGGGAAGATCACTGAAGATCTCCGTCTCTTGCTTGCTCTTGATCAGCATCTCTAGAGCTTCATCACCAAGATCTTCATGGCTTGACAGATCAATGGTGTCTTCCTCATTATGCAGAATGGCAACAAGTGTGAGGGGTTGCCCAGAAACCTTCTTGGCCAATGGCTTCTTGGTCCTATTGGACACATGAGATAAATCTTCAGATTGCATACTGGATTCAGGAGGTGCAGTTTTCAGAGGCTTCTTAGCCGAAGCTTTTGGAGCAGCAGAGCAGAGGGCTTTGAAGCTTTTGCCTTTTTCTTCTGCTTCGGTGGTGATGGAGCATCATCAGAGTCTGCTTCTTCAGCAGATTCCTCCATTGTAGCTCTCTAGGCAGCAATATGGGATAGAAGCCCATCAAAGTTGGTGAAGGGGCTAATCATGTTCTCATTGGGTCCACGAGTTCCATCTGACCTTGGAGCAGAGGGGCCACGGTTGAAGTTGAGGCCACACTCCTTCTGGTTCTTAATAGTTGAATCTTCTGCAAACTGAAAGTTGCGCTTGAAGAGATTGTCTTCATGACACCATAAGAGAGATGATGGGTTGGCATTCTTAGGCTGAGGTCCTCGAACCATGCAAGGACAGAACTCCTGATCAATAGCTTCAGCCTTAGTCTTCGGTACCAAGTTTCGGTGTAGTCAATCACCCCACGGGTGCTTGTTGGCATACTTCTCGGCATATTCAGGTGTTACAAACTTGTACTTGAACCACTGCTCTGCCAATATATTCGGATCCAATGGATCCGGTTCTTGCGTTGTGTGTAGCTTTCTTCAGGGTTAGACTTGTAGTTCATATAGATCTACAGGCAAGTCCAGTGCTGTGTTGCCACGGTGTTGTCTTCCTCCTTTCCATGCAGACTTCTCGGAATCCATTATATTCAGGAAAATAGGCTTTAGAACAGTGAAAGGCTTCCGTCTGCTAGTCAGACAAGAACTGGCTTCAGGAGACTCAATGTGTTGCTGTAAGAATTCTGCAAATGAATGCAGACTATGAGAACCAAGGGATTCTGATGTCTACTACACAACATTCTTCTTGTAGATGTTGTTAGGCCTCCAAGTGCAGAGGTTTGTAGGACAGTAGCAAATTTCCTTCAAGTGGATGACCTAAGGTTTATCAATCCGTGGGAGGCATAGGATGAAGATGGTCTCTCTCAAACAACCCTGCAACCAAATAACAAAGAGTCTCTTGTGTCCCCAACACACCAATACAATGGTAAATTGTATAGGTGCACTAGTTCTACAAAGAGATGGTGATACAAGTGCAATATGGATGGTAGATATAGGTTTTTGTAATATGAAATTATAAAAACAGCAAGGTAACTAATGATAAAAGTGAGCACAAACGATATTACAATGCTTGGAAACAAGGCCCAAGGTTCATACTTTCACTAGTGCAAGTTCTATCAACAATAATAACATAACTGGATCATATAACTATCCCTCAACATGCAACATAGAGTCACTCCAAAGTCACTAATAACAGAGAACAAATGAAGAGATTATTGTAGGGTCCGAAACCACCTCAAAGTTATCCTTTTTGATCGATGTATTCAAGAGTCCGTAGTAAAATAACATGAAGCTATTCTTTCCTTTCAATCTATCAGTACTAGGGAAAAGGCTAGCAGCAGCGCGGGTTTTAGATGTATCAGTAGCGCGGTGATAGGCGCTACTAATAAGGCGCTACAGCTAACATATAGCAGTAGCGCGTGCTCACCGGCGCTACTGCTACACAAGTGTAGCAGCAGCGCTGTTTGCGGAAGCTCGCTACTGCTAGTAGCTCTAGCGCGTTTTACCTTGATGCGCTACTGCTATCGCGGCGCTGCTGCTAACTTTTGTACACTCGCTACTGCTAATTTAAGTAGGTTTTTTGTTTTTTTTGGCATATTTGTTTTGTATTTGAACAGGCTTTATAGAAGAATCTTTAGCACATAGAAATGTCATCATGATACACATACAAATGTCTGCGAGACCACAAATGTAATCATAGCATGTACATACAAATAGTCTCATCATAATCATCATCCAACACAAAGTCATATCTTGTCATCATCTCGAAAATAGCGATACATGCAAGTCTCGAATACTTGCAACTACAACAACGTCATCCATCTAAACAAAGGTATACGCAAGAAGTGCTATCACTATGAGTGAGAGCGGAACTATGCAGTACATGAGGTGGCGGTTACGAGTCCTCTCTCGCGCTAGCGTGAACCTCAAGTAACTAGATTCTCCTTCTTGTCTGCTTTTGAAGCCTTTATGGCTGGCGCCCATGAACCCATTCACTTGCGCCTGACACTCATGCCACTCGTTGTACACCCCCGGAACCTTCCCTTTGTACACGACATAGCAATTCCATCTCTCCATCAAGAAACTAGGTACCTGTTAGAGATGCATGTTCATGAAGAGGATGTACAATCATATATATGCAACAAAATATACTAGAGCAACACCGAAAAGAAAGGGTTAGCAATTAGATGCAACATACAGTATGCAAATTAATTAACTAGAGGTACGCATGTCACCGTACGCAAACTAACAAAGTAGCGTTACGCAAGTTTGGCATGGACCGTGGACATTACAAAGTTTCATCGCTACAAGAAGTATACAAGTTCAACCGACACATATCATCATCATCGGCATCATAAAGCACTAGAAGTTCCATCCTTCTAGATCATCGAGGACGAACCCTAGCTTCTTGAATGGCATGAGGTCTAGACGTTGCATGCCTATGCGAGTTCGGACGTCAGCTCGCTATATAGGGCCGTGGTGGAACATCCCCTTCTCATCGACGACTTGTTTCATGATGATCGTCGCAATGTCGCTTTGGATGCGAAAGAAGTCATCTCTAAGTTTATAATCCGCTTCTCCATGAGATTCTAGCCACTTGTGGATACGATCATCATTTCTGATGTTAATGCGAAGCTTTTGGTGATCCGTGTTGAACTGAATCATGAGATGGACGATGTAGAATCCATCCTTCTTGCTTGGTTTTGGGACATGGATGCAGGAGAAGTTAGTTTTATGCGCGAAACCCATCTTCTTGTTCCTTTGTTTCTTGATCTGCACATGGCCACCTCTAAAGCTGAAGCCTTGGAGAGCATCATATAGAATATTCATTATGTGGGTGTAGTCTTTTTTCTCGTAGTCTCCTGAAGGGTCAAAATACACTGCGTGGGAGACTTGCGGGTAAAGAACGATAAGGACGGCGCGCCCGTTGCTCCGGGGAAAAGACACCTCAAATTATTCCCCATATGAGAGAGATGGAATGATTGAAATGTACGAAATGGTTGTCTAGAACTGACTTACTTTGGATGATAAGGCACGAGGACAATTTCCCGGTCCTTATTCTGTACCATGAAGTTTTGGAGGTACTCCCTAGCAGTTTCACGCTCAAAGTCGCCGAGACTCAAGAAAGACTCGTGCATTTAATGGATCCGCCACACCGATTTGCGAGACTTCTTCACTCTTCATGTTGGAGCTCATATGTAGCGCAAAAAGGCGGACGATAGTAAAATCAAGCCGCCTTGTTAGAAACATCTCAAAGATATGGTCAAACTGCAGGAAGAACACCTCCGCGGGCCGTGTGTCGATGTAGCACTTCCCCTCAGGCACACGAGCCGCGTATGTTGGATATCCTGGATCCTTTGAGGCTAGTAGGCTTTTCTCAGTCGACAGCACATGGTCGTGCAGTCTCCTGAGATCCCCTGATAGTGCCTCCGGTGGTTTTGGCGGTAGCATCGGCTCGCCCGTGAGATGGAACATGACCGCACTTTTCACGGGTACACGCTCTTCAGAATGCATCGTCTGGCTGCTATGTGCTCTGGCTTGTTTGGAGACAGTTACCTTCCCTGATCTCTTCCTCTCCTTTTTCTTGGGCACACCTTCCAGACCCTTCCTTAACCCCTGCCCCAGTGTTCCCGGGCTAAGTACTGTACGACCCTCGTGCCCGGCTATTTGAGCCTGTGTTGAGGCGGCATCTTCAGGCGTGTCCTGTGAGGATTTCATGAAGAGAGACTTTTTGCAATCCATGGTACGACCCTGCCCGGGCATATCATCCATATCCTCATTAGCAAGCTGATAGCCCGATTCGTCATATGGTTGACTCATCATATCTATGTCACAGTCATATGCGTTTGTATTGAGGTAATCCATAGGGTCGACCTCCGTCTCATCATCCATTCTCTGTTCTATAGGAGAAATTACATCAGCCAGTACTATTGCACCCCCTTCATCATGTCGTCCGCCACTCTCACCCGGCACTATAGGAGCTGGTAATTGCATAGGCGGGGTGGTGGTCTTCGCACATGCTTGTTGATGTGTGGTAGTTATTGGTGTGCTCTCGGCCAGCTCCAGACGAATAAGATTCTTCGGCCATAGCAGCACCCAATTCTTGCAGCTTCCAATCCGCGGCGGGGTCTCGTCGTCCGCTCCCACATGCTGAGGAGGCAAATCCTCGTGCCCCGATTTCACACTGGTCAAGCTAACCCTGAAGTGCCCAGCGGGGATCGGCTGGTTGTGGAACGTGCGTTGAGAGGGGTCCATTATCATCCCCTTTCCCACGTCCACCTTCTGGCCTTTGATCAAGTAGAGTATGGTGCATGGGGTTTCTTTCGCCTAAAAACACATATGTCTGTGGCGTAAAACAACCGAAAGGCAACAAAATGGAATATTATATATATATATATATATATATATATATATATATATATATATATATATATATATATATATATATATATGTTGGTGCGACATGTAATTACCGTGACGGCGTCGAGCTCAGCCAAAGACGAAGGCCCACCTAGCGCACCTAAGACTGAGGACGGGCTGCTATGAGTGGGAGCGGCTGCGAGAGGAGGCCTGGTTGCGTGAGCAAGTGATGGTGCGATGGTGTTGTTGTTCATGGAGTTGCTCCCGACGAAACTGGGCATCGGGAAATCATGTACCGTCTTGTCTGGATTTTCCTTCGCCCAGTTGATGATAACTGGAACCAAGTTAGTAGCAAAATCATTTCTGCAGGCAGTTACAGCTGCATTGACTGCCTGCTGTAGCAACTCATATTTGTCCTTGGCTGCTTTTTTCGCGTCCTCAGCTATTTTTTTCTCGACCGCAAGCTTCACCTTCGCGTCGATGTCCGCCTGACTAAACTTCTTTTTCAGCTTCTTGGCCTCCGGGCCCTCGATGTAAAACACCTTCCACGTGGCGCCGTCTCCAGCGCCGTGCACACGACCATATTGCGGCTGCTGATCCAAAGGGAGTCCCTTAAGTTCGTTCAAGGCCCGGTTGAGAGGGGTGTCCCACTTGGGCCTCATCAGAGAAGTAGGGCTTTCGGCTGCAAGCTGGTATTGCTTCTCCAGTAGTCTAATCAATTTCCTCGTGATCTTGTCCGTGTAAAAAAACTTTTTCTCCTTGTCCCACTTGTAGCGGGCCCTGATGAAGTCATGCTCCAAGGGGTTGGTGAACTTCGCGAAGGGGTCTGGGAGACCTGCGGCTTCACGTTCCGCGTCCTCCTTATCCCATATGGGCCTTTTACCGAGGTAGCCACGGCTTCCGAGGCGATGCTTCCCCGTGTTCCTTTGCTGAAGTCTCTTGAATTTCGCAGCCTTAGCCTTGGCTGCCTCGCTAGTGCAAGTGTCCTTGAACTTTTCGAACTCCTCTTCCGTAAGTGTCGGATTTTCCTCCAGAATCTTGGACAGGGGTTCATCAGCCTCAATAGCTCGTTTCACCCTCGTTTTCCAGGAGGCCAAATCATTGCTGAACATGCCCATGGCGTGATTGTTAATCTTTTTCATCTTCGGATCATCCCACGGATGTTCTATGTTATCATCCCGGTCGGGGAACTTGAATCTCTTGTGCAACTTTGTTAGGAGCAACTGCGTCAACTGTTCTTTACTCCTTAAGTCATCGTTGTTGATGCTCGCGCATTCCCGTAGGATGCATCCTACTTGGTTCCCGTAGCACTTGTGAGGTTCTTCCGGCTCTAATGGCTCAAACTTGCCAGGTGCCATCTTTGTGATCACAAGTCGTCCAATCCCTAGTTTGTTAGGTTTTCGTCTCCTCTGCTTCTTATGCTTCCTCTTTTCGGTAGCGGCATCGGGGTCGTAACCTTCCCCGCGGGTACCTTCCCCACCGGTCTCGATGCTGCCATCGGTGCCGGCACTGTCGGTGTTGATGTCAGCGTCAGTACCATCATCGAGGCCGACCTGCAAACCTTGCTTAGCAGTCAAATAGTCGAGGTACGCTTGTTCACCCTCATAATCCATCTCGTCTGCATCTTGGTCAGAAGGCCCAGTTTCGTCGTTATTCGACATGTTTCCTATGATTAAGTGTCCTCATTTATTTCTAAAAGTATGAATAAATGAGAAATGACATAAAAAGAAATCTATGTGCCAGCCCTCGATATGCCAACTATGTAGCACAAAATCATGCCTTTATTCACGGGAAATTTCGTCATGACCTTTGCTAAAAAATGGACATATCGAGCACCTGAAATTCACCGGAATGGAAATGAATCAACATTCCGGCGTAACATAGGCCACTCGGATCATTTTCCAAACATGACATGTCCAAAACATGACATATGCACATATCACATGTCCAGTTCAAATTTGCACATATCACATGTCCAGTTCAAATTTTGAAACCTAGCTAAATTCATAACTAAATAGATAACCTAATTAATATACTGCCCTAACTAAAACCTAAGTAAATTAACTGAAGAACCCTAGCAGAGAGAGAGGGGGGTTTACAGAGGGTGCAGGGGCGAGGAGGCAGGCCCGACGACGGCCGGGAGGGGAGAGGAGGGAGGCGAGGGCCGACGGGTCGGGGGCGAGCGCGCCGGGG
>NC_041387.1:608721202-608748605 GCF_002162155.2 Triticum dicoccoides | reverse complement strand
AGTCAGCTTCTTTCCCTTCTTGTTCGTCGAAGAATAATTGAGCCCCTCATTGTGACTTTGCCTTTTCCATGGAGTACGATTTTTCTTAGGTAATGTAGTATTGATTCTTCTTTTGACGTATACTTCATCATCATCGTCATCTTCCCTCATTGGGTTGCCGTACTGATCATAGTCTTCCTCGTTGGCGACTCCATCCATTCCAATGATGTTACTTTTGCCTCTCCTCAGGACAACACGGCTGGGATTGCGCGGGTCAGTTATGAAGAAGCATTGTGTCACGTGCTTAGCGTGTACCCATGGCTCATTTTTTGCGATAGCGTTCACGGTAGCGCTCTTGGCATCGGGTATAGTCATGGTAGTGAAAATCCGGCTTTCTCTTTCGACATTCTTAGCCCATCTGACACGGAACATCGTCGTGTTGTGCAGTCCAGAGTAGTCAAGCTCCCAGATCTCCTCGATCCTTCCATAAAATCATTCAGTTGCACCGTTGTCGCTGCCGGTCATGCATTCCATCGTCACCCCTGAGTTCTGATCATCACTGTCCATATCTTTGGCCTCCGTGTAGAACGTGTATCCGTTGATATCATATGCCTGATAGGTTACGAGGTTGGGCGAGGGGCCATGTGCTAAGGCTTATATGAGCAATCCGTCCTTAGAGCCCTCCTCTGGAGGATTAGCAATAATATGCTCTTTGAACCAATCCAGGAAAGTGGAGTTGTGATCTCTAGTAACTTCGGCGTCCGTCCTGCATACCCCCCGGTCACGATACTTCTTTGCGATAATTTCTTTGTGCAGTGCCATGAAAGGATCTACCTCGTCTAGGTGTTGTAGCACTACCAAGTTTGCTCTGTCAAAGTTGTTGCGTCGATCTGAGTATGCCACGTGCAGTTCCCTGCGACCGTTGCAGTTACCATCTCCTTCGAGCCTCCCATCGCGCTTGTTAACGGGCAAACCAACACTAACACCAGGCGGCTGGTCTGCGCCTTATAGAAAATTCTCACAGAAAGATATGCACTCTTGTGCCAAATTGCCCTGGACGATGCTTCGATCTGCACGGGACATGTTACGAACGAATCCTTTGATGATCCCATTCATCCTCTCAAATTGCATCATGTTGTGCAGGAATGACGGCCCCAGGTCTATTATGTCATCCACAATATGGACACACGGATGCACCATCACGTCAAAGAACGCGGGCGGGAAGTACATCTCAAGCTCATTCAGTATCACAACGATCTCTTCCTGTAGCCTTTGGAGCTGCTTCACACTGATCGACTTTCGAGAGATGACGTCAAAAAAGTTGCAGAGACCAATAAGCATGTCATGGACGTGCTTGTCCATTATCCCTCTAAGGGCAACAGGTAGTATCTGCGTCATCATCACTTGACAGTCATGAGACTTCATCCTGCTGAACCTTTTCTTGTCCGTGTCTAGATATCTGCTTATCTTGCCACAGTAACCGGAACTAACTTTCACTCCGGTAAGGCACTTAAAGAAGGCATTGATCTCAGCCTGACTTCAGGTGAAGCAAGAAGGGGGGGCAATAATCCTCTTTCTTTATTTTCTTGCCCTTCATCTCCCGTGCCTCTGTCTCCGTCTCTGTCTTGTCTGACATTTTACGGGGCGGCATGTGCAGATCTTCGCTAATTTTCAAATCTTGCAAGTCTTTTCTTGCCTTCAGCCCATCCTTGGTCTTTTCCGGCATGTTCATCAGTGTTGCGAGCAAGCTCTCAAGGACATTCTTACAAATATGCATTTGATCAAGGCAATGAGGTGTATCGAGTTTGTGCCAGTACTCCAAGTCCCAAAACACAGACCTCGTCTTCCATACCTTCAGCAGCGGCTCCGGCGCCTTTCTCATCGTCTTTCCCGGCGCGGGGCACTTCTTCCAGTTTTTCAACAGCTCATCGATTTCGGCACCGCTCCGCTTATGTGGAGGTCATTGATGCTCAGCGTGACCATTGAATAGATCTCCATGGTTTCTACACGGGTCGTCCTGTTCAAGCCATCTTCGATGCCCCATGTACATGATTTTCCCAGACCCGCCATCTTTCCTTGATGTTAGCTACTGAGACGTCGTATCATCGATGCACCGCGTGCATCCGCAATATCCATGGCACATCTGGCCTGCCACATATCCATAACCGAGATAGTCCTGCACTGTCGTGATCAGCTCTGCTCTCAAGTTGAAATACTCACCTTTGCTGGCGTCCCATGTCTTGGACGGTGTTTTCCATAACGTGTCTAACTCCTCTTGAAGTAGTCCTAGATACAAATTAATATTATTTCCTGGTTGTTTCGGCCCTTGAATAAGCATTCTCATGTGAATGTACTTCGATTTCATGCACAACCAGGGGGGAGGTTGTACATCCATACAAACACGGGCCATGTGCTATGGTTGGTGTTCTGGTTGCCAAACGTATTCATGCCATCGGTACACGCGCCGAGCACGATGTTCCTTGCATCACATTCAAAATACCGATAGAAGTTGTTCAACGCTCTCCACTGGCTTCCATCCTGCACGTGTCTTAGCTTCGGATCATCTCCATCGTCGGGCTTCTTCCTCTCCGCATGCCAGCGCATTAGCTTTGCTTCCTTGGGATCTACAAAATACCTCTGGAGACGGGGAGTGACCGGTAAGTACCATACAACTTTCTGGGGACATTTCTTCCCAGCCTTCTTGTATCGAGAAGCATTGCACACCGGACAACTTGTTTTTTCCGTGTGCTCCTTCCGATAAATTATGCAATCGTTGATGCATGCATGGTATCTAACGTGTGGCAGATCAAGAGGGCACACGATCTTCTTGGCCTCATCAACACTAGTAGGACATAGATTACCCGCGGGAAGAACATCCTTTAGGTACTTGAGATGCTCATCGAGGCTAGTGTCGGTCCATTTGTTTTTAGCCTTCGTCTTCAGGAGTTGGAGCGTGAAACTCAAGAGGGTCACCTTAGGATTGCAACCATCATACAATGGAGTGTTCGAGTCTAGCACCAGTTGCTCCAGCTTAGCCTCCTCTCTAGAAGCAGCTCTCTCAGTACTCGTCTCCTTGCGAAGCAATGCTTGAACATGAGGGTCCCGCACGATTGAACTTAGTACCGACGAACTCTGCTGCGTGGAGTCCATGTTGTTCTCTCCGTCGCCATGTCCGGCCCCTTCTCCTCCGCCATGTCCGGCCCCTTCTCCGCCGCCATGTCCGACCTCTTCCCCGCCGCCATTATCGATCATCTCTTTGTCTTGCCCCGTGTCATCATTGCCCGCCCCATCGGCATCCTCAACATCGTCATCCTCATCTTCAATTATCCACCGCGTATAGCCATCCATGAAACCAGTCATGATCAGGTGCGCTTCGACACAACCATCGTCATGGGGGTCGAGCCAAACTATTCCTTTGCATTTTCGACACGGACATAAAACCTCTGTCCGGTTATTTTCTTTCATGTCCTGCACCGCCGATCGCAACCACCTGTCCACCATCGTTCCACTGACCATCGTCAACTCTGCACGGTAATAATAAACAAATTGATTATAAAAATGCATGCATGCATCAAAGTCATACAAAAATTTGGCATGACCTTCCCTAAAAATAGGACATATATGGATCTAGAGTTTGCCCGGAATTCACCGAACCGGAAATAAATCGACATTTCGGCAAAACATAGCCAACTCAAAAGCACAATTTGGCGTGCCACACACACAATTTCCACAAACATATCACACACACATAAACATATTTTCATTTTGCAAAAGTATGAAATTTTCATCACCTCTATCTCGATTGAGATCGAGCACACGGTGGAGATGATGTTGTAGGGAGATCAAAAGTGCACAAAGCTCTTCTTGACAAAGATAGATCTAGTTAGGGGGTAAATATGTCACTTAACTAAGTGCTACATCTACCTAGCTAGCTAATTTGGGAGGAGACAACTTCAACTATGGAGGGGAAAGGAAAAAGAGAAAGGAGATGCATTAATGGAGGTGGCGTAGTTAGGTAGGAGTAATGAAGAGAGAGAAAGGTGGATAGAAGAAAAAGAGTAATGGGGGAGAAGTATTGAGGAAGAAGAAGAGTGAGAGTGGGAGCATGTGGGGGAGGTAGGGGGAAGGGAAGAGAGGAGGGGGAGGGGAGGCACGGGTGGGGAAAGGTGGTGGGTTGGTGCGGGTTAGTAGTAGCGCGGGAGAAGAAACGCGCTGCTGCTAAATAATTAGCAGCAGTGCGCTTTGGGCAACGGCGCTACTGCTAACAGTGACAAAAAATTTGCCAATTTGAAATGTAGCAGCAGCAATCCCAGTAAAAGCGCGCTACTCCTACATCAGTAGCAGTAGCGCGGTTCAGGCCACGGCGCTACTGCTAAATGGAGCTCGATGAACACCGCCGGTGGATATTTGTAGCAGCGCGGTTTACACAGAGCGCACTACTGCTAAAAACTTATCAGCAGCGAGTTTCCAGCACACACGCTACTACTAATTAGCAGCAGCGCTCCTTTTTGATCCGCGCTGCTGCTAAGATTCTACGTATAGGCTTTTCCCTAGTAGTGTATCATAGAGTTCGTACTAGAATAACACCTTAAGACACAAATCAACCAAAACCCTAATGTCACCTCGATACTCCAATGTCACCTCAAGTATCCGTTGGCATGATTATACAATATGCATCACATAATCTCAGATTCATCTATTCAACCAACAAATAGTACTTCAAAGAGTGCCCCATAGTTTCTACCGGAGAATCAAGATGAAAACGTGTGCCAATCCCTATGCATAAGTTCATTCAACCCGCAAGTTGATCACCAAAACATACATCAAGTAGATCACGTGAATATCCCATTGTCACCATAGATAAGCACGGCAAGACATACTTCTAGTGTTCTCAAATCCTTAAAGACTCAATCTGATAAGATAACTTCAAAGGGAAAAATCAATCCATTACAAGAGAGTAGAGGGGGAGAAACATCATAAGATCCAACTATAATAGCAAAGCTCACGGTACATCAAAATCGTACTGAATCAAGAACACGAGAGAGAGAGAGATCAAACACATAGCTACTGGTACATACCCTCAGCCACGACGCGACAAAGAGTCACTCCAAAGTCACTAATAGTGGAGAACAAACGAAGAGATTATTGTAGGGTACGAAACCACCTCAAAGTTATCCTTTCTGATCAATCTATTCAAGAGTTCGTAGTAAAATAACATGAAGCTATTCTTTCCGTTCAATCTATCATAGAGTTCGTACTAGAATAACACCTTAAGACACAAATCAACCAAAACCCTAATGTCACCTAGATACTCCAATGTCACCTCAAGTATTCGTGGGCATGATTATATGATATGCATCACACAATCTCAGATTAATCTATTCAACCAACACAAAGTACTTCAAAGAGTGCCCCAAAGTTTCTACCGGAGAGTCAAGACGAAAATGTGTGCCAACCCCTATGCATAAGTTCATTTAACTCGCAAGTTGATCACCAAAACATACATCAAGTAGATCACGTGAATATCCCATTGTCACCACAGATAAGCACGACAAGACATACATCAAGTGTTCTCAAATCCTTAAAGACTCAATCTGATAAGATAACTTCAAAGGGAAAACTCAATCCATTACAAGAGAGTAGAGGGGGAGAAACATCATAAGATCCAATTATAATAGCAAAGCTCGCGATACATCAAGATCGTGCCGAATCGAGAACACGAGAGAGAGAGAGAGAGAGAGAGAGAGCAAACACATAGCTAATGGTACATACCCTCAGCCCCGAGGATGAACTACTCCCTCCTCGTCATGGAGAGCACCGGTATGATGAAGATGGCCACCGGCCCCCTCTGGCAGGGTGCCGGAACTGGGTCCCGATTGGTTTTTTGTTGCTACAGAGGCTTACGGCGGCGGAACTCCCGATCTATTGTGCTCACCAATGTTTTTAGGGTATATGGACATATATAGGCGAAAGAAGTTGGTCAGGGGAGCCACGAGGGGCCCACGAGGGTGGGGGTGTGCCCAAGGGGGTAGGGCGCGCCTCCCTGCCTCGTGGCTTCCTCGCTGCCTCCCTTATGTGCACTCCAAGTCTACTGGATTGCTTCTGTTCCAAAAATAACTCTCCCGAAGGTTTCATTCCGTTTGGACTCCGTTTGATATTCCTTGACTTCGAAACACTAAAATAAGCACACAAAAAACAGCAATATGGGCTGGGCCTCCAGTTAGTAGGTTAGTCCCAAAAATGATATAAAAGTGTAAAGTAAAGCCCATAAACATCCAAAACGGGTAATATAATAGCATGGAACAATCAAAAATTATAGATACATTGGAGACGTATCAAGCATCCCCAAGCTTAATTCCTGCTCGTCCTCGAGTAGGTAAATGATAAAAACAGAACTTTTGATGTGGAATGATACCTAGGATAATCCTTAATGTAATTTTCTTTATTGTGGCATGAATGTTCAGATCCAAATGATTCAAAATCAAAGTTCATATTGACATAATAAATAGTAATACTTCAAGCATACTAACAAAGCAATCATGTCTTCTCAAAATAACATGCTAAAGAAAGTTCATCCCTACAAAATCATATAGTTTGGTCATGCTCCATTTTCGTCACACAAGAATGCTCTCATCTTGCACACCCCCGATGACAAGCCAAGCAATTGTTTCATACTTTAGCAATCTCAAACTTTTTCCAACTTTCACGCAATACATGAGCATGAGCCATGGATATAGCACTATGGGTGGAATAGAATATGATGATGGAGGTTTTGTGTAGAAGACAAAAAAGAAGAAAGTCTCATGTTAACGAGGCTAATCAACGGGCTATGGAGATGCCCATCAATTGATGTCAACATGAGGAGTAGAGATTGCCATGCAACGGATGCACTAGAGCTATAAATGTATGAAAGCTCAACAAAAGAAACTAGTGGGTGTGCATCCAACTTGCTTGCTCACGAAGACCTAGGGCATTTTGAGGAAGACCATCATCGGAATATACAAGCCAAGTTCTATAATGAAAAATCCCCACTAGTATATGAAAGTGACAGCAAATGAGACTCTTTATATGAAGAACATGGTGCTACTTTGAAGCACAAGTGTGGAAAAAGATAGTAGCATTGTCCCCCCCTTTTTTGGGCCTTTCTTTTTTTTATTTGGCCTTTCTCCCTTTTTTTATTTGGCCTTTCCTTTTTTTGGCCTTTCTTTTTTAAGGGACAATGCTCTAATAATGATGATCATCACACTTCTATTTATTTACAACTCATGAGTTACAAATCAAAACTAGAACAAGATATGACTCTATATGAATGCCTCCGGTGGTGTACCGTGATGGGCAATGAATCAAGAGTGACATGTATGAAAAATTATGAAGGTGGCTTTGCCACAATACGATGTCCACTACATGATCATGCAAGGCAATATGACAATGATGATGCGTGTCATGATGAAAGGAACGGTGGAAAGTTGCATGGCAATATATCTCGGAATGGCTATGGAAATGTCATAATAGGTAGGTATGGTGGATGACTTGAGGAATATATAAGGAGGTTTATTTGTTATAGAGCGTATCATAGCACGGGGTTTGGATGCACTAGTGAAGTTTGCACCAACTCTCAAGGTGAGAAAGGGCAATGCACGGTACCAAAGAGGCTAGCAATGATGGAAAGGTAAAAGTGCGTATAATCCATGGACTCACATTAGTCATAAAGAACTCATATACTTATTGCAAAAATCTACAAGTATTCAAAAACCAAGCACTAAGTGCATGCTCCTAGGGGGATATATTGATAGTAAAAGACCATCGCTCGTCCCCGACCGCCACTCATAAGGATGACAATCTAAGAACACCTCATGTTTCAAATTTGTTACACAACGGTTACCATACGTGCATGCTATGGGACTTGCGAACTTCAACACAAGTATTCTTTAAATTCACAATTAACCAACTAGCATGACTCTAATATCACCACCTTCATATCTCAAAACAATTATCAAGCATCAAACTGATCATAGCATCCAATTCACTTTCTATGATAGTTTTTATTATACCCAACTTTGATGCCCATCATTCTAGGACCAATTTTATAACCATAGCAAATACCATGCTGTTCTAAAAGACTCTCAAAATGATATAAGTGAAGCATGAGAGCTGAACAATTTCTTCAAAATAAAACCATCGTCGTGCTCTAAAAGATATAGGTGAAGCACTAGAGCAAACGACAAACTACTCCAAAAGATATAAGTGAAGATCAATGAGTAGTTGAATAATTATATAACTATGTGAAGACTCTCTAATATTTAAGAATTTCATATCTTGGTATTTTATTCGAATGGAAATCAAAACTAAAGAAAATAAAATGACGCTCCAAGCAAAACACATATCATGTGGTGAATAAAAATATAGCTCCAAGTAAAGTTACCGATGAACAAAGACGAAAGAGGGGATGCCATACGGGGCATCCCCAAGCTTAGGATATTGGTTGTCCTTGAATATTAACTTGGAGTGCCTGGGCATCCCCAAGCTTGGTCTCTTTCCACTCCTTATTCCATAGTCCATCGAATCTTTACCCAAAACTTGAAAACTTCACAACACAAAACTCAACAGAACACTCGTAAGCTCCGTTAGTATAAGAAAATAAAACCACCACGTAGGTACTGTTGTGAACTCATTCCAAATTCATATTTGTGTAATATATACTATATTCCAACTTCTCTATGGTTCATACCCTCTGATACTACTCATAAATTCATCAAAATGAGCAAACAACACATAGAAAACAGAATCTGACAAAAACAGAACAATCTGTAGTAATATATATGATAGTATACTTATGGAACTCCAAAACTAATACCAAATTAGGAAAACCTGAGAAATTTATGTACCAACCCATAGAAAAAAGAATAAGATAAAAATCACATTTATATGAATTATCAAAACTAATTTATTGGGTGCAAAAGTTTCTGATTTTCAGCAAGATCAACACAACTATCACCGTAAGCTATCCTAAAGGTCTTACTTGGCACTTTATTGAAACAAAAGCTATAAAACATGATTACTACAGTAGCATAATCATGTGTAAACACAAAAACAGTAAGGGTAAATATTGGGTTGTCTCCCAACAAGCGCTTTTCTTTAATGCCTTTCTAGCTAGGCATGATGATGACAATGATGCTCACATAAAAGATAAGAATTGAAACATAAAGAGAGCATCATGAAGCATATGACTATCACATTTAAGTCTAACCCACTTATTATGCATAGGGATTTTGTGAGCAAACAACTTATGGAAACATAATCAATTAGCATAGGAAGGCAAAACAAGCGTAGCTTCAAGATTTTCAACACATAGAGAGGAAACTTGATATTTATTGCAATTCCTACAAGCATATGTTCCTCCCTCATAATAATTTTCAGTAGCATCATGAATGAATTCAACAATATAACCAGCACATAAAGCATTATTTTCATGATGCACAAGCATATAAATTTTACTACTCTCCACATAAGCAAACTTCTTCTTTATGGCATACATATCATCACAATAATCATCATAAATAGGAGGCATGCTTTCATCATAGTAAATTTGCTCATCAAAACTTGGGGGACAAAAAATATCATCTTCATAAAACATAGCTTCACCAAGCTTGTGGCTTTGCATATCATTAGCATCATGGATATTCAAGGAATTCATACTAAAAACATTGCAATCATGCTCACCATACAAAGATTTAGTGCCAAACATTTTATAGACTTATTCTTATAGCACTTGAGCACAACTTTCCTTTCCATTATTCTCACAAAAGATATTAAAAAGATGAAGTGTATGAGGCAAACTCAATTCCATTTTTTGTAATTTTCTTTTATAGACTAAACTAGTGATAAAACAAGAAACTAAAAGATTCGATTGCAAGATCTAAAGATATACCTTCAAGCACTAACCTCCCCGGCAACGGCACTAGAAAAGAGCTTGATGTCTACCGGCAACAACCCTCCAACCAAATAACGAAGAGTCTCTTGTGTCCCCAACACACCCAATAGAATGGTAAATTGTATAGGTGCACTAGTTCTCTAAAGAGATGGTGATACAAGTGCAATATGGATGGTAGATATAGGTTTTTGTAATCTGAAATTATAAAAACAGCAAGGTAACTAATGATAAAAGTGAGCACAAACGATATTGCAATGCTAGGAAACAAGGCCCAAGGTTCATACTTTCACTAGTGCAAGTTCTCTCAACAATAATAACATAACTGGATCATATAACTATCCCTCAACATGCAACAAAGAGTCACTCCAAAGTCACTAATAGCGGAGAACGAAGGAAGAGATTATTGTAGGGTACGAAACCACCTCAAAGTTATCCTTTCTGATCGATCTATTCAAGAGTCCGTAGTAAAATAACATGAAGCTATTCTTTCCCTTCAATCTATCATAGAGTTCGTACTAGAATAACACCTTAAGACACAAATCAACCAAAACCCTAATGTCACCTAGATACTCCAATGTCACCTCAAGTATCCGTTGGCATGATTATACGATATGCATCACATAATCTCAGATTCATCTATTCAACCAAGAAATAGTACTTCAAAGAGTGCCCCAAAGTTTCTATCGGATAATCAAGATGAAAACGTGTGCCAATGCCTATGCATAAGTTCATTCAACCCGCGAGTTGATCACCAAAACATACATCAAGTAGATCACGTGAATATCCCATTGTCACCATAGATAAGCACAGCAAGACATACTTCTAGTGTTCTCAAATCCTTAAAGACACAATCTGATAAGATAACTTCAAAGGGAAAAATCAATCCATTACAAGAGAGTAGAGGGGGAGAAACATCATAAGATCCAACTATAATAGCAAAGCTCACGGTACATCAAGATCGTACTGAATCCAGAACATGAGAGAGAGAGAGAGAGAGAGAGATCAAACACATAGCTACTGGTACATACCCTCAGCCCCGAGGGTGAACTACTCCCTCCTCATCATGGAGAGCGCCGGGATGATGAAGATAGCCACCGGTGATGGATCCCCCCTCCGGTAGGGTGCCGGAACAGGGTCCCTATTGGTTTTTGGTGGCTACAGAGGCTTGCGGCGGCGGAACTCCCATTCTATTGTGCTCCCCAATGTTTTTAGGGTATATGGACATATATAGGCGAAAGAAGTCGGTTAGGGGAGCCACGAGGGGCCCACGAGGGTGGGGGGCGCGCCCAGGGGGTAGGGCGCGCCTCCCTGCCTCGTGGCTTCCTTGTTGCTTCCCTTACATGCACTCCAAGTCTCCTAGGTTGCTTCTGTTCCAAAAATAACTCTCCCGAAGGTTTCATTCCCTTTGGACTCCGTTTGATATTCCTTTTCTTCGAAACACTGAAATAGGCAAAAAAAACAGCAATATGGGTCGGGCCTCCGGCTAGTACGTTAGTCCCAAAAATGATATAAAAGTGTAAAGTAAAGCCCATAAACATCCAAAACGGGTAATATAATAGCATGGAACAATCAAAAATTATAGTTACGTTGGAGACGTATTTGATTCTCCCAAGGACATGTACCTATGACAACATTAAAGATGTGAGGGAAGGGGAAGAGGTCATATGCATTCTCAGAAGATTTTGAAGATAAATCAGTTTAGAAGACATTCACTTATTGAAGGAAGTTGGTTCCAGATTTGTACAAATCCACGAATAGGTACAAGTGAGGAATCTAACTAGTTTTGACGCATAAGTGAACATACTTTGCAATACATGAGATTCAGAAAGAGACAGATCCAGATTTGGAAGTGTATAAACCACTTTTGGTTGAAGTGGATGGATTTGACAGATCGAAAAGACAGTAAAGAGTGAGATTTAATTACCATAGACGAACTGCTAGACAATGTAGAAGGGAGGCAGAGCAGTCCAATCTTCCACGCCCTAACTTGGCGGCGGAAGACACCTACGGCGGTGCGGAGAGGGCGAGGTCCGCGGCTAGTGTGAGGACGGTGTCGAAGAAGTCGCTACAGCTAAGCGCTTCGTCTCCGGCGTCGCCTTCCCGCCCCTCCTCATGACTCTTGGTCGCGTGTGCTCGTCGCCGGAGCGCCGACACGTAGCCGCGCCGAGTGCCACCTCGCCCCCTCCTTCAGGAGCCTTCCCGCGGCTATTTAAGCAAGCCCCATGGCTCCCTCACAGTCCACAACCTTACCCGTAGCTCTCCCCAAGCCTCGGAGCACCTTGTTCCACACCAATGGCTGAACCACCGCCGCCGATCCCCCTCGGCCATTTCTTCCCTGTATCCCTCCCCCTCCTTTGTTTCGGTATCCCTAGCCTCCCCTGGATCCTGTGTAGCTGTCGCAGCCCTCATCTCTGGCGGAGGAGCCCAGCCAGCGCACCTCCCCGTCTAAGTGCTTCGACTATCGCAGCCTCCCCATGGCGCGGGTGCTGTGGTGCACACGGGGCAGGCCCGCGACCACCTCTAGGCGTGGCGAGGAGCGGCCGACCTCCTGAGCTTGACGGCCGGACCCCTCGCGTCTTCAGGCAATGACGGCACCGGCGCTCGAGCCTCCCTGTCCTCTGAATCGCGGGGAAGAAGAAGATGCAAACGGGAGAGAGAAGAAGTCACCATGGGCCCAGCGCATCAGCCTCTCAGCGTTGCCCCGGGCGGGCCCGTTGACTATTCAAGTGGAGATGCCTTCGGACAAGTGCGCTTTTCTTTGGCGAAACTATATTTTGCTGCAGCAACAGATGGAAGGCGCTTTCCTTGGGCGAAACCGTATTTCAAAAAGTGCGGTTTCAAATGAATGAGGCAGAAAAGACACGTTCTATTTAAACTACCAGGGACTTGTTTGTAGAAGTATTTTTACGAACTAGTCCCTGAGCTTTAAACGTCTGTATCTTTTTACCCGTAGCTCCAAATCTGGTCATTCCAAAGCCCACCTCTTTGTTTCGTCGAGCCCATTCTGATGGAATCATTTTCTTAATGTTTGTGCATTCTGAAAAGGCCCATTTTGCCCTTGCTCCAATTCAGCCCCTTTGAGAGAGAACCGTTCTCCGGTAAATTTTTCCGCGAGTTGATCGTACCTTTTCCCTGGAGTATTCCTCGTCCCCAGGCAAGCCAACCTCTTATCATGAGCCCCGAACATGCATGTTGACTTTTCTTGCACCACATGTGTGTGTTTAGTTGCACTAGTTTCTTGCCTGTTCTGTCTTTTGTTAATTCGGTCTTGCTATATGTTTTTGTAATCTGCCATGCATGCTTGTGCTTTCATCAAATATGTTGACATGCTAGTTAGATGTCATTGATGATAATATCATGCCTCTATGTAGTTTAGTTTCATGCCAGTAGTATCGATGTTATGATGATTCTGTTGCACTAATGAGATGCTAGTACTTGATATTGCCATGTTTCATATGATATCATTGTCACTTGAAAAGCTTGATGTTCTGTTACTGCATCTGTATGTTGCATGCTAGTTGTTGCATTCATGTTAAAAATGCTCGCATGGTGATTGATGATGGAGAAGTTAATAATATGACTTAATAACAAACCTCCTCCGTCACTGGGATGTCATAGTGCTAACAAATCGAGCTTTTTGCAGTGCAGCCACATTTGCCTTTGTATGGGAAGGCCCTAGCTGGTATATTGTCGTGCTTCTCGCTGGTGCCTCCAACATAGGGAAGGTTATGGGTGTGTGCTACCCTGATCAGGTAGGCGGACATAAACCTTGTGGACTTGTTGTTATTTTGCGTGTAGTGTCCCCTTTTTGGATTGTTTGTTTGCCAAGACGGTGGTAGTTTTGCCTTTGGTAGGCTGGGTCACCCAGGACTGATCCCATAGGGGATTTGGTCAGAGTAGCTGGGAGAGTGTCATGGCACTAGATCAGTTTTGCCGGAACGTTGTTGGTCCACCCGAATGGGAGTGCGAGGCCATGGGTTCTGTGGTGTGGGTACAATGTGCTACCTCCTCAGAGTGTATGTTTAATCTATCGATAGCCGCATCCTCGGTTAATGGGCACATGTTCATAGTAGGTCACACTATTAGGTCTTGGTCGAAAGGGAGGATAAACCTGTTAATAACTAAGTTATGAGTAATGTGTAATAAAAGAATGTGATGACTTGGACTATGGGATAGTCGTGAGAAGTCACGGTGATGTGTTGATATGAGCACGAGACGAGATCTCGGTGAGTGTTGAACTAAGAGTGGTTCCGTTTGTGATCCGTGGATGATAACCGCTTGGTTGCGAGGCAACCCGTTGGTAAGAGAGTCCGAGAGACTCGGTGTACAAGTTTGGTTGCATTGCATGAGTAGTATGTTGTTTGCATTTAAAGAACCATGGTAGAATTGGAGATGTTTGCATAAAGTTAACATGTTATGTCTGCATTGGATATGACTGGTAGTTTATTTTCAGCATAGTTTAATGATGTCATGCCATGTAGGATTGAAAATTTTAGATTATGTTATTTTATGATAAAGATGCTATGATATGCTATGTTTTGCCATTGCCATGGTAGAAGTAAGTTTGATATGCCATGTTATTGCCATGCTAAATATGCCATGATGTTGTTCATGCTTATTTTGATCCATGTCTCTAGTGAATATCATGCCATGCTTAGAAATTGTGTTGAAGTAGATGGTTACATATGCTTGGTTCTTGCTTTGTCATCTGTTCATTTGGATGCTATGTATTTGGTTGTCTTGCAAGTACATTCAATGTACTGACCTGTCGTGTCATGCCAGTTTTGTAGGTCGTGTCCAGATTGTTCGCTTGTTCCTTCATGCTAGGCCATAATCTTGCCAATCTTGTGAGTTGTGGAGCCCAACCAGAGTCGTTGTGCTGCCAAACCAAGACTTCCATCGCCATTTAAATAGACTTCTGCTGCCATTCAAATTGCCGTAGGGCTATGCCAGATAATTGTATTCATCAATGATGTAATCATATACACACATATTTGATGAATATTTTTGTACCTAGAATACTGTATCTTGGACCTATCGTGCGTCAGGTGTTATCCTGGGCTGACGTGCGAAGGCCCCCTGCTCCATGCGGATCGGGGGTGCACAGGACATGGTATCAGAGCAGCCCGGCTGGCATAGGTTATCCTAGCATTAGATCACCGCTACCATTAACCAGTAATGACCCTAAGGGATTTGACCCATCCTTGGCATCCGGCATGGCCACTCTTGATCAACAGGTGGCGTAGTCAGAACTGAACCGTCCTTACCCCGATGTCCCTGCCTAGTTATCTGTGGAACGAATAGCGACACTATCCTTTCTGGTCGGTCGCACCACTTACCCCTCGCCATTAAGGGAAAGGGATCACACCGTGCGGGCATATCCCGCGTAGCTGCCTATAAAATCCCCTTTCCGGAAGTCGTATCGTTTACCCCTCAGTCAGCCATGTCCCTGCAAAGAAGCCTAGCTAGGAAAACTCCAGCCATGACTAGCACCTTCAAGGCTCCCAAGTTCTACACCCAAACCTTTGCAGTCAACCATGTTGGCTTTCCACCTCTTATTACTGATATGCTCACCAAAGCCTTTGGCTGTAATGCTAGCCCCAATTACCTGGTGTTCCAATCGACACCCGTCCCTCACCTTCACCGCTATGATGCAAGAGTGCACATCAGCCCAGGCCCCACAGTACATGGCCAGCCTTTAGTTTTTCAGGGTAGAGCCATGCCTACCACTGATTTGGCCATTCAGGCCGCTGCTGTGGAGGCTATCCTATACCTCCAAACCAAGTTCCCGCAAGTGGCAACGAGGCAGGAGTTCTACTTTTTCCCATTGTGGCAGAAGCAGGATTTTAGCCTTCTCCCACTGCCCAAGGGGATGACCCCGCAATCGCTTGCCTGGTGCAATATATCACCGCCCAGGGGATGCTGATTACCAAGATGCTTGCCGAGTTCAAAACCATGGACAACGATGATGTACGAGTTGTCAGGGAAACTTATCGTGAGGCTCGTAGATTTGCATCTCAAGCCGTTAATCGAACGCCATCCAAACTAGTGCTACCCTATCAGCCTGTGTTGTTGCCCAAGCCAAACAGCGTCACCCTCGACAAGGCTCTTTTTTAGATCCACCAGCAACATTTGCTTGGATCAATTTCAGCCACACCTCCAGAAGTAGAGCCCCAACCCATAGTAGTGTCAGAAGATGAAGATGGAGATTGGCTTAGTCTTCGTCTTCCAGGAGACACTACAAAAAAATACACTTCTGTGATGATACGTATTTGTCACAGTAGGTCGCGTTTTTTGTCATGCATGTACATCCATGATGATTTTATGACAGAATCAATATAGTCATACCTATGTTGTCGTAGAAGTGTTCCATGACATCACCAAAATTATCATCACGGAAGTGTCCACTTCCATGATGATAAATCGCGCGTCACAGAAGTGCTTTCATCAAGGGTGACCAACAAGTGGCATCCACCGTAATGGAATGCCGTTAAGCTATTGGGTCCGGTTTTGGATCCGATAACCCGTTAACAGCCCGGACCAATGGGGATTTTCCATGTGTAAAATCATCATTGGCCGCAGGAAACATGTGTTGCCTCACCATTGGGACAAATGTCATCCACTCATTGGACAGGAGGCGCCTATGATAGGTCGACACATGGCACGGCCCAACAGTGGCCCATTCTGGTGAAAAAGGCTGGCCCAGTAAAAATTAGCAGGCTGGCCCATATAAGGCCTACTTGTGTCAGGTCCATTTAACCCCACGGCGCATATGAGATGTGCCAATTCGGCCCGTCAATGGACCGTTAAAGATTTGACACCATTGCAACCCATCGTCAGTTCGAGCCCGTTAACAGCCCGTTATATATTTGGGCTAAATATCGGCCCGATGATATTTCATCCTGTTAACGCCCATTCAATGGATGGGCCAATTTTCAGGATGTACATCTTTTGGCCTTTTAGCGACCCATTTAAGTGGTCGGCTAATTTCCGGCGCGGTGTGTCTTTCAGCCTGTTGACGGCCCATAAATCAGATGGGCCATTTGTAGTCACACCTGAGTTTCAGCGTTTTATCGGCCCATTTAAGTGTTGGGCCAATTTCTGGCCCGGTGTCTCTTTCAGCCTGTTGATGGCCCATAAATTAGTTGGGCCATTTGTAGTCGGACCTGAGTTTTGGCCTTTTAGCGACCCATTTAAGTGTTGGGCCAATTCCCAGCCCTGTGTGCCTTTCGGCCTGTTAAAGGACCATAAATGAGTTGTGCCATTTGTAGTCAGACCTTAGTTTTGGCCTTTTAACGGCACATGCCCTTCATGGTCCAATACCAGCCTGGTTTCTCTTTCGGCCTGCTAAAGGCCCACAACACAGTTGGGCCATTTACAATACGACCTGACTTTCGGCCTCTTAGCGGCCCACACTCTTCATGGACCAGTACAAGCCCGTTGTCTCTTTCGGCCTGCTAAAGTCCTACATTATAGTTGGGCCATATATAGCTAGAACTTAGTAACCGCGTGTTAACGACCCGTGAAATCAATTGGGCCCACCTGTTACCCGCTTCGATGTCAGTCTGTTAACGACCCGGGAGGTAAGAGGGCTGACCATTAACTTTCGGCCTAATAACGGCCCATTAACTTAATGGGCCCACTTTCGTCCATGTCTTTAGGCTAAATTAGATAATTTGAGCCCATTACGATGAGCAATTATGCACAGGACCAAAACCGATCAAGCAAATGTACGGCATACAGGGAAAAATGTTGCACATCCAGCATATATTACAGGAAATTACATCCACTGGGCAATCAAAGAATGATGCCAGTGCAAATAATTGAGCAGAACCTAACGATCTACAACATCACAATCTGCAACCTCAGCACAGATGACGCTCATAAGCATGTGGGCAAGTTCTTGCTGCTTTGCTACACTGTCTCTGAAAACATTGATCAGTTGTTGTGTCGCACGACTCTGCACCTTTGATTCATCCACCATTTCCATCATTCCTTCAGCCATTAATTGGTTCACAAACATACATTTATTCTGTTGCATTCGAGACAGAGGATATTGAACAGATTCAGATGGTCATTTTGGCAGGCTTGTAATATTGATAGTGGAGAGTGTCTCAACCACTGCATCATAACATAAATTAGGAGGGGAACCAAACAGATTAATCATGATTTATTGCCATATTACCTGGCCTAGATTTATTGGAAAGAAACAATGGGGTTCCCTTGTTGTTTTCAGAGTTTGTCTTCTTATCTTCAGCAGCCTGCACCAAATTAACACACTAGCATTGCTATCATTGGCCAGGTCAGATAATAGGAAAGCAACATTGACACAACAAACGTTTGGGCAACTAGCCTACACCAAATTAACACAATATGGCATGGATATCATCAGCCAGGTAAGGTAATAAAGCAACATTGACACAATGAATGAATGAATGGGCAACCAGAGAAGCACTACAATTCAATAATGTGCATGATGTGAGATAGTACACTCATGCAGCTCAGTATGCAAAACTACCAGGCAATTTTCCTTACAAAAATCAACATTGGTGCCTTTAACATTTTTCTACAACTAATTTTAGATCAGATAAAGATTAGATTCACGCCGATTAACAAAATACATGCTGATGTAAAAATATAGTGATATACAACAGGTACTTACATCAGCATTGGAGCACAGAGAACTCCCGTGAGATATTTTCCTATAATACGATCCCAATGGAGGAAGTCTTCTATCGTTTAACCTTATTTTCTAAAAGAGAGATGGGTAAGAAACATGTAGAAAATATGATCAGAATGCTATAAAATTTCATGATGCGAGGATACGCACACGCTTCTTAGAATGGAGTTGACATTCTTTTGCTGGACTGGAGCGGACTAGTTCTTTGGCCACTAGAATCTGCTTATTATCAGTGGGAGTTGGGTTTCTCTGTGCTGGAGAAGTATCTATGAAAAATGGAGTTGGTTTATTATCTCCTGGCATTTGGATCTTTTGCAAAGACCTGGTTTGTAACCCTTCAGATTCTAACATAGCCGTTTCCCCTTGCATGCCTTATATAGAAGACTGGTGCTTCAATTATAAAGCATGCTACAGCAGAGATGGAATAGGTACTGAAGAATAGAAAGGCATGACATATTGACATGTATTCCCTCCATACAGAAATAAATGGATGGGTCTAGGCATATTTCAGTTCTAGATACATCCAGTTTTATCCATTTCTGCGACATGTAATCCGGACGGAGGGAGTATGATGTACAAGCTAGGGATATGATAGGACAACACAATAAAAAACACTAAAAACCCACTGTAGAACCAAAGTACTCAAACCCACTGATATGAGATAGTGCACTCATGCAGCTCAGGATGCAAAACTACTAGGCAGTTTTCCTTACAAAAATGAACATTGTGGCCTTTAATCATACATTTTGCTACAACTAAATTTAGATCAGATAAAGGTTGGATTCACGCCGATTGACAAAATACATGTTGATGTAAAAATATAGTGATATACAACACGTACTTACATCTGCATTGGAGCACAGAGAATTCCTGCAAAAATCTTTCCTCACATACGATACCAGTGCAGAAATTCTTCTATCTGTTAAGCTTATTTTCTAAAAGAGAGATGGTAAGAAACATGTAGAAAATATGATCAGCATGCTATAAAATTTCATGATGCAAGGATACACACACGCTTCTTAGAATGGAGTTGACATATTTTTGCTGGACTGGAGCGGACTAGTTCTTTGGCCACTGGAATCTGCTTATTATCAGTAGGAGTTCGGTTTCTCTGTGCTGGAGCAGTATCTATAAAAACTGGAGTTGGATTATTATCTCCTGGCGTTTGGATCTATTGCAAAGGCCTTGTTTGTAACCCTTTAGATTCTAACATAGTCATCGAGGGAGTCCGGGATTAAGGGGTCCTCGGACAGCCGAACTATATACTTTGGCCGGACTGTTGGACTATGAAGATAGAAGATTGAAGACTTCGTCCTGTGTTTGGATGGGACTTTCCTTTGCGTGGAAGGCAATCTTGGCAATTTGGATATGTAGATCTCCTTCTTTGTAACCGACTCTGTGTAACCCTAGCCCCCTCCGGTGTCTATATAAACTGGAGGGTTTAGTCCGTAGGACAACAACAATCATAATCATAGGATAGCTTCTAGGGTTTAGCCTCTACGATCTCGTGGTAGATTAACTCTTGTAATACTCATATCATCAAGATCAATCAAGCAGGAAGTAGGGTATTACCTCCATCGAGAGGGCCCGAAACTGGGTAAACATTGTGTCCCCCGCTGAGGGAGTCCTGGATTAGGGGGTATCCGGATAGCTGGATTATATACTTTGGCAGCACTGTTGGACCATGAAGATACAAGATTGAAGACTTCATCCCGTGTCCGGATGGGACTCTCCTTTGCGTGGAAGGCAAGCTTGGCTATTCGGATGTGTAGATCTCCTTCTCTGTAACCGACTCTGTGTAACCCTAGCCCCCTCCGGTGTCTATATAAACCGGAGGGTTTAGTCCGTACAACAACAACAATCATAATCATAGGCTAGCCTCTAGGGTTTAGCCTCTACGATCTCGTGGTAGATCAACTCTTGTCATACTCATGTCATCAAGTTCAATCAAGCAGGAAGTAGGGTATTACCTCCATAGAGAGGGCTCGAACCTGGGTAAACATCGTGTCCCCCGCCTCCTGTTACCATTAGCCTTAGACGCACAGTTCAGGACCCCCTACCCGAGATCTGCCGGTTTTAACACCGACATTGGTGCTTTCATTGAGAGTTCCACTGTGTCGTCGCAATAAGGTTTGATGGATCCTTCAACCATCTTCAACGACGCAGTCCAGGGGGGGGGGGTTTCCTTCCCGGACAGATCTTCATATTCGGCGGCTTCGTACTGCGGGCCAACCCGCTTGGCCATCTGGAGCAGATCGACAGCTACGCCCCTGGCCATCAGGTTAGGTTTGGAAACTTAAACTATACTGCCGATATCCGCGGAGACTTGATCTTCGACGGATTCGATCCCATGTCAGGTACGCCGAACGGTCGCGATGAACATGACCTAGATCTACCATCAGACAGTGTTCAGGAGATTGCACTTGCAGCGGCACCGGGAATCAAACCGGAGCAGATTGTGCCTTCCAAGGAAGGGTGGATAGACACCGCCACGAAGGCCGTGCACTCATCGGCATTGGAGCCGAATACTGACCCCACCTCTTGTGAGATTGATGTCATCGGACCCCCGGACTCATTTCCGGCTACTGGATCTGAACTGCGAGCGCCTGTGCCTATTGAATCTGATTGCGCACCAGTCATGGAGTTCACCGCCGCGGATATTTTTCAGCACTCACCCTTCGGCTATGTGCTAAACTCATTAAGGTCTATTTCCTTGTTGGGAGATTCTTGGCCGAACTATGTCCGGCTCGAGTGGGAAGCGGGCGACGAAGAAATTCGATCCCCACCCACCACCCACTTTATAGCCATTGTCGATGACTTAACCGACGTGCTTGACATCGACTCCGAAGACATCGACGGTATGGACGACGATGCAGGAGAAGAACGGGAACCACCGCCTACAGGACGCTGGACCGCCACCTCATCATATGATATTTATATGGTGGACACCCCTAAAGAAAACAATGGCGACGAGGCAACGGAAGATAACCCCTTGGGGAAGAAATCAAGACACCGGCGTCATCGGCGCCGCTCCAAGCCCCACCATAGCAAAAACAGTGATACCAGGACAAGGGATAACAATTCGGATGGTGCCGAAGACGAAGACATTCATGCCCAGCTAGGCTTCGAGCAGGGAGAGCAGGAAGATGGGAAAGCTAGCCCCAAGGAACATGCGATAGATGGAGAATCGGAGGACAATAATTACATGCCTCTCTCCGGAGACGAAGTGAGCCTTGGCAACAAAGAATTCATCGTACCTGAGGATCCCGTCGAGAAGGAACCCTTCAAACGCCGGCTTATAGCCACTACAAAAAGCCTGAAGAAAAAGCAGCAACAACTTCAAGTTGACCAAGACCTGCTAACTGACAGATGGACCGAGGTCCTGGCTGCCGAGGAATACGGACTCGAATGCCCTAGCAAAAGCTACCCAAAGTGCGGGCTGCTACCTCAAATCGAGGAGGAGGCTCTAAAGCCCACACTACCAGCACATGATGCGGCTGACCGGCCGCCCCGCAGCCATGACAAAACGACGTACCAGCCCGAAGCCCAGACCGCACCCCATCGCCAATCAAACAATAATACCAACGCCCGGGGCTACACGAAGGACCTGCGAGAAGTATTGGAAAACAAAGCAGGACAGTCAAGATCGATCTACGAAAAATGGGGGCGCGCCACAATACGTGACGATGACCGTCACGCCGGATACAATAAAGCAAAGTCCGGCCGGGCCGAATACAACACACTAGATTCACTTGAACTATGTCGGGATGTATCCCGGCATAGAGGCGCCGCACACCCCCTATGCTTCACTAACAAAGTAATGGATCATGAATTCCCAGAAGGGTTTAAACCTGTAAACATTGAGTCATACGATGGCACCCCAGACCCCGCGGTATGGATTGAAGATTTTCTCCTACACATCCACATGGCCCGCGGAGATGATCTACACGCCATCAAGTATCTCCCACTAAAGCTCAAGGGACTAGCTCGGCATTGGCTAAATAGCTTGCCAGCAAACTCCATCGGTAGCTGGGAGAACCTGGAAGACGCATTCCTCGACAACTTCCAAGGCACTTATGTGCGACCGCCGAATGCTGATGACTAAAGTCACATAACACAACAGCCCGGAGAGTCAGCCAGGAAATTCTGGACTCGGTTCCTAACTAAAAAGAACCAAATTGTAAATTGTCTGGATGCCGAGCCTTAGCAGCTTTCAAGCATAACATCCATGATGAATGGCTTGCCCGACACCTCGGCCAAGAAAAGCCAAAGTCCATGCCAGCCCTTACGACACTCATGACCCACTTTTGCACAGCGAGGACAGCTGGCTGGCTCACAGAAAACAGTAATCCAAAAAACTCCGGCGATTCAGACGCCAGGGACAACAATGGCAAGCTACGACAAAATAGACACAAGTGTCGCAAAAATGGCGACAACGCCGAATATACGGCAGTCAATGCCGGATTTAGAGGCTTTAAGTCCGGACAGTGGAAAAGGTCATTCAAAAGAAACAGTCTGGGCTCGTCTAGTTTGGAGCGCATACTCGATCGCCCATGTCAAATTCATGGCACCCCCGATAAACTAGCCAAACACACCAATAGGGAATGTTGGGTGTTTAAACAGGCTGGCAAGTTGAATGCCGAAAACAAGGAAAAGGGGCTACACAGCGATGACGACGAGGAGCCACGGCCGCCAAACACAGGAGGACAGAAGAAATTCCCTCCCCATGTGAAAATAGTAAATATGATATACGCAACCCACATTCCCAAGAGGGAAAGGAAGCGTGCACTAAGGGACGTCTATGCGATGGATCCAGTTGCCCCAAAGTTCAACCCATGGTCTTCCTGTCCGATCACTTTCGATCGCAGGGACCATCCTACCAGTATTCGTCATGGTGGTTCGGCCGCATTGGTCCTAGACCCAATTATTGACGGATTCAACCTTACACGAGTCCTCATGGACGGTGGTAGTAGCCTGAACCTGCTTTACCAGGACACAGTGCGCAAAATAGGCATCGATCCCTCAAGGATCAAACCCACCAAAACCACCTTTAAACGTGTAATACCAGGTGTAGAGGCCTGCTGCACCGGCTCAATCACATTGGAACTAGTCTTCGGATCTCCGAACAACGTCCGAAGCGAGGAGTTAATCTTCGATATCGTCCCCTTCCGTAGTGGTTATCATGCCCTACTAGGACGAACCTCATTTGCTCGATTCAATGCGGTGCCGCACTATGCATACCTCAAGCTCAAGATGCCAGGACCTCACGGGGTTATAACAATTCATGGAAATACAGAGCGCTCCCTGCGTACGGAGGAGCATACGGCGGCCATAGAGGCCGAAGTACAAAGCAACCTTCTTAGGCAAACAGCCAACTCGGTGATGAAGAACCTGGACACCGTTAAGCGAGTCTGGAATACCCCGCAGGAGGATTATCCGATGCATCCAGAGCTAGATTAGCAATTCGGCCTCCGTCCTAGTCCCAGCCAAGGGCGAAACTTGTGTCGCGCGTACATAATTACGCACTAAAAATACCATGGGCACGGGCGGAGGCACATCTATGACGCGGTCCACAACGCGGCTCAACCGCCATGGGACCTGTATCCCTTCATCATTTTCTTTCTTCCAGGACCCAATTTTCTAGAAGCCCTTTCAGATAGCCGGATTATCGGACTCATCATGGAAAGGAAAACCAAGGAGGTAAGAAGCTTTGACGTACAAACAAATACCCAGGTGGTCTTTGTTAATGATATTTATACCTGTTTTATATACCCATACATAGCTTACCCTTGGTTAGGACATGTTAAATAGTCCTATTTTGCTTATCGCACTTCTTGTACACATACGCTTCGACATATCGTTCGAATAACAGTGGAAGAAACATACAGCGTCATCTTATTATTGCACTTTCTTCATATTCCACATTATACTGTTTATTTACTGCAAATCACAACCATACACTTTGGTACGTTCAGTTCGCCAGGGGCTTCAGTTACCCCATAACATGGCGAGAAAAGTCCGAACACTTTTGACAGTGCGGCACCCCGAACTTATAGCATTATATGCATCAGCTCCGAATCATGTCTTGGGTCAACAGTTGGGTTTGCCCGGCTCCCTTGTTTTTGTGCCTTACGTTTCGCTATATCGGCTAAGGTAGCGCAGGGAGAACTACTGCAATTGTGTCCCGGTTCTTCCGGACAAGCACCTCAGTAGAGAAAGCCGAAAACTGACTGTCATGATGAGGCGAGAGCTGGTCGTTGTTCGAGAGGTCTTAAATCCTTAAATATTTTTTCCGCTTCAGGCGAGGAATCGGCCTTGTCCGATTTGGGCGTGTATAGCGCCCCAACTTCAGCCTTCCGAATACTAGGGGCTTCGCCAAAATTTAAAATTGTAGACTTCTATGGCCAAGTGAGAGTGATAAAGCTATATAGTCTGATTGCCTTGTTCGCTGCGCTAAACACCTCCTTAAAGGACCAAAAATTTGGATTAAGAGTGTTCAGATTTATCCCGAACACCCCGGTACTGGCTACACGGGGGCGGAAGCCGACGACTGGCCAACTCTCAGATTCGATAAACGGCCGCACAGCAGGTAATATTTAAAATCAACAAGCGACATATGGCACACATAAACTCATTATCATATTACAAGATGACATGAGTACATTCATTCAAATATCAATCCTTGGTGCATTCATCTGCCACAAGGCAGGCACCTTTAATGACATTGTCATAGTACTATTCGGGGTGGCGATGCTCTTCGCCCTTGAGCGGCCCCTCTATCACCAGCTTCTCGGCGTCCATCTTCCCCCAGTGCACTTTTACATGGGCGAGGGCCCGGCACGCACCTTCAATGCAGACGGACCGATTAATCACTTCAAGCCACGGACTGGCATGCACCATCCGCTTTATAAGGCCGAAGTAGTTGCCGATCAGGGGCTCGCCAGGCCACAGCCGGACTATAAAGTCCATCATGGCCAGTTTGGCTGCCTTGTGTAGCTCGACCAATTGCTTCAGCTGGTCACTCAAGGGCATCGGATGTTCGGTCCCAACATACTGGGACCAAAACAGCTTCTCCGTCGAGCTTCCCTCTTCCACACAGTGGAACTCCGCGGCATCCGACACGCTGCATGGCAGATTGACGAACACTCCTGGAGAGCTCCGAATTTGGGTAAGCAAAAGGAAAGTTTCCTTCACATGCTTGCTTTGCATAATGAATACCTAACCCGCCGCTATTTTCTTGGACGTCTCGATTTCCTGGAGGGCCTTTTGGGCTTCTGCCTTGGCGTCTTGCACGCTCTGGAGGGCCTTCCCAAGCTCGGACTCTCGCGTCTTAGAGTCACGCTCCAGGGACTCACATTTCTTGACGAGGTCCTGGAGCTCTTGCCGGACCTCATTTACCCGAGCATCTTGCTTCTCACGCTCGGTGCGCTCCTTGGCCGCCCTATCATCGGCCTCGGCCAGCGCTTTCTTAAGGGCTGCCACTTTGGTCGTGGCCCATATTAAACATTCACATTGCTTTCATTAGCATCAATAAATTTTCTTTTATATAACTTGTGGACGGGGTATTACTTACCTTTGTTTTCCTCGAGCTGCCTCTTTACAAGGCCAAGCTCTTCTTCGGCCCGCCACAGGCTCTGCCTCAGTCCAGAGACCTCCACAGTGGCGGTGGCGGCGGCCAACAGCGACGCCTGCTTATTCACATAGACATAATATGATAAGACTCCTGGGTACAATATTTGATCCTCTGTTCGGCCTTTCTTTCGAACACCAAACAGAGCATCAAGGGCTACTGTCTATACTGTGATACTTTCTCACAATTTAAACAACTTACCTGAAAGCCTGTCAAGAGGCTGGCGCAGGCTTCCGTCAATCCGCTTTTGGTGGACTAAACCTTCGCAATCACCATACTCATGAGAGTACGGTGTCCTTCATCAAGGGAAGAGCTTTGAAGCGCTTCTGCCAACTTATCCGATGCCTCTGGATGGACAGAGGTCATTGGCACATGCGGCTCACCCTCCTTGACCGGGGGCTGCCTGCCTGAATCTGGAACCACTGGAGGTTCCGGCGCAGTATCCGGCTGGGGGCCAAGCGTGCTGCAGCCCCCCTTAACAGAATCCCTGGGGATCTTCGCCCCATGGGCCCAGCATCGGAGGTTCTACCTTGAGGCGCCTCTGGATCCATCTCTCCCTGGCCCGGTATCCTTTGAGACAACACTTCGGTGTCGTCTGCAGGTCGGGAGTGAATAGTTGTTCATCTCCGATGAACTCAAGGACCCATCCGAGGAGGATAGGTCGATATGGGCCCTGGACGGATTGCACAAACATGTCTTGACATCATAAGAAGCCCTAAACCAAAACGTGCAAGAAGCATTATGGCATCCGGATACTTACGACTTCGCCCGAGGCTTGTCCCTGGGCAGCCACTCCTCGTCGTTGTAAGCGGCGGTGGTGGATTGGTCCGGAGGGAGGGTTCTTCCCCTCTTGGACCCTTCGGCCTCCCCGGAAGGGGCAGACTTCCTTTTCTTCTCCTCCCAGGTTGGGGGAGGGACTTCCTCTTCCTCCTCTTCATTTTCATTGGAGGAGGGCGCCTCGACGTCTTCGGACGATGCGTCCAACACGGCTTTGTGCCGGAGACCTTTCCTGGTCCCCGTGGCCTTCTTCTTGGCCTTCTTCTCCGACACCTTGTAAGGGGCCGGAACCAGCATCTATGTTAGGAGAGAGATTGCTGGATCTTCAGGTAGCGGAGCCGGACAGTTGATCCACTCCGCCGTCACCACATATTCCTGTTGAATCAATATAGTGGCTTAGCCCCCC
>NC_041387.1:608677383-608720977 GCF_002162155.2 Triticum dicoccoides | reverse complement strand
CTGAAAGGCTCGCCTTGAAAGATGGAGGGCTTACCGGATTGGCAGGGCAGTTCGTGCTGAGTCACGGTCTTCGGTGAGGGTAGGGGGGACTTCGGACGCCTTGAACAGCACCTTCCAGACGTCTTTATGCGTCGTGTCGAAGAGCTCCCGCAGCATCTGGTGTTGGGCTGAATCGAACTCCCACATATTGAACGCCCGTCTTTGGCACGGGAGGATCTGGTGGAGGAGCATGACCTGGACCACGTTGACAAGCTTGATCTTCTTGCCTATCATATTCTTAATACATTTCTGGAGTCCGATCAGCTCCACAGCGACACCCCAGGCCAGGCCCTTCTATTCCCAGGAGGTGAGCCACATGGGGATGCCAGATCTAAATTCGGGGGCCGCCGCCCAGTTGGCATCGCGCGGCTCGGTGATGTAGAACCACCCCGACTGCCACCCCTTCACGGTCTCCACGAAGGAGCCCTCGAGCCAGGTAACGTTGGGCATCTTTCCCACCATGGCGCCTCCGCACCCCGCTTGCTCTCCACCCACTATCTTTGGCTTCACGTTGAAGATCTTTAACCACAGGCCAAAGTGGGGCTTGATGCGGAGGAAGGCCTCGCACACGACGATGAACGCCGAGATGTTGAGGACAAAATCTGGGACCAGATCGTGAAAATCTAGCCCGTAGTAAAACATAAGGCCGCGGACGAATGGGTGGAGGGGAAATCCCAGTCCGTGGATGAAGTGGGGGGGGGGGAATACAACCCTCTCGTGGGGTCCCGGAGTGGGGATGATCTGCCCTTCGTCCGGGAGCCGATGCGCGATGTCTGCGGCTAAGTATCCGGCCTCCCAAAGCTTCGTAATGTCCTCCTCCATGATGGAGGAGGCCATCCGCTTGCCTCCCGCTCTGGACATGTCTGGAATGGCTTTACGGAGAAGGTGAGAACTTGGGCGCTGGAGCTCGAGAGTGCAAGAATGGATGAGCAAAGGAGGAAGAAGGCGTGGGTGAAAAAGGGGAATCCTTATCTCTTTGTAAAGGCGGTAGGAACTGTGTGCCTCCCTTCTCGCCCGTTAGAATTGCTTATTCCCCAAGCGCCACGGTTGATGGCGCGGTTGGGTTACCCACGCTCGTATTAATGAGAATCCCGCAATGAGGGTACACGATCTCTTCTTCGACAAGACGTGCCAATGAAACTGCCTCGCAATATGTGCAGTAGCTGGTTGTGAAAAACAGTTCGAATAATGACCGGGCCGTGGCATGAGGTCACGCTACGAAAAGTTGTCAGCAGATCTGATTTGCCAAATACTATTCTCTCTACGGTGGTATGCGGAAATTGTTTTGCACAGCCGGACACGATTCTCGTATTCAAAATCTTTTATGGAGTATTCGGAGGAGGAACCCGCCTTGCAATGCCGAAGACAATCTGCGTGCCAGACTCATCGTCATTGAAGCCTGGTTCAGGGGCTACTAAGCGAGTCCTAGATTAGGGGGTATCTGGATAGCCGGCTATATACTTTGGCCGGACTGTTGGACTATGAAGATACAAGATTGAAGACCTCGTCTCGTGTCCGGATGGGACTCTCCTTTGCGCGGAAGGCAAGCTTGGCGATTCGGATGTGTAGATCTCCTTCTCTGTAACCGACCCTGTGTAACCCTAGCCCCCTCCGATGTCTATATAAACCGGAGGGTTTAGTCCGTAGGACAACAACAATCATAATTATAGGCTAGCCTCTAGGGTTTAGCCTCTATGATCTTATGGTAGATCAACTCTTTTAATACTCATATCATCAAGATCAATCAAGCAGGAAGTAGGGTATTACCTCCATAGAGAGGGCCCAAACCTGGGTAAACATCGTGTCCCCGCCTCTTGTTACCGTTAGCCTTAGACGCACAGTTCGGGACCCCCTACCCGAGATCCGCCGGTTTTGACACCGACACCCGCCTCCTGTTATCATTATCCTTAGACACACAGTTCGGGACCCCCTACCCGAGATCCACCGGTTTTGACACCGACATTGGTGCTTTCATTAAGAGTTCCATTGTGTCGTCACAGTAAGGCTTGATGGTTCCTTCAATCATCTTCAATGACGCGCTCCAGGGGGAGGTTTTCCTTCATGGACAGATCTTCATATTTGGCGGCTTCGCACTGCGGGCCAACTCGCTTGGCCATCTGGAGCAGATCGATAGGTACGCTCCTGGCCATCAGGTCAGGTTTGGAAGCTTGAACTACATCGCCGACATCCACGGAGACTTGATCTTCGATGGATTTGATCCCGTGTCAGGTGCACCGAACAGTCACGACGAGCTTGACTTAGATTTGCCATCGGACAGTATTCGGGGGATCACGCCTGCGGCTACCATGGGAAACTATTCGGAGCAGATTGTGCCATCCGAGGACGGGTGGATGGACCCCTCCACGGAGGCCGCACACTCATCGGCCTTGGAGTCGAACACTGATCCCACCTCCTATGAGGTCGGTATCATCGGACCCTCGGACTCGTCTCCGGCTACAGGATCCGAACCGCGTACACCCATGCCTATCGAATCTGATTGGGCACCGGTCATGGAGTTCACCTCCACGGATATCTTTCAGCACTCGCCCTTGCGTGACGTGCTAAACTCATTAAGGTCTGTCTCTTTGTCAGGGGACTCTTGGCCGAACTATGTCCGGCTCGAGTGGGAAGTGGATGATGAAGAAATTCGTTCCCCACCCACAACCCACTTAATAGCCGTTGTCGATGACTTAACCGACGTGCTTGACTTCAACTCCGAAGACATCAACGGTATGGACGACGATGCAGGAGAAGAACAGGAACCACCGCCAATAGGGCGCTGGACAGCCACCTCACCATATGATATATCTATATGGTGTACACACCCAAAGAAGGCAATGGCGATGAAACAACGGAAGATAATCCCCTGGAGAAGCAATCTAGGCACCGGCGTCATAGGCGCCGCTCCAAGTCCCGTCATAGCAAAAATAGTGATACCGGCACAAGAGATGATAACAATCCGGATGGTGCCGAAGACGAAAACAACCCTGCCGAGCCAGGCTTCGAGCAGGCCGAGCAAGAAGATGGGCAAGCTAGCCCTAAGGAACAGGCAACAGATGGAGAATCGGAGGATGATAATTACGTTCCTCTCTCCGAAGACGAAGTGATCCTTGGCAATGAAGAATTCATCGTGCCTGAGGATCCCGTCGAGTAGGAGCGCTTCAAGCGCCGGCTTATGGCCACTGCGAAAGGTCTGAAGAAAAAGCAGCAACAGCTTCAAGCTGATCAAGATCTGCTAACTGATAGATGGACCGAGGTCCTGGCTTCCGAGGAATACAGACTCGAGCGCCCTACCAAAAGTTACCCAAAGCGTAGGTTGCTACCTCAACTCGAGGAGGAGGTGTTAAAACCCACACTATCAGCGCATGATGCGGCTAACCGGCCACCCCATGGCCGAGACAAAGCGGCGTACAAACCCGAAGTCCAGACTGCACCCCGTCGCCAATCAAACAATAATATTAAGGACCGGGGCTACACGAAGGACCTGCGATATGTATTGGACAACAAAGCAGGACAGTCAAGATCGATCTACGGATCACGGGGGCGCGCCACAATGTGTGACGATGACCGTCACACCAGATACACTAAACAAAAGTCCGGCCGGGCCGAATACAACAGACCAGATTCATTCGAACTGCGTCGAGATGTAGCCCGGCATAGAGGCTCCGCACACCCCCTATGCTTCACTGATGAAGTAATGGATCATGAATTCTTAGAAGGGTTTAAACCCATGAACATTGAATCATATGATGGCACAACAGACCCCGCGGTATGGATTGAAAATTTTCTCCCACACATTCACATGGCCCGCGGAGATGATCTACACGCCATCAAGTACCTCCCACTAAAACTCAAGGGACCGACTCGGCATTGGATGAATAGCTTGTTGGCAAACTCCATCGGGAGTTGGGAGAACCTGGAAGACGCATTCCTTGACAACTTCCAGGGCACTTACGTGTGACCACCGGATGCTGATGACTTAAGTCCCATAACCCAACAGCCCAGAGAGTCAGCCAGGAAATTCTGGACTCGGTTCCTAACTAAAAAGAACCAAATTGTCGACTCTCTGGATGCTGAAGCCTTAGCAGCTTTCAAGCATAACATTCGTGATGAATGGCTAGCCCGACACCTCGGCCAAGAGAAGCCAAAGTCCATGGCAGCCCTCACGACACTCATGACCCGCTTTTGCGCAGGCAAGGACAGCTGGCTGGCTCGTAGCAACATCACACCAAAAAACTCCGGCGATTCAGACGCCAGAGATAGCAACGGCAAGCCACGACGCAATAGACACAAGCGTCGGAACATTGGCGACAATGGCGAAGACACGATAGTCAACGCCGGATTCAGAGGATCTAAATCCGGACAGCAGAAAAAGCCATTCAAAAGAAACAATCCGGGCTCGTCCAGTCTGGATCGCATACTCGATCGCTCATGTCAAATGCACGGCAACCCCGATAAACCAGCCAACCACACCAACAGAGAATGTTGGGTGTTTAAATAGGTCGGCAAGTTGAATGTCAGATACAAGGAAAAGGGGCTGCATAGCGATGACGACGAGGAGCCCCGACCGCCAAACACAGGAGGACAGAAGAAATTCCCTCCCCAGGTAAAAATGGTGAATATGATATACGCAACCCATACTCCCAAGCGGGAATAGAAGCGTGCACTACGGGACGTCTATGCGATGGAGCCAGTCGCCCCAAAGTTCAACCCATGGTCTTCTTAATTGTATTTACTGGAAACCGTAATACATGTGTGAATACATAGACCACAACATGTCCCTAGTGAGCCTCTAGTTGACTAGCTCATTGATCAATAGATGGTTATGGTTTCCTGACCATGGACATTAGATGTCATTGATAATGGGATCACATCATTAGGAGAATGATGTGATGGAGAAGACCCAATCCTAAGCATAGCACAAGATCGTGTAGTTCGTTTGCTAAGAGCTTTTCTAATGTCAAGTATCATTTCCTTAGACCATGAGATTGTGCAACTCCCGGATATCGTAGGAATGCTTTGGGTGTACCAAACGTCACAACATAACTGGGTGGCTATAAAGGTGCACTACAGGTATCTCTGAAAGTGTCTGTTGGGTTGGCACGAATCAAGACTGGGATTTGTCACTCCGTAGGATGGAGAGGTATCTCTGGGCCCACTCGGTGATGCATCATCATAATGAGCTGAATGTGACTAAGTAGTTAGTCCGGGATCATGCATTACAAAACGAGTAAAGTGACTTACCGGTAACGAGATTGAACGAGGTATTGGGATACCGACGATTGAATCTCGGGCTAGTAACATACCGATTGACAAAGGGAATTGTATACGGGATTGATTGAATCCCCGACATCGTGGTTCATCCGATGAGATCATCGTGGAACATGTGGGAGCCAACATGGGTATCCAGATCCTGCTATTGGTTATTGGCCGGAGAACGTCTCGGTCATGTCTGCATGATTCCCGAACCCGTAGGGTCTACACACTTAAGGTTCGGAGATGCTAGAGTTGTTATGGGAAATAGTATGTGGTTACCGAAGGTTGTTCGAAGTCCCGGATAAGATCCCGGACATGACGAGGAACTCCGTAATGGTCCGTAGGTGAGGATCGATATATTGGACGAAGGGTATTGGACTCCGGAATTGTTCTGGGAGTACCGGGTGACGACTAGCGTGACCGAAAGGTGTTTCGGAGGCCCCAGCAAGCGTTGGGGGGCCTTATGGGCCAACGGGAGGGGGCACACCAGCCCACTAAGGGGTTGTGCGTCCCTCCCAACCCCTCTCACGTAACCTGGAGAGGTGGGGGCGCCTCCCCTAGGGCAGACGCCCCTCCCGGCTTAGGGGGCAAGTTTCCTAGGGGTGGGGGCGCTCAAACCCATCTAGGGTTTCCCCTGTTGCCGCCACCCATCCCCTAGGGAACCCTAGGGCGCCTCCTCAACCCCCTTCCCCCTATATATAGTGAGGGAGATAGAGGGCAGCCGCACCCGTTCCCCTGGCGCAGCCCCTCCCTCCTCCAACACTTCCTCCTCCTCCGTAGTGCTTAGCGAAGCTCTGCCGGAGAACCACGAGCTCCATCACCACCACGCCGTCGTGTTGTCGGAGTTCTCCCTCAACTTATCCTCTCCACTTGCTGGATCAAGAAGGAGGAGACTCCTCGGGCTGTACGTGTGTTAAACGTGGAGGCACCGTCCGTTCGGCGCTAGATCGGATCTTCCGCGATTTGAATCGCTGCGAGTACGACTCCATCAACCGCGTTCTTGTAACGCTTCCGCTTAGCGATCTTCAAAGGTATGAAGATGCTCATCCTCTCCCTCTCTTGTTGCTAGAATCTCCATAGATTGATCTTGGTGTTGCGTAGAAACTATTGAATTATTGCTACGTTACCCAACAGTGGTATCATGAGCTAGGTCTATGCGTAGATTCTATGCATGAGTAGAACACAAGTAGTTGTGGGTGATTGTTTGTTCAATTTGCTTACTGTTACTAGTCCTATCTTGGTTCGGCGGCATTGTGGGATGAAGCGGCCCGGACCGACCTTACACGTACACTTACGTGAGACAGGTTCCACCGACTAACATGCACTTGTTGCATAAGGTGGCTAGCGGGTGCTAGTCTCTCCCACTTTAGTTGGATCGGATTCGATAAAAAGGGTCCTTATGAAGGGTAAATAGAAATTGGCATATCACCGTTGTGGCTTTGCTTAGGTAAGAAACATTCTTGCTAGAAACCCGTAGCAGCCACGTAAAACATGCAACAACAATTAGAGGATGTCTAACTTGTTTTTGCAGGGTATGCTATATGATGTGATATGGCCAAAAGAATGTGATGAATGATATGTGATGTATGAGATTGATCATGTTCTTGTAATAGGAATCACGACTTGCATGTCGATGAGTATGACAACCGGCAGGAGCCATAGGAGTTGTCTTAATTTATTGTATGACCTACGTGTCATTAAAAACGCCATGTAATTATACTTTATTGCTAACCTTTAGCCATAGTAGTAGAAGTAATAGTTGGCGATACAACTTCATGAAGACACGATGAGGGAGATCATGGTGTCATGCCGGTGAAGAAGGTGATCATGCCGCGCCTCAAAGATGGAGATCAAAGGCGCAAGATGATATTTGCCATATCATGTCACTTTATGATTTGCATGTGATGTTTGTCATGTTTATATCTTATTTTCTTAGAACGACGGTAGCATAAATAAGATGATCCCTCACTAAAATTTCAAGAAAGTGTTTTCCCTAATTGTGCACCGTTGCGAAAGTTCGTTGTTTCGAAGCACCACGTGATGATCGGGTTTGATAGATTCTAACGTTCACATACAATGGGTGTAAGCCAAATTTACACATGCAAAACACTTAGGTTGACTTGGCAAGCCTAGCATGTACAAACATGGCCTCGGAACACAAGAGACCGAAAGGTTGAACATGAGTCGTATAGTAGATACGATCAACATGAAGATGTTCACCGATGATGACTAGTCTGTCTCACGTGATGATCGGACACGGCCTAGTTGACTCGGATCATGTATCAATTAGATGACTAGAGGGATGTCTATCTGAGTGGGAGTTCATTAATAATTTGATTAAATGAACATAGTCAAAAGGTCTTGACAAATTATGTCATAGCTCGCACTTTAGTTCTACTATTTTAGATATGTTCCTAGAGAAAATTTAGTTGAAAGTTGATAGTAGCAATTATGCGGACTGGGTCCGTAAACTGAGGATTGTCCTTATTACTACGCAGAAGGCTTATCTATACCTATACTAATTACAGACTCCCTAGAAATTTCCATGTTTATTAGAAATTAGGAGCCGTTAATCTGGTGGGGCCGAGTTGCTACGGTGTAGATTAATCCTAAATTCCCATGTCAATAAAAAAATTCCCTACATCTGATGAAGTAGTAGGTTTGAACTGCCAAAAAAATAGAAGATTGGAACATGCGTTCTGCCTCTGTCTCAATCTCTTGCGATTCTCTCCTTCATCTCTGATCAGGATTAAAAGAAGAGCCAGTTGAAAAAAAAGGAAGAGTCCATCTACTTTTAAAGAAGAGTCCGTGTGAATATGCACTTCCGTGTACTTGGCTGCACGTCATAAAAGAGTTTGGTTATCCTATGACTCTGGATAATCATATTATCTACAAAAATCATCAGCCAGGTAATGGCTTAGGAAGAAAAAAGATCTATTTCCTTAAAATAGGAAGAAAAAAGATACATTTCCTTAAAAAACACTACAGATCGTGATTGGAGCCATGGCTAGCATGTTCGTGTATGCAGCACATATCCTAACCATCTTTGATGTCTGTGGATCGCAAAACAGAAAAATCTCAGATACGTGTGGCTTTTCTCTCTACGTCCCCTGCCTCTGAGCAAACAAAATCGAAGAAAAGGAACGGCAAGGAAGAAGGATACCTCTGCCAATCCCCACCGATGCCAAGTTGCTAGCACCTCTCCTCTTCAGCGAATCGCTGCTGAAGCGCCCCTGACCGATAAGCTTTCTAATCACACCTCCTACGAGGTCGCTACATGGAACAAGAGCCTCCCCCAAGGCGGGAAGACTGGCCTACAGCAGCATGCTCAACCCCAAGGTCATCGGCTATTTGATCGTCTTAATCAATCAAATTGTCAAGTCACAGGCACGCAGCAGGTCGCATGATGGAGCATATCTCATGTTTGGTTTGACATCTACATAAGCATGTACGCATCTCTTGATGCAGGCAATGTAAATGACATGAATCATGCAGGTTTTATCTACTCCCAGCCATAACAAATCTGATGTTTCATTATTACTCCAATTATGCTCTAGATCTCTTTTTCGAAGAGACAATTGTACATATGCATATGGCTGCTGAGTAAATAAGAATTTTATAAACCCTGCCGCTGGCAGTGCTACCGTCAAATCTGCAACCTCTCCTCCATGGCGGCATGGAGATTGGTAGATTCCCCGGTTTGTATCAGCATCCAGAACAAGACATGAATAAGCCGACTCATTTTTATATTGCGAAAAAGGATTGGCCCTTTATGATTCCACATCAATTCACCATGCCCCAGCAGCCACATATCTTGAGGATGGTGATATTGGAGGATAGTGAATTCGGTAAGCATTTAATAGAAAAAGATTCTACATATTTCTATTGGCAATCCGCACAACTGGATTCTAATTTTCTTTGCCAATGCAAGAGAGTACGGTTGCCCATAGATTTGAGGTGAGACTAAATCTTTTGTGTTGTTATCATTTGATCTGCAGTGAGAATCTTATTTTTTTTCGTGCAATTTGTATGACCAAGTTCGAATTTGTTATTTAATAGGTATTAGTTTCTCCCAAAAGCAGATGTGTGGATGTTTATCTGATTTATAAAGGCAAAGACCCAACGTCTCCCGGGCTATTGTACAGTGGTCTGCCAATCTTAACATGCTTCTCTCTGTATTAGTATCATCCATCAAGGTAAGCTAAGCGATGCACAAAATTTCTTTCAAATCCAGGACTATTGTAAGGTGGTTGCCAATCTTAACAACGAATATAGGCTTCCCCTTCTATGGCCACTAGAGGGAACTTAGTCTCACTTGATGAGTGTTTCATATTGTGATTGTAGCCGTGTGATTTAAAACACAAGGTTTGTGTATTCAGTTGAGTCAGATGTGCTAATTATCTGGCATCAGATATTTGGTAGTTCCATCCATGTGAAACTGAATAGATTGAACTTGGGCTAATTTGCAGTTTGGATATGCAAAGAAATGATAAATTGATAGTGCAAGCGCATTAGATCGATCAAGGTTAACTTTATGCAGAGGCGTAGTGATTTCTTAGACCATATATGACATTCATCATCCATTGCATGCTTCCCCTGTGCTTTTTTACATGCTGTTAAATCTTAATAATGGGTTCCAACTAAGTCTCAGTTAGGCAGGCAGATAAAGTGTTTGCGAAGAATATCAGTGCATTTTTTACTAATATAAAGACGCCTGGATTCCTGCATTGTGAATTTTGTTGGGTGGAGTGACACTGCACTCTCATCTGTTTTCCATTTTGCTCCAAACGACGACTGGTATTAACACTCACTCACACTAACAGCCAGGACCGGTATTGTCTTCAGTCTGTGCAAGATGTTCCCTTACGACCTACCAAGGTATAAATGCATTTTTCTATATCAGTCTAGGTTGGGATTCATCTGATGCTCAAGCCAAACGATCCTGAAAGTTCATTTTTATGCATAATAGTCTAGACATATGTTTTGGCTTCTAATATTTTTTTTCTAATGTATTTCACTAGATCCGAGGAGACGGTCTTTGAGAAAGCTAGCAACCAGATTTTATCTTACTAATATTTTCTTACTAAAGTATATAGATGTCAAGAGAATAAAGTCGTTCGCTAACTATACTTAGGGAAAACGATATACAAACAATTAAGGTTTGGTCAGATATTACTCAGAAAAAGTTGTTTAGTCGGATTATTTTTTAAGCTAATTTGTTCTTATAGAAAAATAAATCAATAGACAACAGCTGGATAGCTGCAAATAACAAGAGATCGATATACTTTAATTTGTTCTACGAAATCAAGATTGGAAAATAGATATATTCATGCAGTTTCCTTGGAAGTCCAGCTGCATCGATATGATGAAGTCTTCTTCTTTTTGGTAACAAAAGGAAAGCAACAACAACAATACTTTTTTTCCGGGCAAAATAACAGCAGAGACCATATCACTTGAAAATATGAACTTTATGTTATACGGTAGCTTCATGTGTACGCTGTCTTAATCTTTAATCTCATAACTATATGTTTATAATCAAATGATATGCCATTCCATAGTGTATTGTTACAGTCCACTTATGTTATTAATTGTTCTTATTTTCTTTTCATACGTGCTTCTAGGGCTGCGCGTCACCAACTAAGCACTAGAGAAGGGAGGCTATCTAGAGGGAAATTGGGCAACCGCACCGGGAGGTGGAACCAGGGAGTACAGATAGATTGTGACATGGTCAGTTCCAACTGCGAGAATGGCTCAACCATACCATGTGCTTTTGTTCTTCAAATAATCTCCATGCCCTCTTTAATCATCATGCTTGAATTATATGTTTGGTCCCCTCCATACAAGCATGATATATAGGCAAAGCGTATGCTCACTCATCATTCATGGCTGTGCTGATTTCTGCTATTGCGTGGTTATCTATTACAGAGTGACATCTTATTCATGAAAGGTGTGCTCTCAATATCTCCTTAATCTCGGATGATAATAGTAAGGAATTCCAATGTTGACAAGACAATAAAAAAATCATGGAGTGCTCAAGCCATTTATCTAAGATTATACTATAGCTAGACTAACACACCCACACACACATGCTTACACAAATATTATCTTAGTTTTGCGTTTGATTTGCACCATAAATGTGGATATATCTTGCCATGCATTATTGTTTAATATAAGAGTAACTGCATTACTATTTGTGTCAAGGATACATTTTTATTCGGGAAGTTGATGAGTTAAAATGGTGAAATAAGTTGTTGCATCTATGTCACATAATTGGATTAATATTGTTCAATCAAGAATGTGCTCAAATAATGTAATATTTACAAAAAATATTTTATGTTTTAAATGTTCATTTTATAAAGTATGCTTCTATGTCTATTTCCAATATTTCCATACTTGGAAATATTGATGCAAAATCTATTATCTGAATATTTTTTTTGTTTCTTGAAATAACTAGCCCATGCAAGGGCACGGGTTGACGACTAGTGTCCTTAATGCACCACTCGGTGTATTGAACCTCAAACGTTGTCTGTTGCGAACATCTGACATACACGTTTTCATGACTACTGATAGTTCAGTAATGTTAAACGGTTTAGAATTGGGGTGCCGAAGACGATTTTGAAACGTCGCGGAACATACGAGATGTTCAAAGGGCTAAAATTGGGATTTCGGGCTCGTGCCCACGTCAAGAGGTATGAGACCTCCGACGAGTTTCTTAGCCTACAAACTAAGGGAGAAAAGCTCAATTGTTGAGCATGTACTCAGATTGTCTTAGTACTACAATCACTTGAATCGAGTAGGAGTTAATCTTCCAGATAAGATAGTGATGTTTCTCCAAAGTCACTGGCACCGAGCTACTAGAGCTTCGTGATGAACTATAACATATCAGGGATAAATATGATGATCCTTGAGCTATTCGCGATGTTTGACACCGCGAAAGTAGAAATCAAGAAGGAACATCAATTTTGATGGTTAGTGAAACCACTAGTTTCAAGAAGAGCAAGGGCAAGAAGGGATACTTCATGAAACGGCAAAACAGTTGCTGCTCTAGTGAAGAAACCCAAGGTTGAACCCAAACCCAAGACTAAGTGCTTCTGTAATGAGGGCAACGGTCACTGAAGCAAAACTGCCCAAGATACTTGGTAGATGAGAAGGCTGGCAAGGTCAATAGAAGTATATTGGATATACATTATATTAATGTGTACTTTACTAGCACTCCTAGTAGCACCAGGATAATAGATACCGGTTCGGTTGCTAAGTGTTGGTAACTCGAAATAAAAGGCTACCGGACAAATGGAGACTAGCTAAAGGTGAGATGACGATATGTGTTGGAAGTGTTTCCAAGGTTGATGTGATCAAGCATCGCATGCTCCCTCTACCATCAAGATTGGTGTTAAACCTAAATAATTGTTATTTGCTGTTTGCATTAAGCATAGACATGATTAGATTATGTTTATCGCAATACGGTTATTCATTTAAGGAGAATAATGGTTACTCTGTTTATTTGAATAATACCTTCAATGGTCTTGCACCTAAAATGAATGGTTTATTGAATCTCGATCATAGTGATACACATGTTCATGCCAAAAGATAAAAGATAGTAATGATAGTACCACAACTTGTGGCACTGCCACTTGAGTCATATTGGTATAAAACGCATGAAGAAGCTCCATGTTTGATGGATCTTTGGACTCACTCGTTTTTGAAAAAGATTGAGACATGCGAACCATGTCTATTGGTATATATGCATGAAGAAACTCCATACAGATGGATCATTTGGACTCACTTGATTTTGAATCACTTGAGACATGCAAATCATACCACATGGGCAAGATGACTGAAAGGCCTCGTTTTCAGTAAGATGGAACAAGAAAGCAACTTGTTGGAAGTAATACATTTTGATGTGTGCAGTCCAATGAGTGCTGAGGCACGTAGTGGATATCGTTATGTTCTTACTTCAGAGATGATTTGAGTAGATGCTAAGTATATTTACTTGATGGAACACAAGTCTGAATTATTGAAAGGTTCAAGTAATTTCAGAGTGAAGTTGAAGATCTTCGTGACAAGAGGATAAAATGTCTATGATATGATCATAGAGATGAATATCTGAGTTACGAGTTTGGCACACAATTAAGACATTGTGGAAATTGTTTCACAACTAATACCGCCTGGAACACCATAGTGTGATGGTGTGTCCGAACATCATAACTGCACCCTATTGGATATGGTGCATACCATGATGTCTCTTATCGAATTAACACTATCGTGTATGGGTTAGGCATTAGAGACAACCGCATTCACTTTAATAGGGCACCACACAATTCCATTAAGATGACACCGTACGAACTATGGTTTAGAGAAACCTAAGCTGTCATTTCTTAAAAAGTTTGGGGCTGCTACGCTTACGTGAAAAAGTTTCAGGAAGATAAGATCGAACCCAAAGCGGATAAATGCATCTTCATAGGACACCCAAAAACAGTTGGGTATACCTCCTGTCTCAGATCCGGAAGCAAAAGGGATTGTTTCTAGAATCGGGTCCTTTCTCGAGGAAAAGTTTCTCTCGAAAGAATTGAGTGGGAGGATGGTGGAGACTTGATGAGGTTATTGAACCATCACTTCAACTAGTGTGTAGCAGGACACAGGAAGTTGTTCCTGTGGCGCCTACACCAATTGAAGTGGAAGCTGATGATATTGATCATGAAACTTCGGATCAAGTCACTACCAAAACTCGTAGGTCGACAAGGATACGTACTACTCCAGAGTGGTACGTAATCCTATCTTGGAGGTCATGTTGCTAGAGAACAATGAACCTATGAGCTATGGAGACGCGATGGTGGGCCCGGATTCCAATGAATGGCTCGAGGCCATAAAATCCGAGAGAGGATCCATGTATGAAAACAAAGTATAGACTTTGGAAGAACTACTTGATGGTCATAAGGTTGTTGGGTACAGATGGATTTTAAAAGGAAGACGGACAATGATGGTAAGTGTCACCATTAAGAAAGCTCGACTTATCGCTAAGATGCTTTTCGACAAGTTCAAGGATTTGACTACGATGAGACTTTCTCACTCGTAGCAATGCTAAGAGTCTGTTGGAATTATATTAGCAATTACTACATGATTTATGAAATCTTGCTGATAGGATGTCAAAACATTGTTTCTTGACGATATTCTTGAGGAAAGGTTGTATGTGATACAACCAGAAGGTTTTGTCAATCCTGAAAGATGCTAACAAGTATGCAAAGCTCCAGCAATCCTTCTAAGGACTGGAGTAAGCATCTCAGAGTTGGAATATATGCTTTGATGAGATGATCAAAGATTTTGGGTTTATACAAAGTTTATGAGAAACTTGTATTTCCAAAGAAGTGAGTGGGAGCACTATATTATTTCTGATGAATATATGTTGTTGACATATTGTTGATCAGAAATGATGTACAATTTCTGGAAGGCATATAGGGTTATTTGAAAAGTGTTTTCATTGAAAAACCTGGATTAAGCTATTTGAACATTGAGCATCATGATCTATAAAGATAGATCAAAATGCTTAATAGTACTTTCAAATGAACACATACCGTGACAAGGTTTTGAAGGAGTTCAAAATAGATCGGTAAAGAAGAAGTTCTTGGTTGTGTCATAAGGTGTGAGTATTGAGTAAGACTCAAGACCTGACCACGGCAGAAGAGAGAGAAAGGACGAAGGTCATCCCCTATTCTTATACATAGGCTCTACAGTATGCTATGTTGTGTACCGCACCTGAAGTGTGCCTTGCCATGAGTCAGTCAAGGGGTACAAGAGTGATCCAGGAATGGATCACAGGACAGTGGTCAAAGTTATCCTTAGTAGTGGACTAAGGAATTTTCTCAATTATAGAGGTGGTAAAAGAGTTCGTCATAAAGGGTTACGTCGATGCAAACTTTGACACTAATCCGGATTATTCGGAGTAGTAAACCGGATTCGTATAGTAGAATAGTTATTTGGAATAGCTCCAAATAGAGCATGGTAGCTTCATCTAGGAGATGAAATAGAGATTTGTAAAGCACACATGGATCTGAAAGATTCAGACACGTTGACTAATAACCTCTCTCACAAGCGAGATATGATCAAACCCAATGGGTGTTGGACTCGTTTTTTTGAACTATAAACTGCAAGGCAACAGCCTCATAGTGCTTTATTAAATTTTAAATAAGAGGTTTACATAATTACATGGGATCAGAAAGCAAGGAAAGAAAATACTTACAATAAGCCTATGAGAGAGAGGCTATCCAGAGTAGTAAGCTATCCTTATATTTACATTTGATTCTATGAGCTAAAAGGTAGATGTCATGTATGAAATTCCTCCTCCAAGAAATGAAGGTAGGTCTCTCATTCCTAAAGATTTTCCCATTCCTTTGTGTCCATATATTCCAAGTAGCAGTAAAAACCACCTCAGTGAAGAAAGGATGACCAAAATCCCTCCTAGCAGCAAGAGCCAGCTCATATGTAGTCTGGTTTGGTTGAGCAATCCAAGAAATTCCAAGGTAATTCCAAACCCTCTGGCTGAAGTTGCAAGCAAAGAAGAGATGTGCACGATCCTCCTGTGAGGCACAGAAGCAAAGGACACACGTATCATCCTGGATGATCCAGTTCCTGTGTTGCATCATATCCCTAGTATTCAAACGGTCCATTAGGAGAAGCCATCCAAACACTTTAAACTTGAGCGTGCAAGCAGATTTCCAAATCCATTTGAAGATGGGATCAACCACCAAATGGGAGAAGCAAGACTGATAATACAACTTTGATTTAAACTCCCCAGATTTAGATGGACACTTCCAAATATCCTTGCTGTCCCCATTCAAGCTGACTAAAGATAGCAAATCTAGAAGATGAGATAGTTCGGAGAAGGCCTCTTGGGACAGAGGCAGGTGGAAATGATCCGAGATCTCAGGAAGCTCCATAAATTCTCTGACTGTGACTGTGTCATCAATGACAAAAGAATGCAGCCTAGGGAACTTCTCACTCAACAGAACCACATTATTACCCAACTGCCAGCGATCAAGCCAGAAAACCACCGTGTTGCCAACGTGCACTTGTGGGACAGCAATCTTGCAGAAGTTTGTGTATAAGCTCATGACATCTCTCCACCAAAATGAGCCACAGCTCTGCGTGACCTGTGGTGGCGAAGCAGCATAGTAGGTGTCCCAAATTAGAGTGACCCAAGGCACATCCATTCTGTTAAAAAACTTGAATAGATGCTTTAATAACAAGGCTTCATTTTGGAGACCCAAATTAAGCACACCCAAACCTCCACAATTCTTTGGTCGGCAGACCCAATCCCATGCAGCTAGAGATTGTCTTGGGTTCTCTGTGTTGCCTCTCCATAGGCATTGACGCGTGATTCTCTCAATCTGCTGCAAGATGCCCTTGGGGAGAGATAGAGTGCATAGGAAATAAATTGGCATTAAGCAAAGCACCGACTGAAGGAGTTGCAATCGACTTCCTTGATTTAGAAGACACGAAGAAGCGGATAACCGGCGTTCAATATGATTAACAAGAGGTAAAAGATCATAGATCATGGGTCTGGACGTACCCATGGGAAGCCCAAGATATGTGAAAGGCATAGATCCCACGTCACAACCTAGAAGGTTGGCAACCCTAGCGCCCTCTTCATCACTCATATTGGTTGGAATAAGATATGACTTACTGAAGTTGACACGTAAACCAGTTGATGCTGCAAAAGTGTTGAGCATGTCCTTGAAGGCGATCAGCTGGTCATCAATCGCAGGCACAACAATTAATGTGTCATCCACATATTGAACGATCGTATAGTCATTGGAATTTGTTGGAATCGGCAGAGTGAGAATGTTTCTTGAGCGCATCTCATTGACTACCGACTGAAGCAAATCGACTGCAATGACAAATAAAAGCGGAGAGAGAGGATCTCCTTGACATACGCCAGCTCTACAGATGAAATGATTACCTGGAACACCATTTAAGAGAACGGAAGAAGAACCCATGGACAAAATGGTATTAATCCAGCTTGTCCAACGATTATCAAAACCCTTGCATTGTAGAATTCTGAGGATGGCTTCATGCTCGATTGTATCAAAGGCCTTCGTGAAATCAAGCTTAAGGAGGATGATGGGCCGCTTTGAAGCTTTACATTGATGAATGTATTCGAAACACCAGGCAAGACAATCCTGGATAGAGCTGCAACGAAGAAACCCATACTGGTTGCGATGAATACATCTCAAGATCACTTTTTGAAGCCGATTGGCTAGCAGCTTAGTCAAAAATTTGAAACACGTGTTTGTTAGAGATATGCGCCTGAAATCTCCAACCACTTCAGGGCTTAGCTTCTTGGGGACAAGGGTGATTAAGGAAGTATTAAGACATTCCATTACACCTCCCCTCATAAAACTTATTGACAAGTTGCATGAAGTCCTCCTTGAGAATAGACCAGCACCTCTTTAAAAAAAGACCTGTAAAGCCATCGGGTCCTGGAGCACGGTCACAGGGCATATTCTTAATTACAGCATCAACCTCAGAATCCGAGAACGGCAAAGAAAGATCTTCCAGACCATCAACCCTCTGAAATAAGTTATGTAGATCGAAACCCATTTGAATTCCTTTTGCATGTCCCATGCGCTGATTGAAATCCGACCAAAACATGCCCGCCAACATTTGATCATCAGAAACCACCTCACCCGCCGAGTTCTTGATAGAAGATATCGTATTCCGTCGGTACCTCTCGGTGGCCATAGCGTGAAAAAACTTAGAATTTTCCTCCCCCACCTTAATGCTTCTGATCGTACAGCACTGTTTCCAGTAAATATACTGCCAGTGCAGAATATCCTAAAGATGTAACTTAACTATTCGCCTGAAATTGAATTCAGGCCAACTTAAAGGCCGGATCTCCTCCATCTCATCAAAGAACAGAATAATTTTATTGCAATCAGCAATTAATGCCTTAACTAAGGACATCTTTAAATGCCATTTCTTTAAAGCATGTCAGAGCGCTTTGAACTTGGCGGAGATCGTTAAAGCAGCAGAAGGCTTACGCACTGTCCTGCCCCAAACCTGAGCAACACACTCATTAAATCCAGGTAGGTCAACCCAATAATTTTCAAAGCAAAAAACATTTGCTTTGGGAATGGCCGTGGCAATAGTGACCACACAAGGAACATGATCCGATGTTGAACACGCAAGAGGCATGACCAAAGTGTTTGGATGATCCGACGTCCAAGCAACCAAAGTGAAAAATCAGTCAATTTGCTCAAGAAGGGGCTAAGATTGCATATTAGACCAAGTAAATTGTCTACCCTTAATTGGCAGCTCAATAAGACCCAAATGCCCTATGATTTCATTAAACAGAAAGATGTCGTTGACATTACCACCCGGTAGGTTACGGTTTTCAAGTGATCGCATAAAGTTAAAATCCCCCAAAAGAAGCCATTTGTCATCTCAATTAATGTCCAGATTATATAACCACTGCACGAACTCATCTCTAGCAGGATTCTGACAAGGACCATAGAGAGACACCAACTTCCAAACTTCAGATGTGTGTTAGGAAAGAAACTCCACAATAATACCAAAAGGTTTGGCCTCAATTAATTTTCGCTCAAAAAAAGATGAATTCCAGATAACAACCATACCAGCTGACGCACCAACCGAAGGCACAAATGCAAAGTTATCGAAACGTCGAGGACAGAACTTCCTAATGAACCTATCATCAATATGCATACACTTAGTTTCTTGTAGGCAAACCACAGAGCAACCACTTTCACCAATTTTCTGTTTGACAGCAAGATGCCGCGTTTCAGAATTAAGGCCACGCACGTTCCAACACAGAACCTTCCATTCTTTAAACCCAGACTGACTCATTACAAACCATAAGAAGTTGCAGCAAAAGTAGACCACACAATGATCCACATAGACCAGCTAAACATAACAGAATGACAGAGTTCGAAACATAAAGACATAAATAAAGATAGATGGCGTTTATGGTGGTACGCCATGGACCAAAAAGCATATGCATGCACTCAAACATTAGAACTCTTGCTGCTTGTAGACTGAGCTAGATTAGCAACAAGCTTATCCACGGCTAACTTCTCAGGAGCGATGCGTAGACAATCACATAGTGATGTGAACTAAATATTGACTCTAGTGCAAGGGGGAGACTGTTGGAAATATGCCCTAGAGGCAATAATAAAATGGTTATTATTGTATTTCCTTGTTCATGATAATTGTCTATTGTTCATGCTGTAATTGTATTAACTGGAAACCGTAATACATGTGTGAATACATAGACCACAACATGTCCCTAGTGAGCCTCTAGTTGACTATCTCGTTGATCAATAGCTGGTTAAGGTTTCCTGACCATGGACATTAGATGTCATTCATAACGGGATCACATCATTAGGAGAATGATGTGATGGACAAGACCCAATCCTAAGCATCGCACAAGATCGTGTAGTTCGTTTGCTAAGAGATTTTCTAATGTCAAGTATCATTTCCTTAGACTATGAGATTGTGCAACTCCCGGATACCGTAGGAATGCTTTGGGTGTACCAAACGTCACAACGTAATTGGGTGGCTATAAAGGTGCACTACAGGTACCTCCGAAAGTGTCTGTTCGGTTGGCACGAATCGAGACTGGGATTTGTCACTCCGTATGACGGAGAGGTATCTCTGGGCCCACCCGATGATGCATCATCATAATGAGCTCAATGTGACTAAGTAGTTAGTCACGGGATCATGCATTACGGAACGAGTAAAGTGACTTGCCGGTAACGAGATTGAACATGGTATTGGAATACCCACAATCGAATCTCGGGAAAGTAACATACCGAATGACAAAGGGAATTGTATAAGGGATTGATTGAATCCCCGACATCGTGGTTCATCCAATGAGATCATCGTGGAACATGTGGGAGCCAACATGGGTATCTAGATCCCGTTGTTGGTTATTGGCCGGAGAACGTCTCGGTCATGTCTGCATGATTCCCGAACCTGTAGGGTCTACACACTTAAGGTTCGGTGATGCTAGAGTTGTTATGGGAAATAGTATGTGGTTACCGAAGGTTGTTCGGAGTCCCGGATAAGATCCTGGACATGACAAGGAACTTCAGAATGGTCCGGAGGTGAAGATCAATATATTGGACGAAGGGTATTGGAGTCCGAAATTGTTCTGGGAGTACCGGGTAATGACTAGCGTGACCGAAAGGTGCTTCGGAGGCCCCGGCAAGCGTTGGGCAGCCTTATGGGCCAAGGGGAGGGGGCACACCAGCCCACTAAGGGGTTGTGTGCCCCTCCCAACCCCTCTCATGTAACCTGGAAAGGTGGGGGCGCCTCCCCTAGGGCAGCCACCCCTCCCGGCTTGGGGGGCAAGTTTCCTACGGGTGGGGGCGCCCAAACCCATCTAGGGTTTCCCCTGTGGCCGCCACCCATCACCTAGGGAACCCTAGGGCGCCTCCTCAACTGCCCTTCCCCCTATATATAGTGAGGGAGAGAGAGGGCAGCCGCACCCTTCTCCTGGCGCAGCCCCTCCCTCCTCCAACACTTCCTCCTCCCTGGTAGTGCTTAGCGAAGCTCTGTCGGAGAACCACGAGCACCATCACCACCACGCCGTCGTGCTGTCGGAGTTCTCCCTCAACTTCTCCTCTCCCCTTGCTGGATCAAGAAGGAGGAGACGTCCCCGGGTTGTACGTGTGTTGAACGCGGAGGCGCCGTCCGTTCGGCGCTAGATCGGATCTTCCGCGATTTGAATCGCCTTGAGTACGACTCCATCAATCGCGTTCTTGTAACGCTTCCGCTTAGCGATCTTCAAAGGTATGAAGATGCTCACCCTCTCCATCAATTGTTGCTAGAATCTCCATAGATTGATCTTGGTGTTGCATAGAAACTGTTTAATTATTGCTACGTTACCCAACAAACAGCCTCAAGTCGTACAACGTCAACAGCCGGCTGGACTTCACTGAAGTGTTCAGCCGTAACTTCACCAGCACGTACAAACGGCCGCCCAAGCCTCGCCAGCTCTCCATGTGCGTCCAAGGCCCGACTGAGTCCACCCGCGATTACTTAATGCGGTGGGGCGAGCTGCGCAACTCCTGCGAAGGGGTGCACGAGGTGCAAGCCATAGAGTACTTCACTGTCGGGTGCCGAGAGGGCACCTTGCTCAAGCACAAGGACCTCTGCAACGAGCCTGCAACCCTTGATAAGCTGCTGATCATAGCGGACAAGTATGCCACGGCCGACTCCTCCATGAAGTCGGAGCTCCGAGTGGACGCATCCGGGAAGGTGATCCCCCCGGCTTCCCAAATGCCAGCTGGTGACGCCAACCGGCGCCAACAAAATGACAACAAGCACAAGGCCCAGCAGCCGTCTTCCAACAGCTGGCAGGTAGCAGCAGTCAAAGATCAGCAGCCGACTAGTCAGCCCAACACCAAGGAGCACAAAACTGGCAAGGGAGCATGGCTTCCCACCCTCTCCATTGAGCAAGCCCTTGATGCCCCATGCAAGTTCCACAACGGCGCGAAGCCATCCAACCACACCATGCAGAAGTGCAACTCGCTAGCTCGGATCGCCAAGGGAGAGGCCCTCCCGCCTCCCCGGCCATCTGGCCCTCCAGCTCTGGCTGCTGAGTAGCCGGCAGCTCGACCTATCGGCGCCATTCAAGATGAGTTCCCCAAAGAACATGACGCTTACATCGTCTTCACAAGTGAAGTCGGCAACAGGCACAGCAGGCGGCAGCAGCATCGAGAATTCAACGTTGTCAGTGCAGAGGCTCCCACCCGCATGCATTGGTCCGGGAGGCCCATCACTTGGAGCCAAGCTGACCACCCGGCTGTGATGCCCAACCCAGGTTCATACGCCCTAGTGCTCGATGCAACCTTTGCAACCGAGAGGCGGAACTGCCGTTTTGGCCGAGTTCTGATAGATGGCGGTGGCAACAACATCATGTACCACAAGACCATGGAGCGACTGGGTATCAAGGCCAAGCAGCTTTAGCCAAGCCGGACTATCTTCCATGACATACTTCCCGGGCTGTCCTGCTCCCCAATTGGCAAGATAAAGATTGACGTCCTCTTTAGTGACAGAGATCACTTCCACCAAGAGCCAATTTGGTTTGAGGTGGTCGACCTGGAAAGCCCCTACCACACGCTCTTGGGCCGCCCTGCACTGGCCAAGTTCATGATGGTCCCACACTATGCATACCTGAAGGCCAAGATGCCAGGCACCAAGGGCATCATCACCATGGCTGGAGATTACAAGAAGTCACAAGATTGTGCTGCCGCCAGCAACTGGCTGGCCGAGTCCCTAGTCATTGCTCAAGAAAGACGACTCCTTGATCGGATGGTAGCCATGGCCGGCGAGAAGCCGGCCATGCCGACTGATCCCAAGGAAGCAGAAGCAGGGGCCTCCTTCGAGCCGGTCAAAGAGACCAAGCGGATCCCCTTGGACCCAGAGCACCCGGAGAGGTTTGCTGTCATAGGCACTAGCCTCAACAGCAAATAGGAAGGCTAGCTTGTCGATTTCCTCTGTGAGAATCGAGACATCTTTGTGTGGTCCCCCAAAGACATGTCGGGTGTCCCGACGGATCTCACCGAGCACAAACTTCATGTACGATCAGATGCCAAGCCGGTCAAGCAACCCTCCGCCGCCTGTCAGAAGAAAAGAGAAGCATTGTTGGAGAAGAAGTCGCCTGACTACTAACAGCTGGATTCATTATGGAAGTGTTCCACCCAAATTGGCTTGCCAACCCGGTCCTCATGTTGAAGAAGAACAACAAGTGGCGTATGTGCATTTACTATACCAGTCTCAACAAAGCCTGCCCCAAAGATCCATTCGCTTTGCCATGAATAGACCAAGTGATCGACTCCATAGCCGGATGCGAGCTGTTGTCTTTCCTTGACGCCTATTCCAGCTACCACCAGATCAAGCTGGATCTGGCTGATCGCCTGAAGACCGCCTTCATTATGCCATTCGGCGCTTTCTGCTACATCACCATGACGTTCGGCTTGAGGAATGCCGGCGCCACCTTCCAATGATGTATGCAGAAGTGCTTGTTGAAGCAACTCGGACGCAATGCCCATGTTTACGTGGACGACATTGTGGTGAAGACAGAAAAGCGTGGCACCTTGATGGAAGACCTGAAGGAGACCTTTGAAAATCTGCGCCGTTTCAACATCAAGCTCAAGCCGGAGAAGTGTGTCTTCGGTGTACCAGCTAGCCAGCTGCTGGGCTTCCTTGTCTCAGAGCGAGGCATCGAGTGTAACCCTGTGAAGATCGAGGCCATTGAGAGGATGGAGAAACCCACCAAGCTGCGTGATGTCCATAAGTTCACCGGGTGCCTGGCATCCCTCAGCCGCTTCATCAGCCGGCTGGGCGAGAAGGCACTCCCTCTGTACAAGCTCATGAAGAAAACCAGTTGCTTCGATTGGAATGACTAGGTGGATGCAGCCTTCCTCCAGCTCAAGCGTGTGATGTCAACGCTGCCTATCCTGGCGGCTCCGGCTGCTAAAGATCCCATGCTCCTCTACATTCCCGTCACCGACCGAGTCATCAGCATGGTGATTGTAGTCGAGCACCCAGAAGTCGGCAAGGCCCAGTTGGTCCAGAGGCCGGTGTACTACCTGAGCGAGATCGTGTCGGCCTCCAAGAAGAACTGCCCCCCACTACCAGAAGATGTGATATGGTGTGTACTTTACCACCAAGAAGCTGAAGCAATATTTTCAAGAGCACTCCATCACAGTTGTCTGCACTGCTCCCCTTGCCGAGATCATGGGCAACAGAGATGCCTCGGGCCGGGTGGCCAAGTGGGCCATAGAGTTGGCTCCCCACACCATCCTCTACCAGCCCCACACCGCCATCAAGTCCCAAGCGCTGGCCGACTTCCTCGTCGACTGGGCTGAGTCCCAGTACTTGCCACTAGCTCCGGACTCTACGCATTGGAGGATGCACTTTGATAGTTCAAAGATGCGCACTGGCTTGGGAGCCAGCATCGTCCTCATCTCTCCCAAAGGCAATAAGCTAAAGTACACATTGCAGATCCACTTCGTCGCCTCCTACAATGTAGCCGAGTATGAAGCACTCATCTTAGGGCTCCGACTGGCCAAAGAAATCGGCATTTGCCGCATCCTCTGCTATGGCGACTCGGACATCCTTGGGAGCTCCCGGGGCATGAAGCTGGAGCCCAGCCTACCAGCCGACATGAAGATGGAGCCTCGGACACGAAGATGGGGTCGGACATCCTTCATGTCGGCTGCCCCAGGAGCAGTTGGATCCGGCTCGGGGACTTCAACAGTCGGCGCGGGGACTTCAGCAGCCCGCTCGGGGAGTTCACCAAGCGTCCCGGGGGCTGCAGCACCAGCACCTGGCCCAACGCTCCCAGCAGGCGGCCCAAGGGCTGCTGTAGTCGGCCAGGGGACTTCATCAGCACCATCAGGAGTGGCCGGCCCCAGCCCACCACCTCCCAACCCGGCCCCCCTCATACCAGTCGTCGTGTTCATAGTGGTGGTGGCCCCATCTTGGGCGCATCCCATCCGCAACTATTTGGTCAACCGCATGTTGCCAATCGACCAAGTGCTAGCCACACAGATCCAGCTCAGAGCAGGCGCCTACACCATTGTCAACCAAGAGCTCGCAAGGCGGAGCGTGACCGACGTCTATCAGCGTTGCACTACTAGGTAAAACCCTAGTAGTGGCACGGGTTTTTAGGCTAGCAGCAGCGCGGGTAGCCGCGCTACTACTATGGCGCTACAGCTAACTGTTAGTAGTAGCGTGGTCCGCACCCGCGCTACTAATGTTGACTATATCAGCAGCGCTTTTCTGGAATGCGCTACTATTAGTTAGCTGTAGCAATTTCCTAGCCCCTCGCTACTGCTATATCTTTCATCATTTTCCCCCGCTTCCTACCCTGTTTCGTTTCGGTTTCAATAAACTGCAATTTCCATATACTAGGTACTACTAGATATCAATTTCATAAAGCATTGTAGGTACTAGGTAGTACTCCCTCCGTTCCAAATTACTCGTCGTGGTTTTAGTTCAAACCACGACGAGTAATTTGGAACGAAGGGAGTACTAGATAACAATTTCATTTATAGTCAACATGCATCCTCAAGCAGTATAAGGTCATATCGACGATGATCATCATATGTATTTCTAGATGATATCGATGACGATCATCATATGTAGTTCTAGATGATATCGACGACGATCATCATATGTAGTTCTAGATGATATCGACGACGATCATCATATGTAGTTCTAGATGATATAGCCACACACACATATGTAGTTCTAGATGATATCGAAGACGATCATCATCCTCAAGCCTGGGCGGTGGGTGTTCCTGATAGTAATTAGGATGGCCTGTCCAACACGAAGATTCTTGCCATCGAGGAATCTCTTCCACCAAACCGACTTTAAGTGTGTGCGACCGTCCGTGTCCACGCGGTAAGTACAGGTTGTGACAGAGCCCCTTGCGGTAAGGCGTAGTCCAGCTGAGCCTTCTTCATCAGGCTTGATATGATAACTCACATATATGCTCTTTGCCAATTTCATAATAAGAAAAAAATATCAATTAATAAATAGCCTCGCGCATACTCTTGCAAATAGGTATATATGGATTATCTACACTGTTAATAGTTCCTTACATTCTACACTAATAAGCATGTGATCGAACTCAACACTAAAGCATATCAACGACTAGATTCCACACAACATATCATTGGACTCTACACTAAGCATATCATCGGATAATTTGCATTTGTAAGTATAACGTACCATATCATGTCGATCAACCATGGTACTTGTCAGGAGGGTCACGATTGGCACCCCGACAAAGTCAGCATGTGGCGGAATTATGTCCCATAGGTTGCACACCTCCTCCTCGCTCAGCCTCATTCTTTGAGCTACGATGGCTTCATGAAGTGGGTCCTCATCATTTTCATCGAGTGGGTCCTCATTATCTTCATCATCTTCATCATCTTCCACCAGGTTGATATAAATGACAGCCAGTTTGGGTCTTTCTACTCTGAAGGAGAAGCTAATCAACTCACCACCAGTAAGACGCATGCGGGCGAGGAAACGGGCCCATCCATCTCCTCCAATCTGTGACATATTGCGTCCTTTCTTGACCTCCATAGTGTATGGTCCCCCAGGAGCCTCAAATGTCACAGTGTCTCCTATCAGCTTGTTGAATTTCATCCTCACATTGCATGGGATGATCTGTGTAAAAAAAGCAAAATGACACAATGCAGTAATGCCAACACTAAAAATAAAATAGTTGTTACATTTCATATAATTTCTTACCACCGCATGACGAAAACTCGGTTGGAAGTAGATGCCGAACAGCTTGCCAGTTGCAAGGCTGCTGGCGCACCTTGACTTGCAGAATCGACATGGTGGTGGCGCCATTTTCCTAAAGCAATATGAGCAAAGGTTTAACACTAAAAAAAAGACACATCCGGGACATTTTGGGCCGAACGAAATATTTTTATGTCATACATATGACACTTCTATGACGATAATTGTGACAAAACCCTGTATCATCATAGATGTGGTGGGATCCTACTTCTATGACCAAAAATCATGACATAAAATGGGCTTTTCGTCCTGGGCGGGCTGGAGTCGCAGCTGCATGACATTCTTTGGGCTGTCCATGACGGAAAAAACCGTGGTAGAAGCGAGGGCGAGGAAAATTTCGGGGAGTTCCCGGTTACGGTGGCTGGTCAGGGGCCGAGCGATGCGCGTTTCTCTCGTACACGTACGCGCGTGTGTGCGAGGTGTTAGCTCTAACTGAACCCGAGCGAGGCGTTGGGCTCTAACTGAACCCGACCGATTGCACTGCAGGCTACACATTACTGAACCCGAGCGATCGATCGATGGCAGTTAACTGAACCCGATCGAGCAATTCCTTCACTACTGTTGCTAACTGAAGCCGATCGATGCTGCCTCTGGGATGAACAGTGAGCGTTGCGGGGGGGGTGGATGAACAGTGAGCGGTGGCATTGCCTCTGGATGAACAGGACCCCGTGGTGTGGAGGGCTGGATGAACAGTAGATGAAGGAGGGGTGCTCGTGGAGGGGTGGTTGAACAGTAGCCGTGGAGTAGCGCATAGTGGAGGCTGGATGAACAAGAGCCCGTGGAGGCTAGAGGAGGTCGACGGTAGCCTGTGGAGGCTGGAGGAGGTCGATGGTGGAGATGAACAGTATCCCGTGGAGTCCCGTTTTGCGGTACGCCACACCCCTCCCGATGAATAGGATCCCTGTTTCGACCGTAGCGCTCCAAAACAAGTCCATTTCGTCCATTTTGCGGTACGTCACACCCCTCCTGATCAACTAGATCCCCGTTTCGACCGTAGCACTCCAACACAAGTCTGTTTCATCCGTTTTGCGGTACGCCACACCCCTCCCGATCAATAGGACCCCCGTTTTGATCGTAGGAGGTCCGTTTCCTCCGTTTTGCGGTACGCCAGACCCCTCCCGATGAACAGGATCCCGTTTCGAACGTGGCCAGTCGAACACAAGGCCGTTTCCTTCGTTCTGCAGTATGCCAGGCCTCGTTTCCATTGCTTGTTCCGTCCAAGCCCTCCCGATGACCATGACCACGCATTCCGTTCAGACCCAGTCGGTTGGCTCCCACGCGTTCTGTTGCCTCCTGATGAACACGACGCATTCCGTTGCCTCCCCATGAACACGACGATGGCGTTGTTTCTCCGTTCCGACCCAGCCATGTACACGAGCACTGGTCGTACATATGCGCGAGTAGGCGTTCGAGACCCCGCCCGTATGTACACATACGTGGCCGTATTTTCTTTCTTGCACACTGGCCGCTGTACGTACGTGTATATGCTACGTGCGTGCCTCTACTACGACACGTGCGCGCCTCTACATCGACCAGTATATATGTACGTACATGTTTGCGACCAGAATGACAATGCTACGTACGCTTTGACCAAGTGGGTCCCGACTGTCAGGCACTTCCCTGCGTGCGAAGATGTAGCTGGTGGGTCCCAGCAGTCAGGGCGGCGAATCGGTTTTTTTGCCCGGACGCACTTCCTTGTGTGCGAAGATGTAGCTGGTGGGTCCCAGCAGTCAGGGGGAAATGTTTTTTCGCGAAACACAGTGGCCCGTCCGGTGGGTCCCCGCTGTCAGGTGGAGGAATAATTATTTTGCGCGTAATAAGGAGGCACTTCCTTGCTGCGGCCGTGGACCCAGCTGTCAGCCTCTCCACGTACAGTCCATGTCCAATGGAAGCTGTTCCTTGACCATGTTGGCCACGCCACGCCGAGAGCACCAAGGCGGTGGACGACGGCGAGGCCTGGGAAGGGGATGACGCAGAGCCAGGGAAGACGCGGTAGTGGATGCCCACGCGTAGAGGAGTATGAGGGTTCACTCATTCGGCTGCGGTGTGAGGCTGCCGTCGCCGCAGAATAACAGGGGGTGTGGGTGTGTAGATGGATGGCCTGGCCAGCGGTGGGAATAGTAGGGGTGGTGAGGCCGCCACGGCATCACAGCAGGCCACGGGCGGCAGGAGCAGGTGGCACGACCGGCGCTGCTTTGGGCGGCTGGAGCAAGAAGACCAGAGGTTGAAGTAGCACTATGGCCGTTGGATGGACATCATACGGTCACTGGAGCTAGAATCATTCATATATTGACTAAAGTTGACGAAGGCCTCCGTCCCAGTCAACTTAGTAGGCCCACAAGTCAGCTTCCCACCAAGGTGGGTCCCAGCTAGCAGGGGGTATTCATTTTTTTGTGCGTAATAAGGAGGCACTTCCGGTGGGTCCGAGCTGACAGCGGGGGGAACGTTTTTTCGTGAAATACGGTGGCCCATCCGGTGGGTCCCAACAGTCAGGGGGAAACGTTTTTTTTTTTGCGAAATACTGGTGGCCCATCTAGTGGTCCCTGCTGTCAGGTGGAGGAATAATTATTTTCCGCGTAATAAGGAGTCACTTCCTTGCGGCTGCCGTGGACCCAGCTGTCAGCCTCTCCACGTATAGTACTCTTCCGATGGAAGTCGGTCGTTGACCACATTGACCACGCCGCGCCGAGAGCACCACGGCGGTGGACGATGGCGAGGCCTAGGAAGGGGACGACACGGAGCCAGGGAAGACGCGGCAGTGGAAGCCCGCGCGGAGAGGAGTACGAGGGTTCACCGGTTCAGCTGTGGTGTGAGGCTGTCGTTGCCGCAGAATAACAGCGGGTGTGGGTGAGAGAGGGATGCCCTGGCCAGCGGTGGGACTATTAGGGGGCGATGAGGCCTGCGCGGCAGCATAGCGGGCCATGGGAGGCGGGAGCAGGTGGTCCCGCCGGTGTTGCTTTGGCGGCTGGAGCAAGAAGATCAGAGATTGAAGAAACACGACGGTCGTTGGATTGACATCCAACAGTTACGTCTGCTAGAATCATTTGTTGACGTATATAATAACTAAAAAAATCTTGCATACGCGTCAACTAAACAAGCCCACAAGTCAGACCACTCCCTCTTTTTTTAATAATTTATATAAAGCTCATGGCAACTTCTTATGCAATTTATTACAGTCGTTTTTTTTTGTTGGCCAGGGCCAATTTCACATATTTCTGTGGGTTCCAAAATATTTTTAATACCGAAATGTTGAGCCATATTTAAAGTACTTTGAAGATATATTTCAATTAGGTTAATGCCCACTGAAATAGGAATGTGAAAAAAATCAGAAATTATAAAGTAATTGCCAATTTGTCATCTGTTTTTATATTTACAACCCATTTCATATTACTTTCAAGATTTGCAGGCGTCTTGAAAGAGTTGCAGCCTATCAGGGCGTAGAAAAATAAGTAGGCCTAGACTGGGTATTCTTCAGAAAAAATAAACTGGGCTCATTTTTACAAAGAAAAAATAATTGGGCTGGTCACATGGTGAACATAAAATATAAGCCTGGCCCATACGGGCCACAGCCCAGTTCAAACCCTGCTCCGTCTCAACAATAACAAAAAAAATACTGCTTGAGTAGCTAAAGTCCCAGGTGTCAGCCGATCTTGCGATGTTCTCTTGTCTATTGACTATACGCTCACAATGTCGTGGGTCCCAGATGTCAGGAAAACACTAGGAGGAAGCATTTTATTTTTCCATACGCTGACGTGGTGGGCCCCTACTGTCATCCTCTCCACGTACTTCTGTCGATCCCTGTTGTTTGTTGACCATGTTAACGATGCGAGAGGGCGGCGCCGCGGCGAGCGCACAAAAGAGCGCGGAGGACGTCGGCGTTAACGATTTAGGAGACAGTGGGGCGGTGATGCATGCGCTGAGGCGCAGCCAGCCGTGGGAGGCGGAAGCAGGCGGCCCCGCTGGCGCTGGTTTGGTTTTGGCGGCTGGAGGAAGACAGGACTGAAGAAACACGACAGACTATAAAAGCAGCAGGAGTACTTAACAACCTTAACTGAAACCAGCAGGGGCACTTAACAACCGAAGCTGAAAGCAGTATGAGTACTTATACAGGTTCAACCGTACAAAGCACGCCTTGAACAGTGCTACTTTGCCTACAGTTAACCAATGGTGAGGTCGCCAAGCCCCAGGACAAGGCCCAGGCGCCACCCCGCGCATCCACAACCTTCTGAAAGCGGCTTCATCTCGCAACGTGGTCAATAAACAGGATATTCGCTTTAGAGCCATGGAAAAGCATGAACATAATCTTCTGTCCTATTCTCCAAGATGGACGGGCCTTCATTATTTGAGACCACCCATGAATAAGTATCTTTTCACCTCCAAGGGGAATTGAGTAGGTCGACATAAACATCATTTTGTGGCCAAGCGCAAGTCTGACCCGACCATGGTCAGGCATGTGTATAGGAACAATAGAACTAGGCAGTTCCTGTTTCAAGAAGATCACAACTGTAAAACTATGTATAAGCAATAGTTTATGAACAACATATATAACAGAAAACAGCTCGTACCATAAGTTTCTCGACACAGTTGGACATGTTCAACGAGTGCAGCAGTGGCACACATATCCCACGTGGCCTTCCACCATTGAAACGCCCCACAAGGACCTCAAGACGATCAATAAAGTGTAGGAACTTGTGGATGTCGATCCAGTCAACTTCAGTGCCATCAGTAATAACCGAGTTATTACAAAGTAAAAAACGAGCAGACTGCTTAACTCTGAAAAAACCTACACGTGCCACCAATTAAAAGAAAATATTAGTTAGAAGTAGCATCTTCGTGAGAGATTCGTTGCTATTTCTAAAGTTAAATTGTGATTAGTTAGACAAAATAGGTGGATTAAGAAGTAATCGAGGCAACAAGCAAGAACCAGATACAAAACTAACATGGATGAACAATTGGAACGACGCCGGGGTGGAAGATCGCAGTGAAGATGAGACCAGGTTCTGCTATTTCCATCAACATTCGTGCGCCAACTTTTAGTCCGTAACACTTGAGAAAGTTTATCCAAGTTCGGCCATAAAAAAAGCAGCGATCTTCTTGGTTCATGAACCCAACTCGGAACTTATATCCATGGCTTGTCTTCACTGTGACCATTAAACTAGTGTATTCAGTTATGGCAAGGCCGGGCATCTTGAGTACATGTGTTCTGGCAGAGCAAATAATACACTGCAGGAAAAATAATATGAGAACACAGCATGTTCAAAAAAAACCCACCCTCCCGGATAGAAAAGAGGATTCTAGGAACATACTGTGCGCGTTTCAAAATGTTGTGTTAGGATGAGAAGGAACAAGTGTGGCGTCTACCGAGGGTGCAGAAACATGTAGGGTACTCACACTTTGGGCACTGCAAATGAAACACACTAGATTCAGTAGGAAGAAAAATGCATCAGCGGCGGCGGCTGCCATCCTAGGATTACCTGCGACCAAGGGACTTGGATTTATCGGGGATGGATGAAGAATTCTTACCTGGTTCTCCATGAGAAAACCCTATGCAATCACCGAGAGGGGGTTTTCTCTGAACAAGCAGACAAGGGAGAAGGGGATTCAGGCCCAGTGAAATATTGCCGCTTCGTCCGCCCAACTTACTGCTAAAGCTAGAAGAGGGGTTGTAATTTGACGGCTCATTGGGCATTACTGCGGCGCTACGACCGGGGTGTGTCTACCGTGAAGTTGTGCACTCTAATTTTTGCATATGGCACGTGGACCCTGTTGCCGGTTGCCCCACATATCAGCGAAAGGAAGTAGAAAGACAGGAGTAACTAGTTACACATAAATATATATTTTGACAGAGAGATACTCCCTCTGTAAAGAAATATACAAATCTTTTATATCACAGATAGGCTCACCTTGCCGAGAATTATACTCCCTCTGCAACGCACGGGCATTATGGGGGTTCAGCTTTTTTTATGGGGGTTCAGCTGAGAATATAATGCTCAGATAGGCTCGCGGTTCTGGACTTTTGGCCGCAGGCCGACCCTGCATGTTTTGGGGCCCATGTGTTCTACCTCAGCGCATTTCATATTGCAAGCGTTCGGTACGGCGCTGGTTTTAGATGCTATCGCAAGGCGAATACACAAAATTGAATAAAGCACGGCAGCTGTTGGAATGAAATCGAATGACAGTTCCTAACCAGCAATCAGAGTTGCAATTCTATCAACGATATACCATGTGATAAATAATACTGTCGTACTACTTATACACACAGGACACTTGTTTCACCATGCCAGATTATTACATCAAAATCTCTTGGAGGATAGATCAGTTCGGCAGTTGCGTGCTGCTACTGAAGAATTTCAAAGTTGATTTGGACCAGCTCTCCTCGCCGAGAAAGTTCGATTTTGACATCATCCCCTACCGCAAGATATGATTTAGATTTGAACCTTGACCATCCTTTAGCATCAATCATCATGCGACCATCCGTTGTACTTATGGTATATTGAACCAGTTCATTCACACCAAGGCTGCGCATGGTAAGAGAAACTTGGCCGCGGTTGCCCCGATTGTTGAACGACTCCCTCGTTGCTCTAGGAATTCTCTGTTTGCAAACAAGAAGACATACCCAAACAGTTAGATCAACATAGTGAATCATGTGAAACAACATGGAAAGATTAAAGAACAAAGCACTTGGGTGGCCAATGCTTACCAAGAAGGTGGACATGTCGGTTTTGTAAGGACTTTGGTATATGAAGTGCGAACTGCAGCCCAGTCTGTTGTCGGTGCAACTGCACGGGCCGGAGCAGATGCAAGTGCAAGTTTTGGTGCAGGTGCCGAAGCCACTGCTGCTGCCGGAGATGGTGCTCCTTGTAGAGCTGGTGCCGGTGTCGGAGCAGGTGCCGGTGTCAATGCCCGATCCTCCGGTAGATCAAACTGATCCGCTGACGCGGTCGGTGCCCAATCCTCAGCTGGATCAGACTGAGCTGCTGCCGCTGTCAGTGCTAGACCAACTGCTTGTGCTCGATCCATTGCTGAAGGAGGTACCGATGTGCGAGACAGCGACCATCGTGTCTGGTCTGCTATGATCAGCTTTCTAACTTGACTAGGATCCATGACCATGATCCGGTGTTTTTCTTCATTTCTTTTAAACGCGAGAAGGACTAATTGTGGCATTTTTGTTAAACCAAACTGCAGCTCATCATAGGGATTTATCTTGTACTCAGACAACAGACTGATCCAATTTTTTCCAGTAATATAAGTGATGGACAGTGCCTTCATTACTGACATGACATAAGAAGTGAAACCTGCAAAAAAAAGCCATCGTAGAGCAAACCAAACAGTTTATTCTGTGAGGAATGTCACATGGCAAAACCTGCATCGTAAAGTTACAGGAAAAGAAAGAAAACATGACATTAAATCAATAAGATTTAGACAGTAAATCAATAAGATTTACTTGATGTGACACGAGTGAATCCTTACCAGGAAATCACTATGTTGAAGTACTAAACAGAAGATTGATCGTCCAACTATGTGTGGCATGCAGGGGCCCCGCCTACTCCCACAAGCAGGACAGTCCAAAGGTCGTGACAAATCGTATGGACCGAACATCCATGGGACTGGAAATCCTGGTGGGTGCGATAAACCCTGCAATGCATATAGATATTGGAGTGTAACCATAATTGATAAACCATCCTCACAAAAAATATGATCTGGATACTTCAAAATATACAGACTGAATTGAGTGGACAGACATTAACATAGACCGTTCTCAGGACTGACCACACACCAAAAGCGGCAGTACTAATAAACAATACAGGGTTCACAAACACAAATCAAGTACTGAACAATAGTACTTACTACAGACAAGCAAAGTTGCACTAACTAAACTCTGCAGACTATTTCTTGCCACCGACCTACGGGATGAACCCCGCATAACTGACTATGCCATGGACTTCGTGTGAGATGTCTACATGCACCATCACCATCTTGTCAACCTTGGAGAACCTAACAGAGTGGTCTTTCCACTCATAAACATGATGATGAAGACAGGCCGCATCAGATTTGTTGGGAAGCTTTACAAGAACCACACCCTTCATAATCGAAGGCACGGCCAGGAAATTGTTGTGGTCAAGTACAACCTCGAGAACACGCCTAACAACAAAGCTATAGGAAAACACTAGTTCAGGACACGTGGCGACAAGGACACAGCAGCTAGATAGTTCAGCAGTAGAACTCATCATCAGGTCTTCCAGTTCACACGGCATGACTTTGAGAACTTCATCTCCATCGCGGACCTGGTTCTAATTCAAACTGAAACCATATTTTATTACTACCTCCGCTTAGAAATATAAGATGATTTTTGATATTATACTCCATATAAGACTACATATACGCACCGAAATGAGTGAACAAAGACACTAGAACATGTCTTCAAAGGCATGAGAGCAGAGGGATTACTTGCAATATCCACAACACAAGTTACTGAGGCAAATATACCCTCTCCAAAGGTAGCATTGATGTTCATAAAGTACTCCCTCCGTCCCAAAATTCTTGTCTTAGATTTGTCTAGATTGATGTTCATAAAATGTGACTTGATACATCCGTATCTAGACAAATCTAAGACAAGAAATTTGGGACAGAGGGAGTAGTTGAAAGTAATCTATAAGAAATCAGTGTCAACCTCTCGCATGTTTTGTTCAAAAGAGGAATTTAGAACCGTCATTTGGCACACTAAAATCACATGCAAGATCACCCAAAAAGTTGTACTACCACTACTAGTACTACGTGTTAGATGAAAAAACACGATCAAGATCGAGAAAAAGATCGTCAACAAGAGACATTACCTGGACTTGCTTAATGAGGGATCTCGGAGAGGGGGGCTTGGACAGGGCGATGGCTTTCAGCTTGTCTGCAGTAGTCTCGGCGGGGTGCTTGCGCCTCTTCGTACCATGAGCCTCGACGGTTTTGGCTAGAGCCATAGACATCACGTCGGCCGGTGCTCCGGCGTCCATCCAAGAGAGGAAGCTGAGAGAGAAGAGTGAAAGGAGGAACGAGATGAGGGAGAAGCGAAGCGAGTGGGGGTTTTCTTCAAGAGAGGAAGTTGAGAGAGAAGAGCTAAATGATGGTTACTTCATCCGTCCAACTTACTGCTGGAAAGGAGGGGGTTTTGTGATTTGACGGCTCATTGGAAATTACTGCGGCAGTTCGATCGGGGTAGTCTACCGTCACTCTACTACGGAGTAATTTAGTGCATGGCTGGTGGACGCAGGTGCTGGCAGTCCCACACGTCGGCGAAAGTGAGTAATTTAGTGCATGGCTGGAGGAGCATCCGCACAGTAGAGCGTGTCCACTGTTTTTCTGAAGAAAAAAATGATTACAGCAAGCGTTTCCACTCTTACGACGGAGGAGTGCGAAACACGGCAGCCACTTGAACATACACAGTGCTCCTACTACTAGGCATGTGCAGTGGTTCATACGTCAGTACTACATAATCTTGTTGCTAGTGTAGTAAGATATGACGATAACAAATGATGTTGTGTGCATTTCAACTACTCCTATATGTAACATAGTACTGCTTTTTCGATTGTCCGGTCGAGAATGAACGGTGAGATCAATGTTAACAGAACTAGGTCCACAGCATACGGAGAGTACAGTGCTACAGTACTCCACGAAACATGAACCATATGAAGCACGAATAGTGTTAGGCAGGGTGTATGAAGGGTGCACGGGATGGGAGAAAAAGTTCCCTTCTCGACCCACTTTTGGGTGTTTGGCAGAGTGCATGAAGGGTGCATGAGTCCACACTAGTAGGTTGACAAAAATACATGAAGAGGAAACAACTATATTGAGATGAGAATGCAATCAAACACACCCACACGCTTTGTGCTACAGTGACTGATCTGCACCGTCTGAGTTTGATCCAACGGTCATGTTGCACCGAGACATGGACAAGCCCATGCAGAGGGCACCTAAACACCACAGAAGTCCCTCTGCTTCTTGAGGCGCATGATGTTGGTGATGCAGGGTGCAACCGCCCGCAGAGCCCGCTCCTGGTCGACGGGAGCCAGCTCGTCAAAGACGGCGTCCAATGGCAACAATGGATTCCGGTGACGAAGCCCTGAAAGGATTCGCCCGGCAACGGCGACGGCAGCCCACAACCCCTCCTTGTCTAGCTCAGCCCCCACCATCGTGCGGAGACGGCTCAGCTCCTCGGACATATAGGTGAAGAAGGAGACCAGGTCAGGAAGCTGCAGCTCGTTGAAGTCAACCGGGTGGTCGAACGGGTTTAGCCCAATGGCCGGCATCGTCGCGCTGGCACGACGGTAGGCATCGCACATCCGCAACACGTGCATGGCAACTTGGTTCACCAAGTGGCTGAGGCAATCCTAGACCTTGTCACGATCGGCCCACTCTCGTTCCAGTCGGCTCCCCTGACGGCCTATCGTATCTCCCGCTTTCTCTAGCAACACCACCGACGCCTCGAGCATCTTTATGGTGGACGTCTGCCGCTTTTGAAGCTCCGTGAACTCCTGCACATAACGGAGGAGCATGACACTCCTCTCCTCCTTAAGCTCACGGAGCTCCACGTCCTTGGCCCTGAGCTCTGCATCCTTGGCATGGAGCTCCTGTGTCAGGTGCCTCACCTCGGACTCCGTGATCTGCTGTGCCGCCATGGCACCAGGTAGAAGCAATGGGGAGAGGAAGCAAAGGGGGTGAAACGGCTGAAAGGCAATGCAATCTATGGGAAGGAGGAGAGAGCCAGCCGAGGAGTGGGGGATCTTTTGGTTTTCACCATGGTAAAACACCAGTCGGTGACTTCTCACGTTAGGGAGCAGTGGGTTTTACAGGCGGAGTCATCATGACTAATTGCTGCCGCAACTGCTCCCGTCAATCAAAAAATTAAAATTCCTACCGTGCCTGCTCCCGTCAATCAAAAAATTAAAAATCCTGCTGCACCCAAACACCAGAGCAACGCCGCGGTGCATATTTAAATTTACCTGCCAGCAAGTAGATAAAAAAGGGGTGAAAAAACAAATGTGGCGGCGGCCTAGCTAATCGGTCGAACTAGCCCAACTAGCTAGCCACCGTGCTTCACTGATGTACTCGGCGGGAAAAGTGGTCTTTCGTGATTAGACGACTCATTTACTTGCTTCGGCGCTACGACCGAGAAGGACCCAGAAAACGCGCGGTAGGGCGTCCCACGTCAGGAAGAATATATGCGTGCACCACCCGGGAGGACCCCGAATCCACGCGGTAGGGTGTGCCATGTCTCGGCACGGAGGAAAAATGTGCGTGTAAAAATATATTGTATCAGACGTAGTACCTATGGTTCGACCTCGGGACCCAGCCAGTCGGTCGAAAACACCCCACTAGCCACACAGCTTCATCATGCAAACCTGGCACGGAGGATAGATGTGGTTAGCTCCGTCTCGACCAGCCACGACGTCTCTTGTTCTAGGCGATTCTTCTATTTTCCAAGCTTTTTTTAGTTGTAATAACACCACTGCAAGCTAGCGCCGCTCTTCGTGTGTGCCCGTGCAAAAGTTAGACGATGGAGAGAAGAGAGATTGAGATCGCAAACCTGGGACCCACCAGTAAGTGAGACAACGGTCATGCACGTGTTGACGAGGCACTCCCTCTACTCTACTCAACGCAAGTACTGTATAAAATCAAGTTATGGGACAAAGCCAACAACCGTTTGTTTTTTCAGGCTATCGACTTACGCTTTGTAGTCCAGGTTGCAAGTTCGAATCTCAGCTTTCAGATTTGTTAGTTTTAGGTCCAAATTTGATTAATGACAAGGGGACCCCCGTGTGTTGTTCCGATATTTCAGTGTAGGACGGTTTTTTTGAACAAACACTTTGCGCAGTTAGACAAGTAACGGCACGAGTTACACGTATTTTGCAAGTTTACGAACAAAAATGACAGCGGCATAGAATATCACATCCACCCCGCAGCTTAGATACTATGGTGATACGAGTTTTTACACCGTTGGAAGTGAGATCCAATTGCTTGGGAGTAGTCTTTGTAATTATGCGCAATTTCCAAACTCTCCAAAGGTTTTTTTTTGCAAATAAAACATTCAGGCCTCGTGTGTGCCGCTGCATCTTTGATCTAACGGCTCCCCGTTGCTCATATTAGGTGCTCCCCGTAGCTTAATTACCCGCTATGGTGATATGAGCATCTAGGTTGTATGATCAGTGATCAGATGGCACATGCGTAGTACTTGTACTTTCTGCGCATTTCCCAAACTCTATCAGCCGTATATTGCAAAAACATTCAAACCTCCTATTGTGGACCGTTAGATCCCAATGAACTCGTATCACCATAGAATCTACGATGCGGGAGCACCTCATATTCTCCCGTGCGAGAAAACATAAGGTGCTATCGCAGCTTGGATGCTACGGTGATACGAGCTTGGAGGTCGTTTGATCTGAGATCCAATGGCATTTGAGCAGTCTTTGTGCTTGTAAGCAGTGGCCAAACTCTTTTAGGGCTTTTCTGCAAAAAACCATTCGAACCACCGAGGAGGTGTTGGGTCACAAATCCAACGCCTCCGAAGAGCTTGTATCACCAAAGCATCTAAGGTGTGGTAGTACATGATATTCTTACATACAGGAGAATATGATGTCCTCCTTCATCTTAGATGCTATGGTGATACGAGCTTCGAGGTTGTTGGATATGGAATCAAAGGGCATCTGAGTAGTTTTTGTACAAATTGTGTGCAATTCTCAAACTCATCAAGGTTTCCTACAAAAATATTAAGACACATCATGTGAGTTTCTATATCTCAGATCTACAAGCTCCAAGCAACTCGTATCAGCATATAGCATCTAAGGTATGGGGCACATGATATTCTCCCGGGGAGGAGGTGTGGGGGGTGCACAACCAATCAGTGGTTGGGAGGGTGGGGACAAATATAATCTAAACAACCCTAAACAGAGCTCCACAATTTTATCTAAGGTTGAGGGGTTGACCCCCGACAATCATAGCTCCGCCTAAACACAACATTTGCATGTACTGTAGTACTAGACTTAATATTCATGTTTCAGTTTCATGTTCATTTTAAATATTGAACTGAGGACCATGGATGTCTTACATTTTACTCCCTTCGTTCCTAAATATTAGTCTTTTTGGAGGTTTCAAATGGACTGGCACATATGGATGTATATAGACATATTTTAGAGTCTAGATTCACTCAGTTTGCTTCGTATGTAGTCACTTGTTGAACTCTCTAAAAGACTAATATTTAGGAATAGAAGGAGTATTTTTGAATTCGTGTCATACATGCATGGTTTGGAAAAATAGATGCACTATACTTATTGGATTGTTGTTGTGTTAGTCTCTCTCTCTCTCTCTCTCTCTCTCTCTGTGTGTGTGTGTGTGTGTGTGTGTGTGTGTGTGTGTGTGCGCGCTCATATGCTTGATACCTACAAAGTTTTCTCACCTCCCATCTTTTAAATTTGAATTTGCATTGGAAAACTTACTAGGGATACAATGAAATGTGAAATCCACGTTGAGATCACTATATCACAAACTCACTCTAATTCAACAACTCATCATAAATCAATTACCACATTGAGATTAGTATTTGCAAGGAAAATACGGGTATTGTAATACACATAGAGTCGTTCGGCAATTTAAAAGGTTCCTTTCATGTTCTTGAATGGTAGGACCCAATGGCGTACCAGCCAGACCTTGGCTAGTGTTGATCCTAAAAAAATAAAAAATAAAAAAAACCGGGCTCGTGTCCTTCGGTGGCGTGCGTGGTACGCACATTAGGCAACCCCAACCAGTCGAGCCTCAGCGTTTCAAGTAGAAATATCTGGCGGCCAGAATTCCAGCCCTAGGAAATTCCCCTCATGTCCCCGGTCCATAATGACTACCGGTGAACAACGGAGGGATGCTTTAGTAACTAGACAACGTTACCTATCATGCCAAGCACGGTTCAATTCCCTCGGTCGCCGCTCATCAAGGTCACCCGTCAACTGTATTGCCTAGTACTACTACTACTACACCAGGATGAGCACATAATTGAGCCCGTTTGTTCGTGCCTAGTACTTGAGTTAATATATCAGGCAATGCACTGGTACAGAGGGATTATCCTTTTACTCTGCATATATAACTTGTCTGAAGTCTAACTAAGCAAAATGTTTGACCAAATCCTTTCTTAGGAAATACAACAGGACAGATGTACGGCTTGAATATTTATTGCGTGATGCAAGTTATGATATTGTTTCGAATCCTGGATCATAAATTTCAGAAAATCCAAAAGTGAGCATAAATTCTTGAAACTGAGCATGGTCACGTGATATGACAAAAATATTACTTCATAAGTTTTTTCTTCAATTTGAGACAAGCTGCTTATGACAAGTTGCACAAATGAACAGCCAAGGTATTTTGGAACAAAGACATGTCACGTTAAGGTGAACGCTTTCACTATTGAAACCGTGGGCGTTTATGTGCCGCCACGAGTCCCCGCTTCTCATAGGCAGGTGTCGTCCGAGCAAGCGTGTGAGTCGACGGGAGGCGTGCGAGCAGATTGCTGCACCGGCTATCAAGGAGGCATGCGAGCAGACCGCTGTGCAGGCTCACCGGGAGGCGAGCCCTTTGACCAGGCTCCGCCGCCCACCGTCGTCCCAACTGCTCCCACTTTTTTAATGTCGGCAGCGCCGCAATTTAAAATCAACCTGCACTACCCGGTATCGCTGCAATCTTCTCTCTTCCTCTCTGGTTCTCCTGTCGTCTACCTCCAACTAGCCTGACCTAAACGTACGCCATGCCGCATCACGATGGTCTGCCCTTAGTGTTCCAATTTCCTGAGGAAGACACCCAAGTGGACAATCGGTGTGTAGTTTGTAGCACTTTAATTTGTGGGTCGAAATTTGTTCCATTCCAGGTGGACTATCTGTGTGTAGTTTTGTAGCTTATTTATAATAATTGAAGAGAACAACATAGTTTTTTCAATAATACCATGGTGCGACATTGAAGGCGAGAAAGGACGTGTGAGAGAGCGATGACCGAGCCAGAGGGAAATAAACTAGGGGAGTTGCGTGGGTTGCAACGGTGTTTGGAGTAGTTGTGGGCCGAATGCTACGAAAATATAATCTAAATCGACCGGAATAAATGCCTACACAAATTAATCCAAGGTTGGGGTGCCCCTCGCAATGTAAATAGATCTAGCTTTGCGGGGGATGGAGAGGTAGTAGCTTCAATGCGTGGAAGATACGGTGTGAGAAAGCGAGATCAATCGAGAGACATATAGATAGAGAGACAAAGTGAGTGTGGTCCGACATTCATTGAACAAATATATATGCTCTGGAGAGATATTGTCCGATTGAGCTTTTGGCAAGGGTGAGGGCTGTAAGATAGAGCTTGAGAGATGATCCAGTCACAGACGTGTAGATATATTTTGTGCGTGGGAGGAAGCAAGGTCAACCGATCACATAGGATCACCGTGCGATCAAAAGAGTGAGACAGGTTGGAGAGAGTGACCTAGATAGACAATGTGCGTGAGAGAGTATACAATGTGAATAGGTCGAATTGGGATCAAACATGGTGATATATCATTTTTGTCTGAGAAAGAGCGAGGTCAATCAAGACATACAAAGAGAGAGAGGGGGGAGAGAGAGAGAGAGAGAGATTGAGTGAGCGTGGCCCACCATGAGGTCGAAAGAGTGGTGGCGGCTTGGATGGACTGACCTAGATAGACAATCTACATGAGAGAGTATAGAGTGTGTCGATCGAGGCCCGAACAAGGAGATATATCATTTGTATGTGAAAGAAAACGAGGTTAAACGAGACTCGGATAAAGAGAGCGAGATTGAGTGAGTGTGGCCCGTCGTGCGGAAGAAAGAGTGAGACAATATCGAGGGAGTGACCTAGATATACAATGTGTGTGCGTGCGCACGAGAGGTTAGGGGGGCTAGATAGGCAATGCATGTATTTAGCGCGAGAGGGTGAGAGGGAGAGGGGGAAGAGAGAGAGCTCGGCATGGGGTGCAATGGCGGGTGTGTGAGGTAAATACATTTGGTAACAGAGTGGAAAAGGGGGTTGTGTAGTTGAGAGACTTAGAGATCGAAACTTGGAGAGAAAGAATGAATGTGCGTTGGAAACCGATAGCTTCCTAACGTGGTTAGGAGAGGAAGATTGACCGATACAGGAAGTATGTAGCGTTTGTGCGGGGGGGGCTAAAAACAACATTTGAATGTACATAGTACGAGACTTAATATCGATGTTTCAATTCGGTGTACATTATAAGATTTGAACCGAGGACCAGGCATACGGGTAATTATTTTGAATCCGTGCCATACTAAGTTTCGAAAAGTTGACATTGACTCAATTTGTTGTGCTTTTTTGTAGGTCATGTGTTTGAATCCATCCAAAAGTTTTCTCACTACCATGGTGTTCATCATATACATATGAATTTGTATTAAAAAAGTAGCATGGATACAGTGAAATGCGAAATCCACGTTAGAATTGTACATCGCTACGTGACACACACTCTAAACTACGTGACACACACTCTAATTCAAATAACTAATTATGTGACACACACTCTAATCCACGTTAGCGTGGGTACCGTTTCGAATTTTTTCAAATAACTCCTCATTAATTAATTTATAGTACTCCCTCTGTTCACTTTTATAAGACCTTGAAGACATTTCAGACAATGTGCAAAACAGCTCATTTTAAGTTGTCTGAAATGACTTACAAAAGTGAACGGAGGGAGTATCTCGTTTCGAATGACTAATTATTGCAAGGAAAACACAGGCATGGTAATACATACAGATTCGTTTGCAAATGGAAGAAGATTCGTTTGCATCCTCAAATGTAGGCGCACCAGGCAGACGAGGGTCGTGTCGGGTGGACGCTGCTTCGGTGCCTTAAAGGCAACTGCCTTTGGGTCACTGACATGTGGTCCAGCCACCTGTTGGGCCCACATGTCGTAGACACAAAGGCAGGT
>NC_041387.1:608674495-608677154 GCF_002162155.2 Triticum dicoccoides | reverse complement strand
CGTTTCGGATTGAAATATCTGGCGGCCCCAATTCCAGCCCTGCAAAATCTCTCTTCTCTACCGTCCCCTTCCGTGCCCAGATTGCTCAAATCCCTAATTCGCCGCCAACCCAAGCAAAGTTCGAATCGCCCCTCGTCTCGTCTCTTTCCCCACCGTTCCCCACCTCTGTGCCAGACGATGACGACGAAGACGACGGTCGTGCTTCACCACCGCACCGGAGCTACCTCATCTACGCCCTCGTCCACCACACCGTGTGGTCCACCGACAACGTCGGCCGCCGCAACCGACCTGCCTCACAGACACCGAGTTCCACCGCATCAAGTGCGCTTCACCGACGCCGTCTCCCAGCTCACCGGGGCTACTTCACCGAGCACATCGTCGCACCTCCGCCCCCCGAGGCCATTGGGGCTTCACCAACGGTCTCATCCACCGCATCGTAGCGCTTCGCTGCCACTCAAGATCTGCATCCATGCGCGGCCAGCCAACATCAGTGCATCACCCTCAATGGCTTTGAAGTGACCCGCACTCTAGCTAGGCGAGCATGCCCAAACGCCGACCCGAACTAGGTATCCACACATCACTCCCTTGTGCACTGTTCCGACGATGTTTGGATATCCTTTCATTGTTCTCTTAGCTTACACGCCTATGCAACTCTGACTTTAACTCTTATTTCTTCTGGAGATATCATCTGAAACAAGCAAATACATTTTTTAGCGAAGCATGACAGTGCTACGGGATCTGGTACACATCCTGCACACCCGTATAACCTTGTAAGTATCTGTCCTCCGGTACAACATCAAGGTCGATTCCTCTTATTTGATAAACCATTCGCCGTGTCAAAAATGCAAAGGGGGATGCAAGGAGCACAAGGCCTGCACATCCAAGCAAGTGGTAACATGGACATGTACATGGAACATCCCAAGTGCAAGAAGAGCTGCAGTGAGCCTGTACAATGAGCTAGCGTAAGTCCCTGCATTTCATTTAATTTGTACTGGCATTCTTGTATGATTTGTGTGCAGTGGCTGATCCATGAATTCATGTTACCAGCAGTGAACATTTAACTTAAAAAATACGAAGGCACTTGCACTCTGGAAATCAACATAACTTGAGAAATGTGAAGCTACATGCACTTTGAAAACCAGCGATGCAAAGTAGTTCAGATTATAAACACTAAATGATGCAAGCACCAAAAAACACAAAATGCAACATGGTGTACAAGGACTACAAACATGGTTTGTACCTACTTGAATTATTCATTCTCTGGCTGAAAATATCGAAGTGTAATTGCACGTATAACCAGTGCGCAAACTGCATATCAATATATCTATCCTGCACAAGTATGCCAATAGTTTCAAACAACAGATTAGAAAAGTATTTATGCTATGTTGTCATGATACGGGGACTTTCTGGTAGATGGCCTCGACGTTTCTTCAAGCTATGAAAATGCACTATAATTTGCTTGTCATCAATGCCTGCAAATGTCTGTCTCTCTCAACATAGTAGATCATCATTAGACACTAAATCATTCAATGAGCTTGCAAAATGCTTGCATTAGATCCATCATTAGACACTATATGTTCATCACCAGGAGCATGTAAAATGTTTGCATCAAATTCTTCATTAGCAGTCTGTTCATTAGACACTTCAGGCTCAAGAACAACATGAGCTTGTATGTTTGCACCGGAAACTTGATTAGATACATCAGATTTAGTCGGTTCAGTATTGATTGGGGGAGTTATAAAATAAGTAGAAATTGGTTTCATTTTCTCATAGATTCCCTACATACAAGCAGTTTTACAACACCGTCAGGTTTAACTATTGGCCAGAAATTGAAGAGTTGAATTAGATATAATTAGGGATGTGATGTACCTGCTCGTTGCGCATGCTACTCTTGCAAGCTGTGATTGTCCATTTGCGCAAGCTCGATGCCATGCCTGTGCTGCCGCCACTGCCTCCCACGCAGGCTACACCCAGGGTTGGATCTTCATCTTCTTGTCCTTCCGTTCGCTTGAAGTCCGGCGACTGCCCTCCAACGAGGGCGCGAGAAAGTGCTGTGTCGGTCTGTCAAGCGACGTCTAGGTTAGGAGCAAACCAGACTGGAGGCTGGAGTGAATGAATTGGGATTTTTCCTGCTGTCGATCGATATGGGAGGCGCTCGTTTGGGCCGCAAGCCTGCTATAGGGCCTGTCTTGCACTTATGTTATTGGCTGTCAGGACCCCGACTCAATGCCACATAGATCTAGCATGTAACACTTCATATCACTTTGCGGCCTCACGCACGGTATTCCCACGGGTGTCGCCTTACCGTTACCCGGGACCGTTTGCGCCTTTTGGCACACGTATATGACAGTGTCGCTAGCATCCATATGATAAGGAGCCCGGGCTGACATGGCTAGTCGTAAATCCAAAGTGGCACAAACTTACAGGGACAGGCATCCATGACCCAGCATCGAACGTGTCGGTCATCAGCGAGTGAATCCAGGCTGTAGCACTGGGCTAGCAGGACTCCGGTGAACCGGGCTGTAGCGGGCTAACAGGACTCCGGTATTCATCGCGTGACATTTCCCCGAAGGGACAGACACAGGAACGAAGAAGGACACATGCCGGCCAGCCTAAGTGTTCCGGAGCAGTAGCAAGCTACCATGGCTCAGTGGAAACA
>NC_041387.1:608648233-608673560 GCF_002162155.2 Triticum dicoccoides | reverse complement strand
GGGATGGTGGGGTTTAACTGCAGCAAGCCAGCTTTGACTCGGTGGCTATCCTGAACTACGACTGCAAGCAACTCTTTTGAAGTGGCGCACACGAGTCCACATATTCACCATATCAATACACCACTATGGATCCGCTCCCGTCTCCCTACGAGAACGCCATCCATAGCACATACGCTTATCTTGCGTATTTTAGAGTATCCACTTTCACTTGTCTATGAACTGATATAAGCAACCCAGAAGTCCTTTTCCGCGGACACGGCTATTCGAATAGATCATATTAACCCTGCAGGGGTGTACTTCTTCACACACGCTCTCACCACTTACCGCCGTTTACACGACATGTACTCGGCAACCTTCAAGCGGAAGCCCAACGTGGGTGTCGGCCACGGCCTGCCTAAACACTCGAGTCTCTAGTCCAGGTTTATCGCCTATTCGGGTTCCATCCATGAGGAGATCCGGCCGGAGTTTCGCTCACAGCCCCAAACGATGTGTACAGGGTTCCGTGACACCAAACGGGCGCCCGGTATACCCGGCCACGTGCCTACCGCATCACAGCCCACCCCTATGGTCAGCGCTGCGCACGGCCTCCAGCATACTACAAACACCAGAAACTACTTGCAACTCCTGGACAGAGGACAAGGGTGATCAAGAAGCCGAGAGGGTCCATTGGTTTCGGGCCCAATGCGTGGTAGTAGCTGAATCATGGATCACAAACACAGAACTCAGTTCCTGAGGACTGCTGCAATGAGACAACCCACCATGTACTCCTACATGGCCTCTCACCGCTACCTTTACCAAATCGTGTTCACACACTTAGCTCACACACAGTAGGACATGTTCACACGCCTCTGATTCATCCCCGATGAATCAGACCTGACTCAACTCTAAGCAGTAGCAGGCATGACAAACAAACATGAATGAGTAGGCACAACAGGGCTCAAACAACTCCTACTCATGCTAGTGGGTTTCATCTAATTACTGTGGAATGACAGGTCATGCAGAGGATAAAGGGGTTCAGCTACCGCAGCAAGTAACAGATGAATCAATGTTGTCCTAATGCAGTAAAAGAGAGCAGGAGCGAGAGAGTGGGATTGTATCGGAATGAACAAGGGGGTTCTGCTTGCCTGGCACTTCTGAAGATAACATTGAGTCTTCATCAGTGTCAACGATCACATCATCGGTATCACGTCTATCGAGAGGGGACAAATACCGGCAACACAGAAAAAACACGATCAATGCAATGCACAATATGATGCATGCTATGACAGGGCAATATGAATGTGTTTTGGGCTAATGCACCTAAAACCAGATTAAATGAAGTTGGTTTGAATCCAAGATTCAAATTCAAACTCCATATGTGGTTATTTAATGCCATTTAATTGATTTGTGCTAAACAGCAGCTATAAGTTGTTCTAACATGCATGAAAATGGTACAGATGGATTCCTTGAATTTTTCTGATAATTTTTCATATATAAATTATTTAATTTGGAGTTACGGTTAATTTTCTATGATTTATTGAAGTTTTAGGCATTTTCTGGAATTTCCTGAATATAATTAAATCCAGAAAATACTTATGACATCAGCACTGCGTCATGCTTGCATCAGCAAGTCAACAGGGTTGCCCCGGGTCAAACCTGACCAGGGGGTCCCATTAGTCAGTGACTTAGGGCTCGTTTAGGTCGCTGGCAGGTGGGCCCGGTCAACAGACACATCAGCCTGGTCAACTCCGACGTGTAGGGTCGGTCAAAGTGTGACGGGGCCAGGTCAAACTGACCTATGGGGCCCACAAAATTAGTACTAATTTAAACAGAAATTAAGCTAATTAACTTTGGCACCGGGGCCCACGTGACAGTGGCACCAGGGGGTGATTACCGGGGTGTTTAGGACCTAGTTAAGTGGCCACGTCGGCACTCGCCGGGGTTCGGCCGGCGACAACCAAACCAACGGCGGAGGCTCGCCGGAGTTGAGCTACAGGCAATGGTTGGACGCGCGGAGGCCACCAGGAGGTAGCCCGTGCTCTTCCGCATCCAACGGAGCAGGAAGGAGCGGACGGGGTGCGCTGTACTCACCGGAGTCGAGCTCGCGGTGGCGGCCGGAGCTCGGGCAACAGCGGAGATGGCGCTATAGGGCATGGCAGGGAGCACCCGTGGTTGTTTCGGGTTCGCAGGAGCACGGTGAGCACGCTGGTGATGCTCGGGCGAGCGGCCGAGCTCACGTGCGCGGAGCTCGTTGACCATGGCGGCGGCGAGCCTCGGTGGAGGTGGGGAAGCTAACTAGGGGAGGGGAACGACGGGGATTCCAGGGGGAAAATGGAGAGTGGCTCACGTAGGGACTAGCAGAGTCGACGACGAGGTCGGGGAAGCTCTGGACGACGTGAATCGGATGACGGCGGTCGTCGGGGCAGAGGACGAAGATGGTGATGTTGCAGTCGTCTGTGGCCTTCTCCGTCCGCGTGCGTCATCTTAGAGACGAAGCAGAGTCCGGCGGTGACACATGACCCATCGGTGAAGCCTGGGGTGCGCGGTGGCTATGGATGCGACGGCGGCGCCCTCCGGTGGCTCTCGGTGGTGCTCCAAATCGAGAGAGGGAGAGAGCTAGAGCGAGCAGAGAGAAGGGATAGCGGTCGAGGGGGTCGAGGGCATTCCAACGGTGCACTGGAGAGGTCGGGGGCGGCTGGGACACGTCGAAGCAGGAGGTGGCGACCGGCGACGCGCGCTCTGCCATGACTTGTCCTCCTGGCGAGGGGTTGAAGACAAGCCTGCCCCTCGCTAGGTTGGGCTGGGCTGGCTCTAGTGGACTGGGCTGCTGGTGGGCTACCAGGTAAGGCCAGGTAAGTTCTACTCCTTTTATTTTTTTCTGTTCTGTTTTCTATTTTGTTCTGTTTTGTTTTAGTTTAGTAAAATACTAAACCATTTTAATAAATTCTGTAGTTTATTATGTGGCTTACTAAAATATATACAAAGCCACTCACAAACTTCCAGAATTATTTGGAGTCATATTTAATATATATTAAATATAAATCCAAAGCAAACAGTTATTGGATTAATTCAAATGGCCAAAATAAATATCTCTGTGACTCCAAAAATATTGGTTTAAATTTTACCTCTCACGAATATTTCCATGGAATAACAGGAACATTTTCTTGGACTCATTTGATGAAATTTAAATGTTGGTTATTTTTAGAGGTCTTCTGAGGCTTTGAAAATTCCTCAATTCAATTTCATTTGAATTTAAACATGATGCTCACATGAGGTCTAGCCTAGTGCATTACCAGAAGCTAGGGATGTGACAACTCACCCCCACTAAACAAGAATCTCGTCTCGAGATTCAAGTGTAGGGTAAGGTGAAGGGGAAACGCAAACTAGTATAATCTTCACGATCCAGTTGCACTTCAAATGGACTTTGATTCGTCCACCATCTTCGTCTTGAAGTCTTGCTCTGAGAAATCCGGTCAACATGACATGGAGGGAAGAAGGAGACTCTAGAGGGGTCGATCTTCTCGAAGATCGAACAACTCACGGAATGAGACATAGGACCATCTCTCGGTTGAGACACGAGATACACATCAAGAGGGGTGGAAAGAAACGGATGACGAAGGTTCACTAGGTAGACCACAATTCCACACCTAAAAAGGTGGTAAACGATTATCAATGTAGCGAGGAGTTGAGTTGCCATGATACCACAACGAGGCACCTTAGGGATGGTGACTCGTAGAAATATCCCCTTAAGTGGCAAAAAGAATTACCTTTGATATAGAGATCATTTAGACTCTCTAAACCAGCCCAAGGCAATTCTCGAGCGATCATTTAGAGGGGGTCGGTAGAATGGCATACTCGGACTTGGATGATGTGGATTACCTTGTTGAAGACAACGTAATGGATGAATTTGCTTACCACCGGAAATGGAAGAGACCCATGGTAGAATGGCACATCGGTGGTGCAAGATGGGAACAAAATGCAAATGCTGGGAATGATTCTGGTAACTGGGGAAGAACCCAACAAAAGAGAGTGAATTCACCGTTTGAAAAGATCATAGCATTGCCGAGGAAACTGAGAGCAAACCCAGTTAGTGCCGATGATAACACCTAGCGCTTGTGCGTGCTCTCAAGAACTTGAGCATTTCCATATTCATCAAGGTTTTACCAACATCCGTGTCAAGGATCCTGGCAACACAACTTGCTACCATGATGAATGATGATGGATGATGCAGATGCAAAGGAAGATAACACCTTCTCAAATTTCACCCCTGGCGGGGCCAAGGAGATAAAATCTGGATGATCGACCGAGAGACATTTAGCACTCCGCTTCTAATGTTCTCCTTGATGTGCTAGCGTAACCCATTCATAGATATGGTTTGATATCTAGAACATCAAGTAAAAGGTCGGACTTCGGGATCTCAAAATCCATAGGGGCAACTAGGGAGTAAATCCTACGAAATCCCTATGGGGAGGTGGCCAACTTCATCAATCAAGATATTATAATAACAGGTCTTCCGGCTGGGTGTGTTGGCCACGACATCCACTTTACCGGTTATTGCGCGACCAATATTATAGTTCTTGGGGAAATGTTCCAACCATCATATCTGCCTGAGATTCAGATCTGGTTGGTGTCAGAATATTCCAGACCCATCGAGTCTAGGAAGAAAAATGAAGGTTTGCAACACAAATCGACGAGATGACGTTGCGGGATTCTCGGGAGATGAACTACGATAGCAAGCTCCAAAACATGAGCTGGTTCTGCTACAGACATGTGAACACGTTGTCCCAGACAAGCATGACCACATAGTAGTCTTATAATAAAACACTACCGAGTTCAGGAGGGGGAACCATCAACGAGGGTATCGAAGTCCTTACATAAGTCCGGATTAGCTCTTATGAAGGAACTCCTTCTCCTTGAACAAATCAACCAGTGGCTTGGTGTGCTAGGGATACATATAGATTGAAGGTTGCAAGTCTTCAAACCACAGAATTCTTCGCACGTGTGCATGACTGATTTGGAATGATTCCAAAGAAAGCAACATTGACTTTCTCGAATCCACGGCGGCAACTTGCATCAGATGCACATGAATTAAAGGAAGTCACTACCTTCATCCAAACATATGCTTCATGAGCTAGCATGAACAAATGCTTTCAAAAATTTCCAACACTAGCTTAATGCTCAACAAAATCATGGAGGAGATAAGGATGTTGTCAATGGGCTCAACAACAATTCATCCGGGTTTCCTTTTAAAAGGAATTCCATAGTTAAGTGAACACGGTGATAGCATTGGTCAGACCAAAGATGTAATGGTGTATGCTCGAGGGATCAACCACGAATAAGACAACATTACGAGCATCGTTGGTACTGATTTGATTTGACGATGGCCCACACTCAAATCAAAGGATTGATAGGACAATAGGTCCAACAACTGATCACAGGGACCAATCGATGAAGATATCATCTTTCTTCAACACACACTACACAAGAATATCCCTTTGGAACGAACTAAGTCAGACAAGCTTTTATCTTCCAACTCTCCAAGTTGTTGTCCAGCTTAACCAACTAGCTCAGGGATATCTAACATCGATTCTTGGAAAGAAGGTGGTTCATAAGAAACCAACTTGATCACGGGCTCAACATAACGGTCAGGTGACGACTTGGTGATACTTCCGAGAAGACATTCAGAAAATCACGAACCACCGGTATGTTACTAAGCTCGAGAACAATCTCGCTTTTGAGGGCAAGACGATATAATCAAATGAGTGAGGACTTGACAAGATCCTAACTCATCAATCGAAGGGTGCACCGAAATAAGGACTAGGTAGCACGATCAGTCTTAGAGGGATGATTCAAAAACCAACATGCTAAGAATGAAATTATTATCCTTTAACTACCAAGCAACGAGGTTGCTGGGAGTATTGATTTCACACATCACAATTCATTTGTCGGTATTCCGGTTGCATCAACACGAGGGCCGAGGAATGAACAGTGATGGCAAGAAGTATCACTGTACCAAGAGTTCATGGGATGGTGTGCAATTCCTATAACAATCCCGATATAAAGATGCTAATACTCCAAGGTAGAACAGAACAAAAGCTGGATTAGCAATTTGATCTGCGGAGCACAACTTCTTTGACCCAATCCTAGATATGGAAGAGGTACTGGAGTTTGTTTCTCCTAGTCATTCTGCGATAGAATGGCTTGACGGACCACAAGAGTAATAGGCATCGATAAACGAAGGTATGCATACTTTTGACTATCAATTGATAGACGAGGGTCAGAATGCAACTAAAGAGAACAACTCAAAGGAACACACGATTTTCTGAGTTGTGGATGCATGGTTTGGCATGTCGAACGAATTCAACATTTCTTCCAGATAACCCATGCAGAGAGGTAGGACTGGCAGAGTCACGATTTATGAATGGAGATCTCCTCAAGAGTACTCTAATTGTGATCTTTTGATCCAATAAACATCTGCCATAAGCGGTTCATAGTATTTGAAAGAAGGAAATACCACGGACCTCGAGGACTATCGCAAAGTTACTAATATCCTGAAGGAACTAGCAAACACTATCAACATGAAGTAAGTAGAGTGAATCTCAGGTTCAAGAACCCAGGAACAGAATACCTATTACTAAGTAGCATCACGGGATGCTTTCGAGAATGATGGCCAGAATCATCACCCTGGGAACACAAATCATGGCTAAATTACTAGATGATCCCCTGAGACACCTAGGGTCATAATAATTATTCCAACATAAAGGTCGAGGCAGTAGAATACCTCAACTCAACAATTAGTGTGATTGAGCTGGCATAAAGGAGCATCGAAACCAGAGGGAAAGGATTTTGCAAATGCATCAGACTATTTAGAAATCTGGAATGACTCGAACAGCATAACGGCTGTAAATGCTCAGAAAAGATTTGAGACATTCACAAAAATGGTGGCATAACCACTCAGAAGCACAATATCAAGGTTTCGAGATCAACAATTAACATATGGAGGTAGTAGGAACTGAACTCAAGCTTAAATCCAACAATCTTATAAGTCTACGGATTAGTAACACGTGATCCTGATGGGAAGAAGAGATAGCCTAGTTCTTAATCCCCGTAGAAGAAAAGATGATGACTCAGATCAGAAGGCCATGAGGTATAAGGAGTAAAAAGAGCCTTATGTTCCATCCCACAATCAAATCCCTTATATAACTAAAGAATTTCTAGACTCAACTTCGACCAGTTTGGCTTGGTAATCCTACAGGCAGTCAAGCTCTGATACCAACGCTGTCAGGACCCCGACTCAATGCCACATAGATCTAGCATGTAACACTTCATATCACTTTGCGGCCTCACGCACGGTATTCCCACGGGTGTCGCCTTACCGTTACCCGGGACCGTTTGCGCCTTTTGGCACACGTATATGACAGTGTCGCTAGCATCCATATGATAAGGAGCCCGGGCTGACATGGCTAGTCGTAAATCCAAAGTGGCACAAACTTACAGGGACAGGCATCCATGACCCAGCATCGAACGTGTCGGTCATCAGCGAGTGAATCCAGGCTGTAGCACTGGGCTAGCAGGACTCCGGTGAACCGGGCTGTAGCGGGCTAACAGGACTCCGGTATTCATCGCGTGACATTTCCCCGAAGGGACAGGCACAGGAACGAAGAAGGACACATGCCGGCCAGCCTAAGTGTTCCGGAGCAGTAGCAAGCTACCATGGCTCAGTGGAAACACTAGGAGACATTTCCCGGTAAGAGAGGCTACTAAAGATAAACAACTAGATGGTCAGATCCCACACATACCAAGCATTTCAATAACATACACACAATATGCTCGATATGTGCAAATACAACATGGCATCACAACATGTCTCTACGACTCAAGTAATTATTCATTAGGCTCCGAGGAGCGAGACATTACAAACATGGGTCTCACGACCAAACAATCAGAGCATACAAGTCAAAGCACAAGCGGAAGCTATCATGTCTGAGTACAGACATCTATAAATGAAAAAGGCTGAGAAGCCTGACTATCTATCAGATCCTGCCGAGGGCACAAGATCGTAGCTGAGGTAACAAGCTAAACGTCGAAGTCCACGCGAAACTACTAGTGAGACCGAAGTCTCTCTGCAAAAATATAAAATAGGCAAACGTGAGTACAAATGTACCCAGCAAGACTTACATCAGAACTATCTACATATGCATCATTATCAACAAATGGGATGGTGGGGTTTAACTGCAGCAAGCCAGCTTTGACTCGGTGGCTATCCTGAACTACGACTGCAAGCAACTCTTTTGAAGTGGCGCACACGAGTCCACATATTCACCATATCAATACACCACTATGGATCCGCTCCCGTCTCCCTACGAGAACGCCATCCATAGCACATACGCTTATCTTGCGTATTTTAGAGTATCCACTTTCACTTGTCTATGAACTGATATAAGCAACCCAGAAGTCCTTTTCCGCGGACACGGCTATTCGAATAGATCATATTAACCCTGCAGGGGTGTACTTCTTCACACACGCTCTCACCACTTACCGCCGTTTACACGACATGTACTCGGCAACCTTCAAGCGGAAGCCCAATGTGGGTGTCGGCCACGGCCTGCCTAAACACTCGAGTCTCTAGTCCAGGTTTATCGCCTATTCGGGTTCCATCCATGAGGAGATCCGGCCGGAGTTTCGCTCACAGCCCCAAACGATGTGTACAGGGTTCCGTGACACCAAACGGGCGCCCGGTATACCCGGCCACGTGCCTACCGCATCACAGCCCACCCCTACGGTCAGCGCTGCGCACGGCCTCCAGCATACTACAAACACCAGAAACTACTTGCAACTCCTGGACAGAGGACAAGGGTGATCAAGAAGCCAAGAGGGTCCATTGGTTTCGGGCCCAATGCGTGGTAGTAGCTGAATCATGGATCACAAACACAGAACTCAGTTCCTGAGGACGGCTGCAATGAGTCAACCCACCATGTACTCCTACATGGCCTCTCACCGCTACCTTTACCAAATCGTGTTCACACACTTAGCTCACACACAGTAGGACATGTTCACACGCCTCTGATTCATCCCCGATGAATCAGACCTGACTCAACTCTAAGCAGTAGCAGGCATGACAAACAAACATGAATGAGTAGGCACAACAGGGCTCAAACAACTCCTACTCATGCTAGTGGGTTTCATCTAATTACTGTGGAATGACAGGTCATGCAGAGGATAAAGGGGTTCAGCTACCGCAGCAAGTAACAGATGAATCGATGTTGTCCTAATGCAGTAAAAGAGAGCAGGAGCGAGAGAGTGGGATTGTATCGGAATGAACAAGGGGGTTCTGCTTGCCTGGCACTTCTGAAGATAACATTGAGTCTTCATCAGTGTCAACGATCACATCATCGGTATCACGTCTATCGAGAGGGGACAAATACCGGCAACACAGAAAAAACACGATCAATGCAATGCACAATATGATGCATGCTATGACAGGGCAATATGAATGTGTTTTGGGCTAATGCACCTAAAACCAGATTAAATGAAGTTGGTTTGAATCCAAGATTCAAATTCAAACTCCATATGTGGTTATTTAATGCCATTTAATTGATTTGTGCTAAACAGCAGCTATAAGTTGTTCTAACATGCATGAAAATGGTACAGATGGATTCCTTGAATTTTTCTGATAATTTTTCATATATAAATTATTTAATTTGGAGTTACGGTTAATTTTCTATGATTTATTGAAGTTTTAGGCATTTTCTGGAATTTCCTGAATATAATTAAATCCAGAAAATACTTATGACGTCAGCACTGCGTCATGCTTGCATCAGCAAGTCAACAGGGCTGCCCCGGGTCAAACCTGACCAGGGGGTCCCATTAGTCAGTGACTTAGGGCTCGTTTAGGTCGCTGGCAGGTGGGCCCGGTCAACAGACACATCAGCCTGGTCAACTCCGACGTGTGGGGTCGGTCAAAGTGTGACGGGGCCAGGTCAAACTGACCTATGGGGCCCACAAAATTAGTACTAATTTAAACAGAAATTAAGCTAATTAACTTTGGCACCGGGGCCCACGTGACAGTGGCACCAGGGGGTGATTACCGGGGTGTTTAGGACCTAGTTAAGTGGCCACGTCGGCACTCGCCGGGGTTCGGCCGGCGACAACCAAACCAACGGCGGAGGCTCGCCGGAGTTGAGCTACAGGCAATGGTTGGACGCGCGGAGGCCACCAGGAGGTAGCCCGTGCTCTTCCGCATCCAACGGAGCAGGAAGGAGCGGACGGGGTGCGCTGTACTCACCGGAGTCGAGCTCGCGGCGGCGGCCGGAGCTCGGGCAACAGCGGAGATGGCGCTATAGGGCATGGCAGGGAGCACCCGTGGTTGTTTCGGGTTCGCAGGAGCACGGTGAGCACGCTGGTGATGCTCGGGCGAGCGGCCGAGCTCACGTGCGCGGAGCTCGTTGACCATGGCGGCGGCGAGCCTCGGTGGAGGTGGGGAAGCTAGCTAGGGGAGGGGAACGACGGGGATTCCAGGGGGAAAATGGAGAGTGGCTCACGTAGGGACTAGCAGAGTCGACGACGAGGTCGGGGAAGCTCTGGACGACGCGAATCGGATGACGGCGGTCGTCGGGGCAGAGGACGAAGATGGCGATGTTGCAGTCGTCTGTGGCCTTCTCCGTCCGCGTGCGTCATCTTAGAGACGAAGCAGAGTCCGGCGGTGAGACATGACCCATCGGTGAAGCCTGGGGTGCGCGGTGGCTATGGATGCGACGGCGGCGCCCTCCGGTGGCTCTCGGTGGTGCTCCAAATCGAGAGATGGAGAGAGCTAGAGCGAGCAGAGAGAAGGGATAGCGGTCGAGGGGGTCGAGGGCATTCCAACGGTGCACTGGAGAGGTCGGGGGCGGCTGGGACACGTCGAAGCAGGAGGTGGCGACCGGCGACGCGCGCTCTGCCACGACTTGTCCTCCTGGCGAGGGGTTGAAGACAAACCTGCCCCTCGCTAGGTTGGGCTGGGCTGGCTCTAGTGGACTGGGCTGCTGGTGGGCTACCAGGTAAGGCCAGGTAAGTTCTACTCCTTTTATTTTTTTCTGTTCTGTTTTCTATTTTGTTCTGTTTTGTTTTAGTTTAGTAAAATACTAAACCATTTTAATAAATTCTGTAGTTTATTATGTGGCTTACTAAAATATATACAAAGCCACTCACAAACTTCCAGAATTATTTGGAGTCATATTTAATATATATTAAATATAAATCCAAAGCAAACAGTTATTGGATTAATTCAAATGGCCAAAATAAATATCTCTGTGACTCCAAAAATATTGGTTTAAATTTTACCTCTCACCAATATTTCCATGGAATAACAGGAACATTTTCTTGGACTCATTTGATGAAATTTAAATGTTGGTTATTTTTAGAGGTCTTCTGAGGCTTTGAAAATTCCTCAATTCAATTTCATTTGAATTTAAACATGATGCTCACATGAGGTCTAGCCTAGTGCATTACCAGAAGCTATGGATGTGACATTGGCCCATCCAAATTGAAACATTTTTCTTCATTTTATTACATTGCCTGCTCGTGCATTGGGACGAACAAAACTAGCGTGGGCCAACTTGGACGACTCAAACTAGGTGCACACTTTCCAGCCACCTAAGGCGGCCGCCCATACCAGCCCCTATGGTGGCGTCGCCCCTTTTTGCGTGTATGATTGGATAGTGAAAAATATTCCAGTGGCGCTTTTGATTTACCCACAAAATGGCTGAATTGCTTGTTTCTATGAACTGAGTTCGCCAATAATGTGAAGGATGCCAGTCTTTTCATCCTATTGTAGATTGCTTAGATCTCGATATGCCAAAAGTAATCGCATGAAATATACAGTAAAAGCCAGTGTGATGTGTGTGGCTACAACTAGTCTGACTACACGTCCTCATATAACATATCAAGGATGCACCATCTTATCAGATTAACCATTCGACTTACCCATGCAGTGTGGGAATAAAGAAGTATTGGGACTGTGTATCCAAGCAATTGATGCCATGGACTCCTTCGTACAACCTTGTAAGCGAAAAAGAAGTTGCAGTGTGCCTGTACAAAGAACTAGCGTAAGTTCAGTTACCTGCTTCTCGGAATTTTAGTTAGCCACTTATTGCAAAATTGTTCAATTATGTTGCTTGGCTTAATTTAGTTTGATACTGATTACATAATGCCACAACCTGTTAATCATATTGTAGACTGCGCATATCTATGTGTTTGATACTTACTGTTAAGAATTGCCTGTTTGCCTTAACTTAAATATCTACTTGTTTGTTTAACTGCTCTGCTGCTGCAACAGTGGGTTACAATGATGTTAATAACTACTTTTCAGCATCCAATTGAAACTCTTTAATTCCTTGTTTGTTTAACTGGTTTGCTACTATAACTCCCAGTTGATATGTTTTGCTAACTTCAACTTTTCTGAATCCAATCGGAACTTTAATGGCAAAACAGGATCAAAGAGCCAGGTCCCCATGAACATTGCATCATCCCGCAGCAGTGGCACCGGCCCAATCATGCATTATGAATTGCCAACTATTGATGCTCGAGAGGCTAAACTAGTGGTAGAAAGAGATTCTGCTTCTGCACTTAGAGATGAAGTTGACATGTTGAGGAAGCAAACAGCACAATCACGAGCAGTACTCAAGACAACCATTAAATATTTGGTGGATTTCAAAACGAAGCAAGCTGAGACTGATCAGATTGTTAAGGTCCTGAAGGAAAAAAGGAAATTAAATTCCTACTTGGTAAATCATAGGTGAAATGTTCTTTCCATCATTGAATAAACTTTGTGTTGTCTGTTCTTGTAATCAATCAAACCATTTGTTTTAGAGAGCATGTAATAATTGTTTTTTTTTGTTTTTTGGTTTGTAATTTTATTTGACCACAAGTCTGTATTAATTGATAAGACTCGGAGACATTTCATTTGGATTGCTGTGCCAGACCTACAAATATGCCAATCGGGCTGAATGTGCATTTAGCAATAGTAGTAGTATAGATGGACCATAAGTGGCACGCATCAGAAAGGGCCAAGATGCTAGCTAAAAAAAGGATGTTGTTGTAGCTAAAAAAGTACAGTGGTCTGGCTTATGTATGTTAGTTGATATTATTGATCCATATACTCTATAAGTGTTTAAATGTCTGTTAGTTCTGTACACTCTTGGTTGATTGACTCGGTATTTGAATCTTGATACATCGCTTGTGTACATATCTAAATGGGAGTACACATTATGATGCGTGTGACATTTGAGTTTGACATGAAGTGTTCCAAATATTCGAATTCACCTTAAACTGGATTCTAGCTTCTGAATTTGAGTATCGGCATTTGTAAACCATATTCATATATGACAGTGGATTACATCTTTGTCGTCCTTTTGAAGATATATAAAAACACATAGAATGATTTATAAAGATTCATATAGGAATACAAAATGGATTCGAATTCAGTTGCCAGGGTAAACGTGGATGCTTATTGTCCCAAAATTCGAAAGAAGCGGCAAAATGTCCACTCCCACGTCGGCTGCCCGAAGCCAAGTGTTTGGGAGATGAAAATTACTGTCTACCCATTACACGGACAATCCATCGCCCCGATTTCCACTGCTCTAAATAGGGGTAGGTTCGTAACTTCAATTAGATGTGACACGACCGCCTTTGAGCCCATTCCTACACGGTGGACATCAAACATGGGCGGCAAAACACATTTGATTCAAGCTTGTCTGAAAGACCTTTGTTTCTCCCTCCATTCCCCATTCATACACGGTGGGCGGCAAAACAAACTCGACTCGGCCAAAATCGATGTAGGCAAATATTTTCAATAGGGGCAGGTTTGTAACTTCACTCAGACATGACACAAATGCCCTACCTGTCAGCCCCGTTCATACACCATGGGCGCCAACCACCCTCTTCTCGCCCGAAATCGCTCTGGGCAAATATTGGCGAGATGCGAGATTACCGTCCTATCCCCAACCGACGAGACATCCAAATTTTAAATGGGGGTTAAGTTCGTAACTTTCCCATATTTCAGACAGGCGCGTCCCAAAAACATGGTTCCCCGTACCTCTCCCTCCATTTTCCCATTCATACACCGTCCGCGCTAGAACACCTCATACCCACACCAGCCTCCGTCCGCCACCCCATCCATCACCGCCGTCCACCACATCCATCGCCACCGTCCTCCACCATGCCGGAGCGCCTACCAAGACCGCGTTGTCCACTGCTAGAGATGGACGTTTCTCATCCACGGCGACGGACCAATAGCCTTGCATCACGTCCTCTCGCTTCATCGGCGTCGTCGTCCTCTTTGTCGGGGCCGCTCACACGACCTTCTCTTCCACCGCAACGGGACTTATCCCCCGATGCACCCATCTACCGTCGCAGATCTGCTACAACGCCACCGACAGCCATCGCACCCTTGATGCCTACATGGCGCCGCAAGAGAGGTGGTACTTCATATCTCCTCAACTTTTTGATCTCAACCAGAAAATAGATCTTCACTTGGTTATTATACTTTCTTTTTAGCTCTTAGAATTTAGTTCTTTGTTCGAAGCAAACAATGGATGCTAAATATCATTTCTCCGGTTTGCAGCTTCAAATCTGCCATGGCACAGCCATAATACGGTTTAATTGATCATGCTTAGGGTTTAATTGATCGTGTTGGTTCCGTGGTGGTTTCTTTAATAGAAATCGGAGGGGAAACCCTCTTTTGCTAAAAACATATGCTTAGAGTTTCCCCCTTTTATGATCACTATACGATCAGAATACGTGCTTCGTGTCATAATAACACTGCTCCACCCATCAAGCTAAACAAGCTTAGTTGTTCAAATACGAATCTGATATTAATTAAACAGAGTTGTTTAACTAGTCAGCTAAATGTTCCTAAATTAGTTTTGAAAATGCATGTTCGCCGCTCGGGTGTGTATCTCTACAGGGTGCCCACAGTGGGCCGGTCCACCCTGGGATTTTGGGTCGTCCCAGGCCCCGATTCCTCTCTGTTCTGTTGCGTGCTTCCGATCTCTACTCGCCCCCAGCCGCTTGCCTCGCCGGCGACTTGCCGTCCCCGGACGGCATGACTCTAGGAGGAGATGTCGGACTAACAGGAGGCCAGGAGCCGCTCACCCAACAGCGTCATCGCTGCCCGGGCGCGCCGCCGTGCCTACCTTCCCAGTCCGTTCAGGGCTCAGGCGTGCAGCACCCACCAAGCCAACCTGATTTATCCTGAGATACATCCTCAACACTCAGCAGCCACTCCTCATCACCCATTTTCTAATTGATTCACTACTCATTAGGCAGGACTGTCATTAGGGTTTGTTGTGTGCTCAGTGCTACCAACACTTAATGGTTCAAATGTATTTCGGTAATCTTTAGTACCTCTAAAGTTCATAGGGTTTTCAAAATTCCAGCCCTCGGAACAGACACTAGTCATTTTGGATTGTTGGTCATAGTGACATTGACCCAGATTACTACTGCAACCCAGGTTTGTTGACAATTTTACTTGTCTTTCTTACTCATTCGATATAATATCCAATTATTCACGTCGATTAGTTGCAAACAATAAGTGCTAGACAAACTTCTTCATTCAGATTTTGGATGGTCTCTTACTGCAGTTACAATTCTGCATACTTGTCCTAGTAAGCTCACAAGTAAATGATTGATTCACTACATCTATGCTCGCCTTGTCATATTTATTTTCAATATTCTTTTAGGGTGGACCACCCTGTTTCTAAATACTCGAACCGTATACATGAGTGAATAGTATTTCTCTATGTGATCTCTTCCATCATGTGTGGGCAACGAACACTGCATTGTATAGAAAGAAAGTGTCATTTCCAGCTTTTACATAGGTTTCGATCTTTTACATGGAATACAATCTGCCTACTTGCTTTGTGTCGCACTACCAACACTCCACCCTTGAAGCTAAACATTATGCCACTCATAATTTCTTAGTTTATTTGTTCAAATACGAATTTCATATGATTCTAATGTTCCTACTTCATTTTTGAAATGTGTGCCTGCCTGTTATAGAGACATAAGAGGTTTGTATTTCTGTGTGTGGTCTGGTCAGCACGGTTGGGGAGGTGAACTTTCCATATGCAGGGGTTTATAGGGAGACACTCTCCGAGTTGAATCCGCAATGCATTCCATAGATAATCTGACTACTTTTTATGTTTTCATGAATCTTAGATTCTGAACAGCATCATAATGATTATGAGCTTGCGCGCATGAAAGGAATAAAGCAGAACAATGCCATGGTTGTCAAACTTGGCATTAAGGGACTAAAATCAAGTCTGGATGCAATGCAATGCAAACGCTCTCCACCTACAGATTCATGCTCAGAATATGATCCTAACAGTGATTCTGAGCTAGAGGGAGACCTAAGTCAATGTAGCTCCCTAGTGGAGGAGTCAGAGGAAGAAGCCCTATCTTATTCACCCATTAAGGTACTTGCTCTAACTTTCCAAGGTTACATTGCTCGCACATATCTTGCAACCGATGCTTTGCATTGCTTCTACTTTGTTCAACTGTCATTAGCTTAGTTTACACATCGTGTATGTGAATACACCCTGCCTATCAATTTTCAGTACATATTCCATCTGTCATCATACCATATTTATCCATTCAAATCTTGTTCTTGTGTATCAGACGTTCAAAAGGAAGAGGGCGATTGCTGATCGTGGAGGAGCACAAGCAAAGTATTTGGAAAAGGTAGTGGCACCTGATAAATCAAATAGCCCATTAGGTGTAGTTGCAATATCACCTGACCCACAAAACACCCCAACTCTAGCAGACTCTAGCCCTACTACACTGGTCATTTCTGATGCCCCAACTCAGCAGACCCCAACTGCAGCAAACAGTATGATTATGCCAGTTGACATAGCACCAGCTGTACGACGCAAAACCCACATTCCATCAAACAGTACACCAAATCCAGTTGCCAAATCCCTTTTCGAACCAGAGAGAGCCCCAATTGCAGCAAATTGGACCCCTATTCCATTTCTTCTCGGTTTAGAAGATGAAGCTTATGTTGTTGTCAGGAACTTTGTGCGCATCTTTCCTTCATGGAAAGATTATACCGCAGACACAGAACAATTTCCAGTCTTCCTCCGCAACTTACGCGTAAGTAATGTACTAATGTTATGCATGGTCATTACTGCATATATTTCTGCTGACAGAAGACACAAGATTTCATTATTTTAAATAGGCGAGGAGCAAACTGGATTGTGATGACGGGCAAGGGTTGGTTGCGCTTTTCAAGCACTCGTTGATGAAGTATCGTTCCTACCTGAGGCAAGCGCACTTTGATGGCAAGCCTCTGAACGAAATTTCTGTAAAGTCTCCGGTGCTACATTTATCCGACGGTGACTGGAATAATCTTGTTACACATTGGTCTCGGCTGCAGCGTAAGGTACTGTCTATGATATCACATCACAATTTGAACTACATTTCTGCATTTGCCTTAATGTCTCACTTGTACAAAAACTGTTAGTAGAAGAACATTCGTTCTCAAGGGACCACAGAATCTCGCAACTATACTGCACATTGCATTGCTCCTGTGAGTACCTCTTGCCCTGTATGACCATACTTACTTTCATAGCTGTTTGATTATGTAGCATCACTGCACATGTTAGCCTCGTAATCGTCCATTTGGTGGACATTATAAGATCCGTATGGACTCTTATATAAATTTAGAATCAACCCAATGCTTTTGAAGAGGTTTAGCTCTGCAGTCCTCTTGTAAGGACTGAACGTGGTCTATCACTGTACTTACATTAACAGCTACTCCCTCCATCCCATAATATAAGAATGTTTTGTACAGTACACCAGTGTTCAAAACACTCTTGTATTATGGGAAGAGGGATTGGTTCATTTTGTAGCATTCTACATCTTATCTCCCTCGCCCACCATTACTAAAAAAGATCATATCTATATTTAATCTTACCAACAAGTAGAATACTCGGACAATGCTAGTGCAGAAGTGTAGCCCATTGCTCTTGTTAGTACATTTTTTCCTATAACGCTTGTACTTCCAGGGATTGGTAGTTGATTATGTAGCATCAATCTGCATCTTATCTTCATTATCCTCTATCCCTTCCAGCATTATCATATCTATAATAATCTCTACAAAATGTAGAGTACAGGCAATGCTTATGAAGAAGATTCTGTGCTGAAATTCTTGAGTTATCCTTCCCTTGACGTGGAGAAGGGCATTATAAAGCCGGCGTTAACTGTTAATGTAAGTCAGTCCTTCTAAAGCCTTTATCCTCAACTGCTGTTTAATTTGGTCATACTCCCTATCATTTGCTGTTGTTTAGTTTGTTGTTTCTACCAAAATGCATGTTCGCAAGAACCGTAAGTTCTAAGTTTTACTTGTAAAACCAAATTCCTTATTCATACCATGCACATTACTTAATACTCCCTATATGTATGCTTGTTTTTGTGTATCTATAATCCAGTGTGTGGTGAAGCAGCCCACGTTTGCACCTTGTCATCTCCTGTTTTATCTTACTGATGTGGCTGATGATATGAACAACATGTCATGCACATTAGCCAAAATAGATACAATGATTTTCTTTGCCCTTCATCTATGCTTGTTATGTTGACATGATAATCCAGTAGTGTGGTGAAGCTCCCCGCATTATGAACAATGCCAAATTATGCTATTGATATTTTGAACTTACTCTTTATTTTTCTAATTTGAAATTGGATGGAATTGACAGCACAGTTATCATCTTTGTTTATACACGTGCAAAACATGTCATCTCTCTGCTTTGTTTCAGGGTGATATGCCTGATGGCATGCACAAGTCTGCTGAAGGTTGTGAGACAAACCCAACATATATTGCAGCAAAGAAGGCAAAACATCTTGAAGATAGCGAGATAACCCCAAAGTCTTGTCTTGATGCAGTGTTCAAGTTACTTGAGACTAACGGTCAGACAAGCTCACAGAATTCGTTGTCTGAATCAATTCGACTTCTTCAGTCCCAAGTTCTAGCAGAAAGACATTTTACAACTCAACTTCGACTTGAAGTCCTATCTCTAAGAAAGATTGCGGAGAACACCAATGAGAACCTCATCGCTAAACAGCTACACCTGGAAGCTATGCCCGGCATGCTAGGCCGGTCTCACAGCCTTGCTCAGCAACTTGCGTAGCAGTTCCCCCGCAAGGCTAACCTTTCTTGAACTGTCTTGGAAGTGGTCTCGGTTCAGTATTATTTTGTTACGTTGCAATGGTGCCCAGTTTTTGTAATCTGCTTCTTCGTTGCGCTTTATGATCACTGGTGGCGAACTTCGATGCCCAGTGGATGTAATATACCTTAAATCCTTTATTGTATAGTGTAGGTTTATTCTTAGTTACTATGTCATAATTTCTTTATTGTATAGAGTACGTTTGTTCTTAATTCCTACTAGTTACTGCCATCATTCGCTATCTGAAAAACAATTAGATGTAGTCGACCGGGCCGAAACATTCGACTCTAGCGAGCCAGGTTTTTAGCGGGCCATAATTGGGTCGGCCTGCGTCTTTCTTGGGCCCGAATGATTGGGGCCTTCACACATTGCGCCAGGCCCAAACTTACACCGGCCTATATTTTAGTTGGGCCTTTTGTCGACCCAGTGCTTAGTTTGGCCCAGGTAGCGTTGGGCCATTAATAGGCTGAATATTGTATTGGCCTGTTACGGCCGAGATGAAACCACCGGCCTTTAGCAGGCCAAAATGCATGTTGGGCCTCAATTTTCACTAGTCGTCGACGGGCCTTCATCAGGCCAAAATGTAGACCGAGCCTTTTTGGGCCCATTTAGCTCACTGGCCGTTACCAGGCCGAAACATATCTCGGGCCTTAGTTGGCCCACTGATATCATGGGCCTTTAAGAGGCTGAAAGCTTAGTACAGGCATCAACAGGCTGAATTACGCGACACGCCGTTAACAGGCCCAAAGTCACATTGGGTTTAACTGTTGCCACCTTTAGCACGGGCCGTTAGTGGGCCCGATGTCCCGTCGGACCATATATGGCCCATGGGCAGCACGGGCCATTCCCAGGCCGAAAGCCCCACCGGGCTGAAATGGGCCCATGTCTACATCAGGCCTCTAACAGGCAGAAAGTCACTGGGCTGTAGTTGGGCCCAAATATTCGGTGAACAATTAATGGGCCAGATCTGGATTCAGGCCGCAAATGGGCCCAAATATTGGGTGAACAATTAACAGGCCAGATCTGGCTTCGGGCCGTAAATGGGCCCAAATATTGGGCGAACAATTAACGAGCCAGATCTGGCTTCGGGCCGTAAATGGGCCTTTATTAAGCAGGCCGTTATTGGGCTGGCCCACTAGTACCTGATTAAGTACTACGGGCCTTTGACTGGGCCGGCCTTTTTAACCTATATGGGCCTTTGTTGGGCCTGGCCACATGTCGACGTATCATAGGCATGTCTCCTCCAATGGACGGGCGACATGTTGGCCCACTGACGAGCTGATAGGTGTTCCCTTCGGCCAATCAGAATTTTACACGTGGAAATTTCCCATTGGTCAGGGCTGTTAACGGGTTATCGGATCCAAAATCCGACCCGATAGCTTAACGACGTTGAGTTACGGTGGATGCCACGTGTCAGTCACCCTTGACAAAAGCACTTTTGTGACGCGCGATTTATCGTCATGGAAGTGGACACTTCCATGATGATAATTTTGGTAATGTCATGGAACACTTCACTACTAGGGAAAACCTTATACATAGAACTTTAGCAGTAGCGTGGGTCAAAAAAGCACGCTGGTGCTAATTAGCAGTAGCGCGCCTGAGGAAACCGCGCTGCAGATAAAGATCTAGCAGTAGCGTGTCTTGCTGTACACATGTTACTACTAAAATTCCCACGGCTTAGCCGATAGGCTACACATAGTAGTAGCGATCTATGGCGAACCGCGCTACCGCTACGTTGTTTGTAGCAGCGCGTTTTAATATAAACTCGCTGCTGCTAAAGGTTATAAAATTAAATGGAAAGAAAATGGAAAGGTAATTGAAAATGAAAGAAATAGAATAAGGTGAAAGGAAACAAATAAAATGTGAAGAAAACTAAATGAAAAAGGGGGGAAAGAGAAAGGAGTAGCAGTAGTGTGTATCAGAGAATGCGTTGTAGCTAAGATAGCAGCAGCGCTTTTCCTGGAACGCGCTACTGCTACCTCTGACTTAACCACGGGGTTCGTCCTTCCCCACGCGGCCACTTCCCCCAAATCCAACTCTCACCACTCTTACCGCCGTCGTCGCCCGTCGGCCGCCGCCGTCGCCCTCGGACGTCGTGCGCTCTCCGCACCCTCTACGCCGCCCCGACTCCAGATTCAACGCCGCCCCCGCCCCTGACCTCAACGCCGCCCCGGACGCTGCCCCGACCCCGACCTCGACGCCGGCCGCCATCCGCCGCGCGCCCGAGCCCCGACCCCGACCTCGACGCCGCCCTGCCCCTCCCTCGTCGCAGGCACCCAAGGTGAGCACGCCCGCTCCTCCCTCTCCCCTACCTCTGCCTAGGGTTTCTTTATATTTTAGTTGCATATTAAGTTTATTTTTATTTATAGTAAGTTTATTTTAGTTGCATATTAAGAACTAGGTACTAATTAGGTACTAGAATATTTTTATTTATAGTAAGTTTATTTTTAGTAAGAACTAGTTGAATTAATAGAACTAGTTAGTAAGAACTTGTTTCTATTTTTTAGTTAAAGCAAATTTTCCCGCCTCGACGTGGACGATGCCTATCCCGCATCCTCGTCGTCGAGTCGGCGGAGGACGACACCTGCTTGACCAGATCGGCCATGTCCGGGACTGGGCTCCACCGGGGTGGAACTGGGAGGCGCTACCAACCGGGGGGCACAGGTTGGTGAGGAGCCAGCCTGTCATTGACCCGAACCTTCTTTGGTGGCGGTCGCGTGGGCCAGTGATGATCCAGAGGCTCGAGGACTCCGCGGAGGTGGTGCGTCACTGTGTCAGTGAGGAGGACGCGCACGTTCGTCGCTACTAGTTTGCGTTGGAGCACAGGCCATTCTCCAATACCTGGCAGGTTCTCCGGGGATCTCACTGGAGCTATGATCCCGTGATGGTTCCTTCTCTGTGGGTGTCCACTGCCCGCGCCGATACCCGTTGTGTGCTAGGGTTTTAGTTGTATTAGTGATGTTATATGTATGACACTATTCGTGATGTATTAGTGATAATATTCGACGATGTACGGACGTATGAGATGATTTACTTTTGCTTATTGAATGCATGCTAATTTGAGTCCTATAAGATATTTTGAAATGTATATCTTGTGTTGCTCAATATCCAAGTGGCCGGTGATGTTTGCAGGTTACACCTCCGAGTGGCCTATGTTTTGCCGGAGTGTTGATTCATTTCTGTTCTGGCAAATTTCAGGCGCTCGATATGTCCTATTTTAGCAAAGGTCATGCCGGATTTTTCCGTGAATTTTGGCATGACTTGTGCCAGAATATGTAGGAAATATCGAGTGCCCCGGATTTGTGTGTTGAGTATCTTGGTAGTTGTCTTCGATCGATTTTCAATTAATGTTTTAACTATGAACATAGGAAATGTCTGACGACGAAAAGGATTTCGGTATTTGCAAATACTGCGAAGACGAGCGCGGCATGTGCGACGGAATCTTCCTAGATGATGATAGGCGCTTCAGCATCAAGCTGGACGAGAACTTCGAAGTGGATACAGTAAGTCACAACGACAAGTCTTTTTCGTAATTAAGCATGACATTTGCTTCAACTTTATTTTTTTTTACTATTCTACTAGTGTATCCCCTGCCGTGCAAGAGTTTTTGTATTGGATAAGATAGGTTTCAGTCATAGTATGGAGGAAAAGAAAGTTTACTTGAAGACCGAGCATGGTTATATTTTCCATGCAAAATTGTACAATTCAGATGACTACACCTATTTTGGATGCAAAACATGGCGAGCACTATGCAAGACTTATGCATTTGAGCCTGATATGGTTATCACCTTTGATATTCGTCCGGAAGATGATATTGAAGGTAATACCGACATCTGGGTCAATGTGCAGACGCCTCCAGTTATACCATTATGTAAGTTTCTCAACCATATTTATCTCTTTGATATTGTTTATTCAAAAATAGTTGACAACTAATTTGTATTGTCAGCTTATTTCGGTGCAAGCAAACATGTCCGGCGCTTGGTAGACAGGACCGTATATTGTCCTGGGGCTGAACTCAACTGCGAGGAGCTCAGTCATTATGTTTCATGGCTTGAGGATCTTGATACTGTCAAGACAAATTTTCTTCCTGCATTTAGAAATGTTAGTACTGAAAATGTGCGACCAATAGTGTTTGTAATGAACTACGGTCACATCTATTTAGGAAGGATGGTAAGATTTTTACTATTTGTCATCAGTGCATCTTTTCCATACATTATTTTTGAAACTAAACTTCATTGCTAAGTATGTTACCATACGATGTTCTTCAACAGGGACTCCTGATGAATGTTGTGCCTTATGGGATCGAGACTAAAGGTACCATGAGTATTATCAGCTTACGGCCAAGATATCCTACAAATTACTTTAGTGCATTCAAGATTAGCGACGGATGCTTAATAGTGCAAGACTGGACCAAATATGTGATGGGGGAGCGCAGAGAAGTACTAGGGGGCAGCAAACAGATGTGCTACCCACGATTAGGAGACAGGTTCATCTGCATGCTCCAGCTTGATCAAGGAGGAGAGCTATACATGTTTTATGTTATTTTACCTAAGAGAGAGTAGCAGGAGTGATTAGCTAGCTAGAAATGAGTTTGAGGATGATGATGTGCTACACTATATTACTATGATGATAAAATAGCTAGTGTTGGTAGTAATGACTATGATGATTATTATTAGCTAGTGTTAGTGGTGATTAAATAAATACTGTTGGTGGTAATGACTATGGTGATGATTAAATAGCTTGTGCTGGCGGATTAGATTCAAGTGGAGGCAACATGTGGTGCACATCGAAAGTACTACTAGTCCAAACTAGATCAAGTTTGGATTAGTAGTATACTTTTGACATGCACCACATATTGCCTCCACTTGAACCTAATCCACCTTCATTTGACACACTGTTATGGACATAATGATGTAAACCTCATAACTGGTATTGTACCAATATTTGTACGATGGCGCATAAACACACTAAAAAAATTACTAGTAGCGATGGACAGAAAACACGCTGCAAGTAGTTACCTTAGCAGTAGCGTGGTACTGAACAAACATTGCAGCTATTTGTCCTAGCAGTAGCGCGGGTGGGCACGCGTTACTGCTAAGCAATAGTTGTAGCACCTTATTAGTGAGCACAAAACCAGCGCTACTGCTAGGGTTTTCCCTAGTAGTGCTTCTATGACAGCACAGGTATGACTATCTTGATTCTGTCATAAAATCGTCATGGATGTACATGCATGACAAAAAACACGACCTACTGTGACAAACGCGTATCATCACGGAAGTGTATTTTTCTGTAGTGTAACGATCCACTTCCCAGGAAAGAAAAATAGTTGTTAAATCAAAATGTTCTATAAATCAACTAGCCTATTAAATCAACTTGCCTACTAAATCAACTAAATCAAAATGTTCTATAAATCAACTAAATCAACTAGCCCACTAAATCAACTAAATCATACTCCCTCCGTTCCTTTATATAAGGTGTATTTGTTTTTTGATAAAATTCCACAATGTAAGGTGCATTTGTTCTAATTCCTCATAATTCCGATCATGACCCTCAAGAAAAAGGAAAGTATTTCTCCCCTAATTGCATGTATCTATCCTTGTAGAGAAAGAGTAGGAAACTATCTCCATCCCGATTCCGTGTATCTCTTCCTTTCCTATCCTAAATGATTTACTTCCCGCTAATCTATGAATTAGACAAGGGTAATTTCGTCCTAAACAGTCCATAATTATGTGCCTTGGTTAATGTGCTGAAAATAATACACCTTAGATAAAGGAACGGAGGGAGTATGAATTAAATCAAAATGTTCTATAAATCAACTAAATAAACTAGCCTACTAAATCAACTTGCGTACTAAATCAACTAAATCAAAATGTTCTAAATCAACTAAATCAACTATCCTACTACATCAACTAAATCATATGAACTAAATCAAAATGTTGCATATGAACTAGCCTACTAAATAAAAATGTAGTAGGGAGGAGGGGTTGTGGATAGAGGAGGGAGGAGGGAGAAGGAGGGGCGACTGGAGGGAGGAGAAAGTAGGACGGAGGAGGAAGGGCGGAGCGAGGAGGGGCCGGCCGGCGGCGAGTCGAGGGAGGACGGAGGAGGAGGGCGGTACCGAGTCCATCAAGGAGGAGGAGGTGACGGCAGCG
>NC_041387.1:608637938-608647966 GCF_002162155.2 Triticum dicoccoides | reverse complement strand
GGGAAGAGAGGTAGGCGACGGTGGCTGGCGGGGGCGACGGCGGCTGGCGGGGGCGACGGTGGCTAGCGGGGGCGACGGCGGCTGGCGGGGGCGACGGCGGCGGGGGAGGACCGGTGCGGGGGGTTGAGGGGGAGATGGAGTGAGTGTGAGTGTGAGTGTGGATCGGATAGAGGAGACGTGGAGAGCGTGTGGGTGGTAGGAGATAGCTAGTTTTAGCAGTAGTGCGCTATAGGTAAAGGCTCTGCTGCTAAGATACCTAGCAGTAGCGCACTTCGATTTAACGCGCTGCTGCTATAACTAGCTTCACGGTGGGGTCGTGGGAATTATAGCAGTAGCGCGGCTTAGTGGAGGCGTGCTACTGCTACTTTTATTTCAGCAGCGAGTTTTGCTAGAGCGCGCTACTGATATGTTGCAACAGCGCCTTATTTTAGAACACGTTGCTGGTAATATCCCGTGTATAGGCTTTTCCCTAGTAGTGTTGCGTGGAACCAGAGAAGGGCGGGGAGATCCTCAGAGATATCCATCAAGGCGAATGTGGACACCATGCCGCTTCCAGGTCCCTCGTGGCAAAAGCTTTCCACCATGGTTTCTTTTGGCCGACTGCTTTGGACAATGCCAAAGAGTTGGTCAAGAAGTGCCAAGGGTGCCAGAACTTCAGCACCAAGCAACACCTGCCGGCCTCTGCCCTCAAGACCATCCCCATCACGTGGCCCTTGCCGTATGGGGCTTGGACATGGTAGGCCTGTTCAAGACGGCACATGGCGGCATGACCCATCTGCTGGTCGCCGTGGACAAGTTCACCAATTGGATAGAAGCAAAGCCAATCAAGAAGTTGAATGGTCCGATTGCGGTCACATTCATCGTCGATGATAACCCACAAGTATAGGGGATCAATTGTAGCCTCTTTCGATAAGTAAAAGTGTCGAACCCAACGAGGAGCTAAAGGTAGAACAAATATTCCCTCAAGTTCTATCGACCACCGATGCAACTCTACGCACGCTTGATGTTCGCTTTACCTAGAACAAGTATGAAACTAGAAGTACTTTGTAGGTGTTGTTGGATAGGTTTGCAAGAATATAAGGAGCATGTAAATAAAAAGTAGGGGCTATTTAGATAAAGAAGCAATAAAGTAAATATAGCGAGTGTGGAAAAGTGGTGGTAGGAGTTGTGAAATTGTCCCTAAGCAATTGACTACTTTACTAGACCGATAGCAAGTTTTATGTGGGAGAGGCATAAGCTAACATACTCTCTCTTCTTGGATCATATGCACTTATGATTGGAACTCTAGCAAGCATCCGCAGCTACTAAATATCATTAAGGTAAAACCCAACCATAGCATTAAAGCATCAAGTCCCCTTTATCCCATACGCCACAACCCCCTTACTCGGGTTTATGCTTATGTCACTCAAGCAACCCACTATAAGCGAATCATGAACGTATTGCAACACCCTACAGCGGGAATCCCTCACGCTTGCGCGACACGAAGGGCACAATAGGACAGCAACATAACCACAAGCAAATTAAACCAATCATAGCAATTCATCAATCACCGATAGGACAACGAAAATCTACTGAGACATCATAGGACGGCAACACATCATTGGATAACAATATGAAGCATAAAGCACCATGTTCAAGTAGAGGGTACAACGGGTTGCAGGAGAGTGGACCGCTGAATATAGATGGGGGAAGGTGATGGAGATGTTGGTGAAGATGATGGAGGTGTTGGTGTAGATCGCGGTGATGATGATGGCCCTCAGCAGCGTTCCGGTGCCACCGGAAGCAAGGGGGAGAGAGCCCCCCTTCTTCTTATTCTTCCTTGACCTTCTCCCTAGATGGGAGAAGGGTTTCCTCTCTGGTCCTTGGATCCCATGGCATGGGAGGGGCGAGAGCCCCTCCAAGATTGGATCTGTCTCTCTATCTCTCTCTGTTTCTGTGTTCTCAAATTCTGCCCTTTCACTGTTTCTTTTATATACGGAAATCCGTAACTCCAATAGGATTGAAACTTTTGCCTAGATTTTTCTCCAAAAATTAGCTTTCTTGCGGCAAAAGAAGAGCGTCAACTGCCTAACGAGGTGCCCACGAGGGTCAGGGCGCCCCCTGCCTCGTGGCCCCCTCGGGCACCGTCTCGCGTTGGTTTTTCTTCCCAAAAATGATCTCCGTCTGTTTTTATCCGGTTTGGACTCCGTTTGATATGGGGTTTCTGTGAAACATAAAACATGCAACAAACAGGAACTGGCACTGGGCATTGGATCAATATGTTAGTCCCAAAAATAGTATAAAAAGTTGCCAAAAGTATATGAAATTTGAATAATATTGGTATGGAACAATAAAAAATTATAGATATGATGGAGATGTATCAGCATCCCCAAGCTTCATTCCTACTCGTCCCCGAGTAGGTAAATGATAAAAAGATAATTTTTGATGTGGAATGCTACCTAGCATAATCTTGATCATATATCTAATGATGGCATGACTATTAAGACAGGAGTGATTCAAAGCAATAGTCTATCATTTGACATAAGAACAATAATACTTCGAGCGTACTAATAGAGCCAAGCAATTGTTCCATCTTCACCACACAAAATCATATAGTCTGGCTATGCTCCATCTTCACCACACAAAATATTCAAATCATGCACAACCCCGATGACAAGCCAAGCAATTGTTTCATACTTTTGATGTTCTCAAACCTTTTCAACTTTCACGCAATATATGAGCATGAGCCATGGATATAGCACTATGGGTGGAATAGAATATGATGGTGGAGGTTATGTGGAGAAGACAAAAAAGGGAGAAAGTCTCACATTAACGCGGCTAATCAACGGGCTATGGAGATGCCCATCAATTGATGTCAATGCGAGGAGTAGGGATTGCCATGCAACGGATGCACTAAGAGCTATAAGTGTATGAAAGCTCAAACTGAAACTAAGTGGGTGTGCATCCAATTTGCTTGCTCATGAAGACCTCGGGAATTTGAGGAAGCCCATCATTGGAATATACAAGCCAAGTTCTATAATGAAAATTCCCACTAGTATATGAAAGTGATAACTCAAGAGACTCTCTATATGAAGAACATGGTGCTATTTGAAGCACAAGTGTGGTAAAAGGATAGTAACATTGCCCCTTCTCTCTTTTTCTCTCATTTTTTATTTTTATTTTTTTTATTTTTTTTTTTTGATGGGTGAGGGAGTCCTGGATTAGGGGGTGTCCGGATGGCCGGACTATGACCTTTGGTCGGACTCCCGGACTATGAAGATACAAGATTAAAGACTCCGTCCCATGTCCGGATGGGACTTTCCTTGGCATGGAAGGCAAGCTTGGCGATACGATATGAAGATCTCCTCCCATTGTAACTGACTCTGTGTAACCCTAGCCCTCTCTGGTGTCTATATAAACCGGAGAGTTTTAGTCCGTAGGACGAACAACAATCATACCATAGGCTAGCTTCTAGGGTTTAGCCTCTCTGATCTCGTGGTAGATCCACTCTTGTACTACCCATATCATCAATATTAATCAAGAAGGAGTAGGGTTTTACCTCCATTGAGAGGGCCCGAACCTGGGTAAAAACATCGTGTCCCTTGTCTCCTGTTATCATCCACCTAGACGCACAGTTCGGAACCCCCTACCCGAGATCCGCCGGTTTTGACACCGACATTGGTGCTTTCATTGAGAGTTCCTCTGTATCGTCACTGTCAGGAAGGATGCCGCACCCCGTCTTTAAAGACGGCGCTGTTGCTAAAGGAGCTTTGGCTGTCGGCCAAACTCTCCGGCTAGGCAGGTTTTTGATGACCGCCTGTTCGGCCGCCGCGCCGACGATGACCTCTCGGTCCATCGAAAGCAATCTTCACATCAGCTCGGAACTCGCCGAGCAGTTAGATCCGACGGAGCTCTCTTCCCTTAACGAGCTCCTGGATCGCATTGCCGCCCTGGGAGTCGCTACAGATTGCGGCCAGATTGGGCTTAAACCCGATCAGAGAGAGATCGACTCTCCCAGGTCACCCACCACGTTGAAGTGGTGGAAGAACAATGCGGTGAATCTTCGCCCGCTCTAAGGACCAGATGTGTCCGGATTCCCGACCCCTCCAAGCCGGACACCCGCGGAGGGGAGGATGTTGCCCAAGCCCTGAACCTAAAGTCAGGCAGCAGGCCTGATTCATTGAATAATGTCCAAGAAAGCAAGCTTTCGAATTCAGAAACTTCTTGGCCCCTGAATCTTATATCGGGCAAGGTTCCGGATTTAGATCCACCCGCCCACCCAACTATAAGGGATTTATCCCAAATACGGCAAGAGCCCAGAGAAACAGTACACCACTATTGGGCCAGATTCCTCCTGGTTATGAATAGGACAAAGGACTACAGTGAGAAAGAAGCAATTTCATTCTTCTGTAACAACTGCATGGACATCGGAATCCTCAACGCCATAAGTCGCCGCGAAATTACACTCTTCGTCGACTTGACATCCATAGTATGAAAGTACTGTGCGACAGAAAGCATTCCGAAAACCGAAGATAAATTCTGGGACAATCCGGCCCTGAATACAACACGAGTCCGAAACAAAAGGGCGCATTATTGCCAGGCATCTGAGCGAAACATCAAAAAACAAAAACCCTCTATAGGGTATGGGACCGTACTAGAGGGATGGCTCAATGGACCCTGTAAAATTCATAGTTCAGGGGAAGTCACACCAACTCACAGCCTTAGAGCATGTTGGATACTCCGGCAGGTGGCCAGAAGTGGCGAGGAGCTTCTAACTCCAGCATCCGAAGAGCACCACCCCAGAAATGCCAGTACAGTGTTGACAGTCTTCGAGACCTTCGCATCAAACAATGCGAGGAAACGAACGCTCCGCAACCTTACTGAAGTCTACCAAGTAGCAACAATAAACCCATGGAGTGACACGTCTATTACCTTTAATGCCAGTGACGAACCTAAATTCCGGACAGCCCGAGCACCAGCCACATTAGTCCTCGGTCCGATAGTGGACGGCTTCCGACTTACAAAGGTACTCATGGACGGCGGTAGCGGACTTAACCTCATCTACGAGGAAACCCTGCGAAAAATGGAAATAGACTGGAGCCGCATTGAGCGAAGCAACACAACCTTTAGAGGAATAATACCAAGCCGGGAAGCGTACTGTTCAGGGAAAATCACACTGGATGTGGTGTTCGGCACACCGGATAATTACAGATCCAAGGAGGTCACATTTCAAGTGGCCCCGTTCAGCAGCGGATACCATGCTCTGCTAGGGTGAGAAGCATTTACAATTTTTCAATCCATACCCCATTATGGGTACATGAAGCTCAAAATGCCCGGACCCAACGGAACCATCACTCTTGCAAGTGATCCGGGCACAGCGCTCCGCACCGAAAACAAGACAGCCGCACTGGCCTGGAGGCATTATCCGAAGCCCTAGCGGTCGAGGAACTAACTGCGTTGCGCTCCACGGTGGACAGGGACGATGTGATACTAGATAAGAGATCCAAGTCCACCTCTTTCAAACTAGCGGACGAAATAGTCAAATTCCAAGTCCATCCAACGGACCCCACAAAAACGGCCTCCATCGGGGCACAACTAAAACCCAATGTAGACACCGCACTCAGAGAATTCCTGCGAGAAAATTGGGACATTTTCGCCTGGCACCCTTCAGACATGCTAGGAATCCCACGCAGGCTGGCTGAGCACAGCCTGAACATCCAAAAAGGGTTTAAGCCCGTTAAGCAGACTCTAGGGCTTTCTCCGAACCCAAGAGACAAGCCATGGGAGAGGAGCTAGCAAAACTGCTGGAAGCCGGATTCATCAGAGATATAAAACATCCGGACTGGCTAGCAAACCTGGTGATGGTACCAAAGAAGGACAAATCCTGGCGCCTATGTGTCGATTTCAAAGACCTAAATAAGGCCTGCCCAAAGGATCCTTTCCCACTCCCCCGAATTGATCAAATCATCGACGCCACTGCAGGACATGACTCATTGTGTTTCCTCGATGCATACTCTGGCTACCACCAAATCAAGATGGCAGAGTCAGACCAAGCCGCAACGGCATTCATCACCCCATACGGCCCATTCTGCTTCAACATGATGCCCTTCAGGCTCAAAAACGTCAGCGCAACATATCAGCGCATGATTCAGACATGTCTGGCCAACCAGATCGGCAAAATAGTTGAAGCGTACATAGATGACGTGGTCGTCAAAACCAAACATGCTGATACTCTAGTAGACGACTTGAGGCTCACATTCGACAATCTCCAAACATATGACATTAAGCTCAACCCAGAAAAATGCGTCTTCGGCGTACCAGCCGGAAAGCTCTTGGGCTTCATCGTATCCGGTAGAGGATTGAAGCAAACCCAGCCAAGATCCGAGCTCTGTCACAATTGGATACCCCAAAAGACCTCAAACAAATACAAAAATTGACAGGATGCATGGCGGCTCTAAGCCGCTTTATCTCCCGCTTAGGAGAAAAGGCATTACCCCTTTATCGCCTCCTGCGGCGCACCGAACACTTCGAGTGGACGGATGCCGCCACGGCCGGACTCAGAGAAATCAAAGCCATACTGGCAACAAATCTGGTCCTGACCGCGCCCAACATGGGCGAACCAATGCTATTATACATCGCGGCAACCCATCAAGTTGTAAGCGCGGTGCTCGTCGTCGAACGAGAAACGAACGGACACAAGTTTCCTCTCCAAAAACCAGTTTACTACATGTCCACTGTCCTAACTCCATGCAAGTCACGGTACCCGCATTATCAAAAGATGGCATACGCGATGTTCATGGCATCCCAGAAGCTGCGACACTATTTTCAAGAGTCTTCAATCACAGTGGCATCCAAAGTACCTCTTAATGGTATTATAAACAACCGCGACGCAACGGGCCGGATTGCCAAATGGGCCATCGAGCTCCTCCCGTTCGACATAACCTACAAGCCAAGGTGAGCTATTAAGTCGCAGGTTTTGGCCGACTTCATCGCCGAATGGACTGAAGTCGAGCTCCCTAAAGAGTACGGCGCATACTCCAACTGGATCATGCACTTCGACGGCTCCAAAATGTTGGCTGGCCTGGGGGCTGGCGTCGTTCTGACGTCCCCAACCGGAGATATAGTCCAATATGTACTTCAGATAATGTACACAGATTCCAACAACGCAGTCGAATACGAGGCCCTTCTACATGGTCTCCGGATGGCAGTCTCCATGGGCATTCAGCGCCTAGAGGTCCGTGGGGACTCAAACCTCGCGATATCCCAAATAAATGGAGACTTTGACGCCAAGGATCCGAAATGGCAGCTTACTGCAACGCTGTATTAAAGATGTCAACTCGGTTTGAGGGGCTCGAATTTCATCACATAGCCCGGGAGAATAACCAGGCAGCAGACGTGTTGGCACGCATTAGCGGCAAGTCGATGCCGTCCCTCCCAACATCTTCCTAGAGAGGTTGTTCAAGCCATCCGTATCATGGGAGGGAGAGTCTGGAAACAATAGCCCGGACACAACCACACTGCCCCTCACCGAACACTCTGACACAGTTGGTGGCTCCACCAACAAAACAACACCGTCAGCCCACACAATAATGGCAGTCATTTCCCCGTGGACAGAACCATTCCTAGCCTACCTAACTAGGCAGGAACTTCTCGAGGACCAAAACGAGGCCCGCTGCATAGTGCGGCGATCTAATGCCTACAAAGTCCACGAGGGAGAGCTTTATAAGAAAAGCACAACCGGAGTCCTTCAAAGGTGTATCTCCGAAGAGGAAGGGCGAAACCTTCTGGCTGAAATTCATGCCGGACTCGGCGGGCACCAGGCCACAGCCCGGGCCCTTGTAAGCAAGGCCTTCCGTACCGGATTTTATTGGCCAACGGCCCGGGTAGACGCTCAGGACTTAGTGTAGCGATGCGTCGGTTGCCAATTATTCTCCAACCAAAGCCACATGTCGCCTACCGCCCTACAAACTATACCCATTACCTGGCCTTTTGCGGTCTGGGGGCTTGACATGGTCGGACCCCTTAAAGGAGGAACCCACAAGCAAAAATATCTACTGGTCATGGTGGACAAATTCACCAAATGGATAGAGGACAAGCCCGTAAAGACGGCCGAATCCGGACCGGTGATAGACTTCATATCCGGGATCGTACACCATTATGGCGTCCCGCACAGCATCATAACTGACAACGGCACAAACTTCACGGCTGATGAAGTTAAACTCTGGTGCAAAAACATGGGCATTAAGCTCGACTACGCTTCAGTCTATCACCCTCAAACCAATGGTCAAGTCGAGTGAGCCAATGGTCTCATTATGAGCGGCATCAAACCCAGACTAGTGCGATCCCTCAAGGAATCTAACACGCACTGGGTAGAGGAGCTTGACTCTGTACTCTGGGGGCTGCGGACCATGCCGAATCACACTACCGGATTCACACCATTTTTTATGGTATACGGTGCAGAGGCAGTACTGCCATGCGACATAATTCATGACTCACCTTGAGTGCGCATGTACGAAGAAAGAGAAGCCGAGCTTGATCGGCAGGACAGCTTGGACGCATTGGAGGAGGAGCGCGACGTGGCAAAAGCTCGTTCCGCATTCTATCAATAGCAGGCTCGAAGATATCAAAGCAGAGAAGTACGGGCCAAAACTTATAACGTTGGCGAACTAGTTCTACGCCTGCCAGACAAGAAAAAGGACAAACTAAAGCCCAAATGGGAGGGTCCCTTCATAATCGACCAAGTACTGACTGGTGCAGCATACCGTCTGCGAAACGCATCGGACAACCGACTCAAGCCGAACCCATGGAACGTGGCACGCCTAGAAGATTCTACGCCTAGCGCCGGACTCCGTGTTCGTCTCCTTCCTCTGTCCCCTTTTTATTTTATTTATTTTTTATTTTTCACATTAGCTGTCCGGGATTTCTCTCCTTCTCCCTACCCTTTTTCTCCCAAGCCCTTAGGGGCTTGCACGTGCATTGTTTGCACATACTTGACGCGCCACCCGCGCTCATCATACCTGGGGGCTTCTTTATCAGAAGTTTATATAAAATGGGCCTCATGCCCAAAACATGTGTGACACTTCCGCATGAACCTTTTATACACCATTATATGCATCGATATGACTTAAGTTTTGGCCAAGCTGGGTTTCCTATGAAGGAAATATGCCCTAGAGGCAATAATAAAGTTATTATTTATTTCCTCATATCATGATAAATGTTTATTATTCATGCTAGAATTGTATTAACCGGAAACATGATACATGTGTGAATACATAGACAAACATATAGTCACTAGTATGCCTCTACTAGACTAGCTCGTTAATCAAAGATGGTTATGTTTCCTAACCATAGACATGTGTTGTCATTTGATTAATGGGATCACATCATTAGGAGAATGATGTGATTGACATGACCCATTCCGTTAGCCTAGCACTTGATCGTTTAGTATATTGCTATTGCTTTCTTCATGACTTATACATGTTCCTGTAACTATGAGAATTATGCAACTCCCGTTTACCGGAGGAACACTTTGGGTACTACCAAACGTCACAACGTAACTGGGTGATTATAAAGGAGTACTACAGGTGTCTCCGAAGGTACATGTTGAGTTGGCGTATTTCGAGATTAGGTTTTGTCACTCCGATTGTCAGAGAGGTATCTCTGGGCCCTCTCGGTAATGCACATCACTATAAGCCTTGCAAGCAATGTGACCAAATGAGTTGGTTATGGGATGATGCATTACGGAATGAGTAAAGAGACTTGCCGGTAACGAGATTGAACTAGGTATTGGATACCGACGATCAAATCTCGGGCAAGTAACATACCAATGACAAAGGGAACAATGTATGTTGTTATGCGGTTTGACCGATAAAGATCTTCGTAGAATATGTAGGAACCAATATGAGCATCCAGGTTCCGCTATTGGTTATTGACCGAGAATAGTTCTAGGTCATGTCTACATAGTTCTCGAACCCGTAGGGTCCGCACGCTTAACGTTACGATGACAGTTTTATTATGAGTTTATAAGTTTTGATGTACCGAAGTTTGTT
>NC_041387.1:608475263-608637380 GCF_002162155.2 Triticum dicoccoides | reverse complement strand
AGGCAGGAGGGGGCCGCGCGCCCCTCCCCTTCCTAGTCCGAATAGAACAAGGGAAGGGGGGCGGCGCCCCCCATTTTCCTTCCCCTCTTCCTCCTCTTTCCCCCCTTCTCCTATTCCAACTAGGAAAGAAGGGAGTCCTACTCCCGGTGGGAGTAGGACTCCCCCCTTGGTGCGCCCTCCTTGGCCGGCCGCCTCCTCCCCCCTGGCTCCTTTATATACGGGGGCGGGGGGCAACCCATGGACACACAAGTTGATCTACGGATCGTTCCTTAGCCGTGTGCGGTGCCCCCCTCCACCATATTCCACCTCGGTCATATCGTCGCGAAGCTTAGGCGAAGCCCTGCGCCGGTAGAACATCATCATCGTCACCATGCCGTCGTGCTGACGGAACTCATCCCCAAAGCTTTGCTGGATCGGAGCCCGGGGATCGTCATCGAGCTGAACGTGTGCTGAACTCGGAGGTGCCGTACGTTCGGTGCTTGGATCGGTCGGATCGTGAAGATGTACGACTACATCAACCGCGTTGTGCTAACGCTCCCGCTTACGGTCTACGAGGGTACGTGGACAACACTCTCCCCTCTCGTTGCTATGCCATCACCATGATCTTGCGTGTGCGTAGGAAAATTTTGAAATTACTACGTTCCCCAACAGTGGCATCAGAGCCTAGGTTTTATGCGTTGATGTTATATGCACGAGTAGAACACAAGTGAGTTGTGGGCGATACAAGTCATACTGCTTACCAGCATGTCATACTTTGGTTCAGCGGTATTGTGAGATGAAGCGGCCCGGACCGACATTACGTGTACGCTTATGCGAGACTGGTTTCACCGTTGCGAGCACTCATGCTTAAAGGTGGCTGGCGGGTGTCTGTCTCTCTCACTTTAGCTGAATTGAGTGTGGCTACGCCCGGTCCTTACGAAGGTTAAAACAGCACCAACTTGACGAACCATCGTTGTGGTTTTTATGCGTAGGTAAGAACGGTTGTTGCTAAAGCCCGTAGCAGCCACGTAAAATTTGCAACAACAAAGTAGAGGACGTCTAACTTGTTTTTGCAGGGCATGTTGTGATGTGATATGGTCAAGACGTGATGCTATATTTTATTGTATGAGATGATCATGTTTTGTAACCGAAGTTATCGGCAACTGGCAGGAGCCATATGGTTGTCGCTTTATTGTATGAAATGCAAACACCCTGTAATTGCTTTACTTTATCTCTAAGCGGTAGCGATAGTCGTAGAAGCAATAGATGGCGTAACGACAATGATGCTATGATGAAGATCAAGGTGTCGCGCCGGTGACGATGGTGATCACGATGGTGCTTCGAAGATGGAGATCACAAGCACAAGATGATGATGGCCATATCATATCACTTATATTGATTGCATGTGATGTTTATCCTTTATGCATCTTATCTTGCTTTGATTGACGGTAGCATTTTAAGATGATCTCTCACTAATAATCAAGAAGTGTTCTCCCTGAGTATGCACCGTTGCGAAAGTTCTTCGTGCTGAGACACCACGTGATGATCGGGTGTGATAGGCTCTACGTTCAAATACAACGGGTGCAAAACAGTTGCACATGCGGAATATTCAGGTCATACTTGACGAGCCTAGCATATACAGATATGGCCTCGGAACACAGAGACCAAAAGGTCAAACGTGAATCATATAGTAGATATGATCAACATAGTGATGTTCACCATTGAAACTACTCCATCTCACGTGATGATCGGACATGGTTTAGTTGATTTGGATCACGTGATCACTTAGATGACTAGAGAGATGTCTGTCTAAGTGGGAGTTCTTAAGTAACATGATTAATTGAACTTAAATTTATCATGAAACTTAGTACCTGATAGTATTTTGCTTGTCTATGTTTGTTTGTAGATAGATGGCTCGTGCTGTTGTTCCGTTAAATTTTAATGCGTTCCTTGAGAAAGCAAAGTTGAAAGATGATGGTAGCAATTACACGGACTGGGTTCGTAACCTGAGGATTATCCTCATTGCTGCACAGAAAAGTTACGTCCTGGAAGCACCGCTGGGTGCCAGGCCTGCTACTGATGCAACCGACGACGTTAAGAACGTCTGGCAGAGCAAAGATGATGACTACTCGATAGTTCAGTGTGCCATGCTTTACGGCTTAGAACTGGGTCTTCAACGACGTTTTGAACGTCATGGGGCATATGAGATGTTCCAGGAGTTGAAGTTAATATTTCAAGCAAATGCCCGGATTGAGAGATATGAAGTCTCCAATAAGTTCTACAGCTGCAAGATGGAGGAGAATAGTTCTGTCAGTGAACACATACTCAAAATGTCTGGGTATAATAATCACTTGATTCAACTAGGAGTTAATCTTCCTGATGATAGTGTCATTGACAGAATTCTTCAATCACTGCCACCAAGCTACAAGAGCTTCGTGATGAACTATAATATGCAAGGGATGAACAAGACTATTCCCGAGCTCTTCGCAATGCTAAAAGCCGCGGAGGTAGAAATCAAGAAGGAGCATCAAGTGTTGATGGTTAACAAAACCACCAGTTTCAAGAAAAAGGGCAAAGGGAAGAAGAAGGGGAACTTCAAAAAGAACAGCAAGCAAGTTGCTGCTCAAGAGAAGAAACCCAAGTCTGGACCTAAGCCAGAAACTGAGTGCTTCTACTACAAGCAGACTGGACACTGGAAGTGGAACTGCCCCAAGTATTTGGTGGACAAGAAGGATGGCAAAGTGAACAAAGGTATATGTGATATACATGTTATTGATGTGTACCTTACTAATGCTCGCAATAGCACCTGGGTATTTGATACTGGTTCTGTTGCTAATATTTGCAACTCAAAACAGGGACTATGGATTAAGCAAAGATTGGCTAAGGACGAGGTGACGATGCGCGTGGGAAATGGTTCCAAATTCGATGTGATCGCGGTTGGCACGCTACCTCTACATCTACCATCGGGATTAGTTTTAGACCTAAATAATTGTTATTTGGTGCCAGCGTTAAGCATGAACATTATATCTGGATCTTGTTTGATGCAAGACGGTTATTCATTTAAATCAGAGAATAATGGTTGTTCTATTTATATGAGTAATATCTTTTATGGTCATGCACCCTTGAAGAGTGGTCTATTTTTATTAAATCTCGATAGCAGTGATACACATATTCATAGTGTTGAAACCAAAAGATGCAGAGTTAATAATGATAGTGCAACTTATATGTGGCACTGCCGTTTAGGTCATATCGGTGTAAAGTGCATGAAGAAACTCCATACTGATGGGATTTTGGAATCACTTGATTATGAATCACTTGGTACTTGCGAACCGTGCCTCATGGGCAAGATGACTAAAACGCCGTTCTCCGGAACTATGGAGCGAGCAACTGACTTGTTGGAAATCATACATACTGATGTTTGTGGTCCAATGAATGTTGAGGCTCGCGGTGGATATCGTTATTTTCTCACCTTCACAGATGATTTGAGCAGATATGGGTATATCTACTTGATGAAACACAAGTCTGAAACATTTGAAAAGTTCAAAGAATTTCAGAGTGAAGTAGAAAATCATCGTAACAGGAAAATAAAATTTCTACAATCTGATCGTGGAGGAGAATATTTGAGTTACGAGTTTGGTCTACACTTGAAACAACACGGAATAGTTTCGCAACTCACGCCACCTAGAACACAACAATGAAATGGTGTGTCCGAACGTCGTAATCGTACTTTACTAGATATGGTGCGATCTATGATGTCTCTTACTGATTTACCGCTATCATTTTGGGGTTATGCTTTAGAAACGGCCGCATTCACGTTAAATAGGGCACCATCAAAATCCGTTAAGACGATGCCTTATGAACTATGGTTTGGCAAGAAACCAAAGTTGTCGTTTCTTAAAGTTTGGGGCTGCGATGCTTATGTGAAGAAACTTCAACCAAATAAGCTCGAACCCAAATCGGAGAAATGTGTCTTCATAGGATACCCAAAAGAGACTATTGGGTACACCTTCTATCACAGATCTGAGGGCAAGATTTTCGTTGCTAAAATCGGATCCTTTCTAGAGAAGGAGTTTCTCTCGAAAGAAGTGAGTGGGAGGAAAGTAGAACTTGATGAGATAACTGTATCTACTCCTTTATTGGAAAGTAGTTCATCACAAGAACTGGTTCCTGTGACAACTACTCCAATTAGTGAGGAAGCTAATGATATTGATCATGAAACTTCAGATCAAGTTTCTACTAAACCTCGTAGGTCTACCAGAATAAGATCCGCACCAGAGTGGTACGGTAATCCAATTCTGGAAGTCATGTTGCTTGACCATGATGAACCTACGAACTATGAGGAAGCGATGATGAGCCCAGATTCCGCAAAATGGCTAGAGGCCATGAAATCTGAGATGGGATCCATGTATAAAAACAAAGTATGGACTTTGGTTGACTTGCCCGATGATCGGCAAGCCATTGAGAATAAATGGATTTTTAAGAAGAAGACTGACGCTGATGGTAATATAACTGTTTATAAAGCTCGACTTGTTGCAAAAGGTTTTTGACAAGTTCAAGGGGTTGACTATGATGAGACTTTCTCACCCGTAGTGATGCTTAAGTCTGTCCGAATCATGTTAGCTATTGCTGCATTTCATAATTATGAAATTTGGCAAATGGATGTCAAAACTGCATTCTTGAATGGATTTCTGGAAGAAGAGTTGTATTTGATGCAGCCAGAAGGTTTTGTAGATCCAAAAGGTGCTAACAAAGTGTGCAAGCTCCAGCGTTCTATTTATGGACTGGTGCAAGCATCTCGGAGTTGGAATAAACGCTTTGATAGTGTGATCAAAGCATATGGTTTTATACAGACTTTTGGAGAAGCCTGTATTTACAAGAGAGTGAGTGGGAGCTCTGTAGCATTTCTGATATTATATGTAGATGACATATTATTAATTGGAAATGATATAGAATTTCTGGATAGCATAAAGGGATACTTGAATAAAAGTTTTTCAATGAAAGACCTCGGTAAAGCTGCTTATATATTGGGCATCAAGATCTATAGAGATAGATCAAGACGCTTAATAGGACTTTCACAAAGCACATACCTTGATAAAATTTTGAAAAAGTTCAAAATGGATCAGGCAAAGAAAGGGTTCTTGCCCGTACTACAAGGTGTGAAGTTGAGTCAAACTCAATGCCCGACCACATCAGAAGATAGAGAGAAAATGAAAGATGTTCCCTATGCTTCAGCCATAGGCTCTATCATGTATGCAATGCTGTGTACCAGACCTGACGTATGCTTAGCAATAAGCTTGGCAGGAAGGTACCAAAGTAATCCAGGAGTGGATCACTGGACAGCGGTCAAGAACATCCTGAAATACCTGAAAAGGACTAAGGATATGTTTCTCGTATATGGAGGTGACAAAGAGCTAGTCGTAAATGGTTACGTCGATGTAAGCTATGACACTGATCCGGACGATTCTAAATCGCAAACCGGATACGTGTTTTTATTAAACGCTGGAGCTATAAGTTGGTGCAGTTCTAAACAAAGCATCGTGGCGGGATCTACATGTGAAGCGGAGTACATAGCTGCCTCGGAAGCAGCAAATGAAGGAGTCTGGATGAAGGAGTTCATTTCCGATCTAGGTGTCATACCTAGTGCATCGGGACCAATGAAAATCTTCTGTGACAATACTGGTGCAATTGCCTTGGCAAAGGAATCCAAATTTCACAAGAGGACCAAGCACATCAAGAGACGCTTCAATTCCATTCGGGACCAAGTCCAAGTGGGAGACATAGAGATTTGCAAGATACATACGGATCTGAATGTTGCAGACCCGTTGACTAAGCCACTCTACGAGCAAAACATGATCAGCACCAAGACTCCATGGGTGTCAGAATCATTACTATGTAATCTAGATTATTGACTCTAGTGCAAGTGGGAGACTGAAGGAAATATGCCCTAGAGGCAATAATAAAGTTATTATTTATTTCCTCATATCATGATAAATGTTTATTATTCATGCTAGAATTGTATTAACCGGAAACATGATACATGTGTGAATACATAGACAAACATATAGTCACTAGTATGCCTCTACTAGACTAGCTCGTTAATCAAAGATGGTTATGTTTCCTAACCATAGACATGTGTTGTCATTTGATTAATGGGATCACATCATTAGGAGAATGATGTGATTGACATGACCCATTCCGTTAGCCTAGCACTTGATCGTTTAGTATATTGCTATTGCTTTCTTCATGACTTATACATGTTCCTGTAACTATGAGAATTATGCAACTCCCGTTTATCGGAGGAACACTTTGGGTACTACCAAACGTCACAACGTAACTGGGTGATTATAAAGGAGTACTACAGGTGTCTCCGAAGGTACATGTTGAGTTGGCGTATTTCGAGATTAGGTTTTGTCACTCCGATTGTCAGAGAGGTATCTCTGGGCCCTCTCGGTAATGCACATCATTATAAGCCTTGCAAGCAATGTGACCAAATGAGTTGGTTACGGGATGATGCATTACGGAACGAGTAAAGAGACTTGCTGGTAACGAGATTGAACTAGGTATTGGATACGGACGATCAAATCTCGGGCAAGTAACATACCAATGACAAAGGGAACAACGTATGTTGTTATGCGGTTTGACCGATAAAGATCTTCATAGAATATGTAGGAACCAATATGAGCATCCAGGTTCCGCTATTGGTTATTGACCGAGAATAGTTCTAGGTCATGTCTACATAGTTCTCGAACTCGTAGGGTCCGCACGCTTAATGTTACGATGACGGTTTTATTATGAGTTTATAAGTTTTCATGTACCGAAGTTTCTTCGGAGTCCCGGATGTGATCACGGATGTAACGAGGAGTCTCGAAATAGTCGAGACATAAAGATTGATATATTGGAAGCCTATATTTGGATATCGGAATCGTTCCGGGTGAAATCGGCATTTTACCGGAGCACCGGGAGGTTACCGGAACCCCCCCCCCCCCCCGGGGGGGTTATTGGGCCTACATGGGCCTCGAGGGAGAAGAGAGAAGGAGGCAGGAGGGGGCCGCACGCCCCTCCCCTTCCTAGTCCGAATAGGACAAGGGAAGGGGGGCGGTGCCCCCCCTTTTCCTTCCCCTCTTCCTCCTCTTTCCCCCCTTCTCCTATTCCAACTAGGAAAGAAGGGAGTCCTACTCCCAGTGGGAGTAGGACTCCCCCCTTGGCGCGCCCTCCTTGGTCGGCCGCCTCCTCCCCCCTGGCTCCTTTATATACGGGGGCGGGGGGGCAACCCATGGACACACAAGTTGATGTACGGATCGTTCCTTAGCCGTGTGCGGTGCCCCCCTCCACCATATTCCACCTCGGTCATATCGTCGCGAAGCTTAGGCGAAGCCCTGCGCCGTTAGAACATCATCATCGTCACCACGCCGTCGTGCTGACGGAACTCATCCCCGAAGCTTTGCTGGATCGGAGCCCGGGGATCGTCATCGAGCTGAACATGTGCTGAACTCGGAGGTGCCGTATGTTCGGTGCTTGGATCGGTCGGATCGTGAAGACGTACGACTACATCAACCACGTTGTGCTAACGCTTCCGCTTACGGTCTACGAGGGTACGTGGACAACACTCTCCCCTCTCGTTGCTATGCCATCACCATGATCTTGCGTGTGCGTAGGAAAATTTTGAAATTACTACGTTCCCCAACAGCCTGGCTCCTGTGCTTACCCCTACGTTCCCGTTCGTTCGGCTAGGTGGTAAAGGGAGCACCTCTGCGATTGTTACTGCCGGGTCAGCCGGATGTGTACCTCAGACTGGGTGAAGCCGAAAGCTAGCGTTCTTAAGGGAATATTCGGTCGGTGAACTAAAAGATGATTTTTTTTCTTGTTTATTTATCTGCCCCCAGATGCTTTTCTGCTCTTTTTTAGCAGTTCGGACATGCACTTTAGGGCATGCCTCCCAGGGAAAGGAACCCCTAACGGAACTATTATCCCTGGAAGATGTTTCTTACTAACCATGTAATATAACATAACTAGTTGGGCACTTGTCTGCTAAAGCAATTATGACCCCTACGCCTTGTCTCCATGCATGCCCCGGTTCTTACATAATCGCGAGGGTATTCGAACACACTCCGGACTATAGGGTCCAGAGGTCGAAGCGAAAAGGTCTGCAATGAGAAACGATCTACAATCTGGCTAGAAGGCATTTTTGATGTCATTTTACATTACAGAGTCAATCCGACTCGGTATATTCTTCTTCAATACCATCCAACAGGCGGTCTAATTTACAGTCCTGTTGAGAATACTTTGTAGCCAGCTCTACCTGGCCATATATCAAGCTGACAGGGATCTCCTTTCCGTCAGGATCCATAGGGCCGACCTCGGCCATCTGGTTCGGGTCAGCCTTCGTGTACCGAGTCTTCACCATGGCCCAGGCCTCCCTGGCACCTTGACGACAGGCCGATATCTTCCACAACCGGAAGCACTACAGCACTCCCTCCAGATTCTTTGCAAGCTCCCCAAGGCCTTCGGGCGTGGAGAGGGATGGCCACATAGCCTGGACGACGCCCTCCATTGCCTGCCGAACTCGTTCGTGCAGTTGCAACAGCTCGGGAAGAAGGTCCCCCGTTGAACATGGCATTTCCTCCGCAGGGCGATCTGTCAGCAGACCTACAGACATAGCTCTGTCAATCGACTTCTTCGCCGAATTTTTTTTTCTAGAATTCGTTCAAGCACTTACTAAAAATGTCGCGTCGAAGTCGCCGATTCTCCTTTATGGAAGCAGACAGCTGAATACGAACATCCTTTAGTTCCTCGCCCAGCTGGGTATTAGCGTCTTGAAGTTTGTTCTTCTCTTGCCTCACCCTTGTTAGCACGCTCTCTCCAGCCTTTAGTTGGCGTAGGAGCTGTTGCTTGTCCGGATTTACTCCGACCCCATCTGCACTGTTATCGTCAGAATTGCACACATGCCACACTTCACAACGGAATTATTTTTCGGAGCATATATTACCTGAGGGGGTCCCGTTGGAAATAGCTGAAGTGGCCAGTGCGGCCTCGAGTTGGGCCTTGCACTCTGCCAGCTCCTGGGACAGTTGCGTGTTCTTCTCTGTAAGACCTTGCATAACATATGATCCTTAAAATAGTTATCTTAACTATTTCAAGTCTCGGGGGCTACTGACATATATAACCATCAGATTTACTCACCCGTATGTCTTTTACATACTGCTCTGTGGCTCTGGCTAGACCATTTTGAGCAGCACGGAGGTACGCATCTCCCTTATTAAAGGCGTTCAATGCCTTTGGGGAAAAATATGCGTCCTGGAGAACAATTCGGCGATGCCTGTGGTTCATGGCACTCTCCACCTCTGAATTGGTGGCAAATAGCCCGTCTGCATCCTCTGTCAGAGGAACGCCCGACGCGCGCCTCGTGTCCGCCTCCGCTTCCGGACCCGGCCTTGAAGTCTGGCCAGTGGATATAGTCCGGCGGGCTCTCTTCTTCCTAAGGAGAACATGGGCGTTAGCATAATTTGAGGGCATGAACCCTAGGCGTTAAGTTCGCACGCCGTACCGTTGCACCAGAGTTTCGATCTGGTCCGCACTTCTTTTTGGCCCGCCTGGCTTCAGCGGCCCTTGTTGGCTGCCCACCGCGGGCCCGGCACTCCGCCTCAAGGATTTCCCCTGCAAAACAAAACATTATTGGTTTGCAGCATTTAAAATAAGGTATGGATGGATCTCCTTCAAAGTACAGGGACTTCGGTCTCGGTTACCTTTGAGGCTGGAAGTAGTCCGGGATAGTCGGTCGTAATGGCCACTAAGGTGTTGTCCTTACTCAATTGGTGAAACACCCCATCAATTAACTCCACACATAAGTCTGGATCCTCTTGGGAATCCGGATCGAGGGACCGTTCTTGGTCCTCGGGCTGTGGGGGAGGGCTGTTGATCTCCTTCACCGTCTGGCGTAGCTCCTGCGTTAATATCGTCAGACTAAGTACTCAATCACGGGAATTTCGAAAGCAGGTAGATAAGTGAAAGTGTTCGCTTACCCAGCTCGGAGGGCTATACATGGAAAATCCGCCCCGTGGGTTGACACGGAGGAATTCCTCTTCTTCTCCCTTGTACAAAGTGGATAAGATCCTCGTTAGAGTGGCAACCGAATCTGGTCCCTTGCGACCGCACCGGGTGGCGTCGTCCTCCCCGTTGAAATCCCACATGGGGTGGCCTCTGTACTGAAGCGGTTGCACCCCCCACGTAATGCATGTGGCCATGACCTCGATCATGGTCAATCCGGAATGAGCCAACAATCTTATCCGGCTCATCAAGTAAAGGACGTCCCTGTCAGTTTCCCTTTGAGGATTCTGTGGGCGCCAGCTCAGGCGTTTCTTTAACGGAGTGTTGTTAAACTCAGGGAGGCCAATCCGCATAGGGTCCGGCAAGGGGACGTCATCCATATAAAACCATTCTCAGGGCCAGTCCTCGGACGCCTTCTTAGGGGTACCGGATAAGTATCCGGTCCCGGCGATGCGCCATAGTTCGGCTCCGCCCACTTGATAAATCGACCCCTCCGGAGAGCGGGGCACAAGGCAGAACAACCTCTTCCACAGTGCGAAATGGGCCTCGACACCCAAGAATAGCTCGCGGAGGGCCACAAAGCCCGCAATATGCAGTATGGAGGCAGGTGTGAGGTTGTGTAGCTAGAGACCATAGAACTCCAGTAGACCTTGGAGAAACGGATGAATTGGAAATCTGAGTCCCCTTATTAAATAAGGAACTAGGCACACCTGCTCTCCTTGAGAGGGATTGGGGACGCTCTCCGCCACCATAGGTGACAATCCCAAATCGAACTGGGACCATATATGCCGGGGGGAGTAGACCCTTGGATTGAAGCACTACTAGCTTGCTATGCGGGACGGAGCATCTCTCCCAATCCCCAGGCTTGGGGCTGGGAGCGCGAGAAGAGGAGCCGCGTCGGCTGTCCATGATGGAATGGATTTTCTGGTCAGAAGCGCTCCGATGAAAGCTTGCGAAGGGGAGATGGTGTGGTTCGGATCTAGATCCTCGTCTCTTTTTATATAGGAAGCTTATTTGAGCAGCTAGGGGGGAATGTAAAAATACCCTGGCTTTTCGCATTCGTTCGACACGTGGAAGATGGCCTTTATTGGACGTGGAAGCCAAGGAGCGCAGCATTTATCAGAAGCCAGACACTATTCTACAAGTATATGGGGCTGGAGAAGAACCCGCCTTGCAATGCCGAAGACAACTTGCGCGCCGGACTCGTCGTCATTGAAGCCTGGTTCGGGGGCTACTGAGGGAGTCCTGGATTAGGGGGTGTCCGGATGGCCGGACTATGACCTTTGGTCGGACTCCCGGACTATGAAGATACAAGATTGAAGACTCCGTCCCGTGTCCGGATGGGACTTTCCTTGGCGTGGAAGGCAAGCTTGGCGATACGATATGAAGATCTCCTCCCATTGTAACCGACTCTGTTTAACCCTAGCCCTCTCCGGTGTCTATATAAACCGGAGAGTTTTAGTCCGTAGGACGAACAACAATCATACCATAGGCTAGCTTCTAGGGTTTAGCCTCTCTGATCTCGTGGTAGATCCACTCTTGTACTACCCATATCATCAATATTAATCAAGCAGGAGTAGGGTTTTACCTCCATCGAGAGGGCCCGAACCTGGGTAAAAACATTGTGTCCCTTGTCTCCTGTTATCATCCGCCTAGACGCACAGTTCGGGACCCCCTACCCGAGATCCGCCGGTTTTGACACCGATAGTGGGCTTCTTTGGCCTCTTTTTTATTTGGGCTTCTTTGGCCTCTTTTATTTTTCATAAAGTCTGGAGTCTTATCCCGACTTGTGGGGGAATCATAGTCTCCATCATCCTTTCCTCACTGGGGCAATGCTCTAAAATTATGATCATCACACTTTTATTTACTTACAACTCGGTACTAGAACAAAGATATGACTCTATATGAATGCCTCCGGCGGTGTACCGGGATGTGCACTGATCTAGCATAGCAATGACATCAAAAAATGGACAAGCCATGAAAACATCATGCTAGCTATCTTACAATCATGCAAAGCAATATGACAATGAATGCTCAAGTCATCTATATGATGATGATGGAAGTTGCATGGCAATATATCTCGGAATGGCTATGGAAATGCCATGATAGGTAGGTATGGTGGCTGTTTTGAGGAAGATATAAGGAGGTTTATGTGTGATAGAGCGTATCATATCACGGGGTTTGGCTGCATCAGCGAAGTTTGCACCAACTCTCGAGGTGAGAAAGGGCAATGCACGGTACCGAAGAGGCTAGCAATGATGGAAGGGTGAGAGTGTGTATAATCCATGGACTCAACATTAGTCATAAAGAACTCACATACTTATTGCAAAAATCTATTAGTCATCAAAACAAAGTACTACGCGCATTCTCCTAGGGGGATAGATTGGTAGGAAAAGACCATCGCTCGTCCCCAACCGCCACTCATAAGGAAGACAATCAATAAATACCTCATGCTCCAACTTTGTTACATAATGGTTCATCATACGTGCATGCTACGGGAATCACAAACCTCAACACAAGTATTTCTACAATCCACAACTACCCACTAGCATGACTCTAATATCCCCATCTTTATATCGCAAAACTATTGCAAGGAATCAAACATATCATTTTCAGCAATCTAGAAGTTTATGTAGGATTTTATGACTAACCATGTGAATGACCAATTCATGTCATCTCTCTAAATAGATATAAGTGAAGCAAGAGAGTTTAATTCTTTCTACAAAAGATATGCCCACGCTCTAACAAATATAAGTGAAGAAAAAGAGCATTCTACAAATGGCGGTTTTCTATGTGAAGAGAAACAGGCAATCCAAACTTCAAATGATATAAGTGAAGCACATGAAGCATTCTATAAAGCCATACTCAAAAGATTTAAGTGAAGTGCAATGAGCATTCTATAAATCAACCATGGACTATCTCATACCAGCATGGTGCATAAAGAAAAGTGAAAGCTAAATGCAAAAGATGCTCCAAGACTTGCACATATTGCATGAACGAAACGAATACGAAAACATACCGATACTTGTTAAAGAAAGAGGCGATGCCTTCCGGGGCATCCCCAAGCATAGACGCTTGAGTCTTCTTGAATATTTACTTGGGGTGCCTTGGGAATCCCCAAGCTTGAGCTCTTGCCTCTCCTCCTTTTCCTTATATCGAGACCTTCTCGATCAAACACTTCATCCACACAAAACTTCAACAGAAAACTCGGTAAGATCCGTTAGTATAATAAAGCAAATCACTACTCTATGTACTGTTGCAAACCAATTCATATTTTGTTTTTGCATTGTGTCTACTGTAATATAACTTTTCCATGGCTTAATCCACTGATAGAAATTGATAGTTTCATCAAAACAAGCAAACTATGCATCAAAAACAGAATCTATCAAAAACAGAATAGTCTGTAGCAATATGAACATTCACCATACTTCTGGTACCCCAAACATTCTACAAAAATTAGGAAAAATAAACAATTTGTACAGAAAGATAGTGCAAAAAGAATCAGAACCATTTGACGTTCCAGTAAAAAAATGTAAAATCATGCACTATAGCCAAAGTTTTTGTCCTGCACCGCACAAACCAACAAGCATTGTAAACATCCTAAAGGCAAACCTTGGCACATTATTTTTATAATACAATGGAATTGTACAAGGGGATAATTATTTTTGATGAAAAGTTTATGTAATTAAGATTCAGAAAGTTTCCGTGAGCATGAACAAAGTTCAAGGAGCTCTCCCATTTCAACAATGCATGTCTCTCTCACTTTCACTTTCCTTTTTGAAAAGTTTTGGGTTCCCCTCTTTATTTTTTTTGTTTTTAAACTGTATAAAAGCACTCAACAGAAATGAATGATCTCTAAAACTTCTGAGTTGTCTCCCTGGCAGTGCTTTCTTTAAAGCCATTAAGCTAGGCATATAGTGCTCAAGTAATGAATCGACCTGGATCCCAAGGTATATCAAAGCCAATTTTAATTAACAATGATTTGTAATTTAGTAGTGAGCACAAAGTAACATATATCATGCAACAACGAAGTCTAACTCTCTTCCTATGCATCGGCATGTCATAAAAGAACAATTCATGCACACATAGTAAAGGACAATGCATAGTATAAACAGTTTCTTGCAATTTTATCATATTGGTAACATAGAGAGGTGGAGATATAGTTCCTCTCTCATAATAATTGCAAGTAGGAGCAGCAAGCACATGCATATTATATCTATCAAAATCATCATGTGTAGTAGTAAAACACAACCCATCAATATAATCCTTAATAAGCACAAACTTCTCCGATATAATGTAGTTTGGAGAATTCAAAAATATAATAGGACTATCATGCATGGGTGCAATAGCAACAATTTCATGTTTAACATAAGGAACTATAGCAAGTTCATCTCCATATGAATAATTCATATTGGCATCTTGGCCACAAGCATAGCAAGCGTCATCAAAAAGGGGTATTTCAAGAGAATCAACGGGATCATAGCAATCATCCTTCAAAAGCACGAAGGGAAATTAAACAATGTATGAGTCGAAGAGTTACTCTCATTAGAAGGTGGGCATGGGTAGCTAATCCGCTCTTCCTCCTTTAGTTCTTCGCTCTCCTTGTCATCTTTTTCATCCAATGAGCTCACAATTTCATCAATTTCTTCTTCCATAGACTCCTGTAAAATATTAGTCTCTTCTTGGACAACGGAGGAGTCCTCAATATATGGTGTAACATAGGCATTATAAGCATAATTATCATAACTATATTTAAATATGGCAAAATTTTCAGATTTGCAGAGAGTAGCATCATACTTTTCAATCAAAGAAGCAATTTCATAAGCACCCTTAAAAGCAACAAATTCTTCAATTTGTTGAACATCATAGTAATTATAAACACCCTTAGCATACGAAGATATGATTCCATTATCACTAAACTCACATTGGTAGGGAAGGTGTTTCTTAGGGTTTTCAGAACAACAAGTAAAATAATATATTTCACATAAATTCCAAGCATAGCATTGCAAACGATGAATTTGATCCAGTAAAAGTTTCCCTTTTTCAGATATACGGTGTCGCACATAACAAGCATGCTCACCTAAAGGTTTTCCCTCAACTAAGCTAGTGGGGGTTTCAGCACGAGCACAAAGGGATCGAAGATGATCCAAGCAAAAAGCTTCAGGAGTGTGATAGATTTTGAGTGGTTCTTCAACCATTGGTTCAGTAGGTACAATTAATTTTTTTGGTATTTTGCGTTTTCTACCCATAACTAAAGATAGAAAACAACTTAGAAAGGCAAATAAAAATTACTTAGTGATAAAGCAAACAAACACACACGAGAATATTCACCCCACGCAATGACTCCCCAGCAACGGCGCCAGAAAAAGGTCTTGATAACCCACAAGTATAGGGGATCAATTGTAGCCTCTTTCGATAAGTAAGAGTGTCGAACCCAACGAGGAGCTAAAGGTAGAACAAATATTCCCTCAAGTTCTATCGACCACCTATACAACTCTACGCACGCTTGACGTTTGCTTTACGTAGAACAAGTATGAAACTAGAAGTACTTTGTAGGTGTTGTTGGATAGGTTTGCAAGAATATAAAGAGCACGTAAATAAAAAGTAGGGGCTGTTTAGATAAAGAAGCAATAAAGTAAATATAGCGAGTGTGGAAAAGTGGTGGTAGGAGTTGTGAAATTGTCCCTAAGCAATTGACTACTTTACTAGACCGATAGCAAGTTTTATGTGGGAGAGGCATAAGCTAACATACTCTCTCTTCTTGGATCATATGCACTTATGATTGGAACTCTAGCAAGCATCCGCAACTACTAAAGATCATTAAGGTAAAACCCAACCATAGCATTAAAGCATCAAGTCCCCTTTATCCCATACGCCACAACCCCCTTACTCAGGTTTATGCTTCTGTCACTCAAGCAACCCACTATAAGCAAATCATAAATGTATTGCAACACCCTATAGCGGGAATCCCTCACGCTTGCGCGACACGGAGGGCACAATAGGACAGCAACATAACCACAAGCAAATTAAACCAATCATAGCAATTCATCAATCACCGGTAGGACAATGAAAATCTACTGAGACATCATAGGACGGCAACACATCATTGGATAACAGTATGAAGCATAAAGCACCATGTTCAAGTAGAGGGTACAGCGGGTTGCGGGAGAGTGGACCACTGAATATAGATGGGGGAAGGTGATAGAGATGTTGGTGAAGATGATGGAGGTGTTGGTGTAGATCGCGGTGATGATGATGGCCCCTGGCAGTGTTTCGGCGCCACCAGAAGGAAGGGGGAGAGAGCCCCCCTTCTTCTTCTTCTTCCTTGACCTTCTCCCTAGATGGGAGAAGGGTTTCCCCTATGGTCCTTGGCTCCCATGGCGTGGGAGGGGCGAGAGCCACTCTGAGATTGGATCTGTCTCTCTGTCTCTCTCTGTTTCTGCGTTCTCAAATTCTGCCCTTTCACCGTTTCTTTTATATCTGGAGATCCATAACTCTGATTGGATTGAAACTTTTGCCCAAATTTTTCTCCAAAAATTAGCTTTCTTGGGGCAAAAGAAGAGCGTCAACTGCCTTACGGGGTGCCCACGAGGGTCAGGGGCACGCCCCCTGCCTCGTGGCCCCCTCGGGCACCATCTCGCGTTGGTTTTAATTCCCAAAAATCATAAATATTCCAAAAATGATCTCTGTCTGTTTTTATCCGGTTTGGACTCCGTTTGATATGGGGTTTCTATGAAACATAAAACATGCAACAAACAGGAACTGGCACTGGGCACTGGCTCAATATGTTAGTCCCAAAAATAGTATAAAAAGTTGCCAAAAGTATATGAAAGTTGAATAATATTGGCATGGAACAATAAAAAATTATAGATACGACGGAGATGCATCACCGACATCAGTGTCAAATATGGTGTTCCCGATAGCATCATCACCGACAACAGCACCAACTTCGCCAAAGGCGCCTTGGCCCGTTTCTGCGTGAATCAGGGCATCCGATTGGACTTAGTGTCCGTCACCCACCCGCAGTCAAACGGCCAAGTAGAGCGAGGAAACGGCCTCATCTTGTCCGGCATCAAGCCCCGCCTGATCGAGCCGCTAGAGCGGTCTGACGGCTGTTGGATCGACGAGCTGCGGGCCGTCCTCTGGAGCCTCTGGACCACGCCGAACAGATCAACCGGCTTCACGGCTTTCTTCCTCGTGTACGATGCCGAGGCTATCATCCCTACGGATATCGAGCTCGACTTGCCTCGGGTCACCATGTACACGGAGGCGGAGGCCAAAGAGGCACAATAAGACGGCGTCGATCTGCTAGAAGCTGCCCGACTACTAGCATGCAGCCGGTCCGCCATTTACCAGCAGAGCCTGCGCCGCTACCACAACAAGAAGGTTAGGTCGTGTTCTTCTCGTGAGGGCAACCTTGTTCTCTACCTGATCCAGCGATCAGCCGGAGAGCACAAGCTCATGGCACCTTGGGAAGGCCCCTTCATCATCAGCAAGGCCCTGGGCAACAACTCGTACTACCTCATCGACGCCCAGAAGCCCAGGGTGCGCAAGCGATGCACAGTCGGCAAGGAGACGGAGTGGCCATGGAATGCAAATCTGCTCCGCCCGTTTTACAGTTGATTCGAGCGTATGTACCACACCAACTTTTGTATTAAGTAAAAGACCTCAGGTCCCCCGAGGTGCACTCGGGGGCTACCTTTTTATCTATCTATGAGTTAAGCTTATGCCATGACTTGAGTTTTTCCTATTCCTGCCCCGTCTGGGTTCCTTTCAGCCAGCCCAGGGGCTCGCCGCCTTGGCCTAAGTTCGCACCAGCCGGAGCCGACTAGTAGTGTGCCAGCGCTGAAAGCCCTCTCTTCGCTTTAAGCCACGGCTCACAGTGCGACTGTCCGACTGGCGAGGAACTAAAGGCTGGAACCATTGTCCACACGAAATTCAACTAAGGAAGAATGCCAACTTAGGCCTAGCCAGCTCTTAGCGTCCCTCACCCGGCTGCTCAGCAGCCGGCAGGCCAACTTATACCTCGATCAAGCTACACTCTACGCGGCTCAAGTAACTTGCCCGTTCCGAAGGATGACCAAGTACCTGACCCAGCCATAGACCGTAGAGTGGCTGTCCGGCTGGCAGGGAGGCGGCCAAGAGAACGCGGCATAGAAGAAAGCCAAAGAGAGGAAAGCAAAAATTGAACAAGAATATAAACTTATATGTACATTGCAAAAGGCCCGAGGCCAGCATTCATTAAGCTTAACTTACACCCCTAGTGAGTGGAATCGTGTGCATCTAACGAAATTATTCAAAAGATCACGAGGATAGGATAAGACAAGATAAAAATGGCCGCCTAGGCCAAAGGAGCAGCAGGCGGGTCCGAGGGGTCAGCGGAGACAGTGGCGCCGGGTGGTGGAGCGGCCGACCGGGTGGCCTCGACATGGTCAGCATTGGCGGCAGTCGGCGCAGCCACCCGCGGCTCGCTGGTTGAAGCCTGATGGGGCTGAGGCTGGCCGTCCGCTCCATCTTCCGGCGTGTCGTTGTCATCCTCCTCATACTCGTCGTCGTCGTCGCCCTCATCGCTGGAGGCGATTTCCTCCGCCGAGTCCTCCTCGCGTGCCGGGTCCAGCCCAAACCAGCTGGGCGTCACCTCATTGCCCTCGTTGTCCAGGTCAGGGATGAAGACGGCGGTGTTGGTGTAGTCAGCGAGCGCTGCCGCGCGACGGGTGAGCTCAGGGGCCACCACCGCCAGCTCCGGACCAGCCTCCTGCCGGAAAGTGGCCAACCGGGTCAGGTCCAGGTTGGGGTACCATGCCTTGGCAAACTCCATGCCGTGGCGCCCTTCCATGCCTCGAACCGGCCGACTGCCACCTCCAGCCAGTCGGCGGTCCGGCCGGGGGTGCGTGGAATTCGAGCTCCTGGCCAGAGGGCGGCCAGCACTTCAGCACCGGCGCATTGCAGGCGGCGGATCATCCGATGGGCCGGCTGCAGGTGCGTCTTGATGGCCAAGAGCTGCTCGCCGAGGCTCCGAGGCGCATTCGGCGCGATATCCATGCCTGCTGCCCTTTGCATCATGCACCGCGCCTTGATGGCCTGACTGACAGTGACGGAGTAGCCTATGAAGTACTCTGCAAAGGGAGAAGATCAAAATATGAGAAGATAGAAGTTGGCTCTTGCAGCAGTCGGCAGCCACTCAAGAAGAAGAAATAACTTACCATCGATCGTGTCCTCGATATCCTCATAGCCTTCGGTCAGGAACTTTTGCTTCTTGGCCCAGTTCGAGCATTGAGTCTCGCACTCGGCCTTGAGGAGGTCCTCGCTGTCCTTCAGCTTCTGCAGCTCCACCTTGTGCCGCTCCGCCTGGGCCGCCAGTTCTTGGTCTGACGCTTGCACTCCTGAGCCGACTGGCTGCGCTCCAGCTCCTTGGCACGAAGCTCGATCTCGGCCTCGCCCAAGCGTTGCTGCAATGTAGTGGCTGCTTTCTTCATGACTTATACATGTTCCTCAGACTATGAGATTATGCAACTCCCGAATATCGGAGGAACACTTTGTGTACTATCAAACGTCACAATGTAGATGGGTGATTATAAAGATGCTCTACAGGTGTCTCCGAAGGTGTTTTGTTGGGTTGGCATAGATCGAGATTAGGATTTGACACTCCGTGTTTCTGAGAGGTCTCTTTGGGCCCTCTTGGTAATGCTCATCACTATAAGCCTTGCAAGCATTGTGACTAATGAGTTAGTTGCAGGATGAAGTATTACGGAACGAGTAAAGAGACTTGCCGGTAACGAGATTGAACTAGGTATGATGATACCGACGATCGAATCTCGGGCAAGTAACATACTGATGACAATGGGAACAACGTATGTTGTTATGCGGTTTGATCGATAAAGATCTTCATAGAATATGTAGGAGCAAATATGAGCATCCAAGTTCCGCTATTGGTTATTGACTGGATATGTGTCTCGGTCATGTCTGCATAGTTCTTGAACCCGTAGGGTCCGCACGCTTAACGTTCGATGACGATATGTATTATGAGTTATGTGTTTTTGATGACCGAAGTTTGTTCGGAGTCCCGGATAAGATCACATACATGACAAGGAGTCTCGAAGTGGTCGAGACATAAAAATTGATATATTGGACCATGTTATTTGGACACCGGAAGAGTTCCGGAAAGTTTCAGATAAAACCGGAGTGCCAGAGGGGTTATCGGAACCCCTCGGGGGAACTAATGGGCTACCATGGGCCTTAGTGGAGAGAGAGGAGGGTGGCCAGGGCAGGCCGCGCCCCCCTGGAGTCTGAATAAGACAAGGGGGTGTCGGTGTCAAAACCGGCGGATCTTGGGTAGGGGGTCCCGAACTGTGCGTCTAAGGCTAATGGTAACAGGAGGCGGGGGAAACGATGTTTACCCAAGTTCGGGCCCTCTTTACGGAGGTAATACCCTACTTCCTGCTTGATTGATCTTGATGATATGAGTATTACAAGAGTTGATCTACCACGAGATCGTAGAGGCTAAACCCTAGAAGCTAGCCTATGATTATGATTGTTGTTGTCCTACGGACTAAACCCTCCAGTTTATATAGACACCAGAGGGGGCTAGGGTTACACAGAGTCGGTTATAGAGAAGGAGATCTACATATCCGAATTGCCAAGCTTGCCTTCCATGCAAAGGAGATTCCCATCCGGACATGGGACGAAGTCTTCAATACTGTATCTTCATAGTCCAACAGTCCGGCCAAAGTATATAGTCCGGCTGTCCGAGGACCCCTTAATCCAGGACTCCCTCAGTAGCCCCTGAACCAGGATTCAATGACGATGAGTCCGGCGCGCAGATTGTCTTCGGCATTGCAAGGCGAGTTCCTTCTCCGAATACTCCATAGAAGATTTTGAACATGAGAGTCATGTCCGGCTCTGCAAAACAAATTCCACATACCACCGTAGAGAGAACAATATTCCACAAATCTAATCTGCTAACAACTTTTCGTAGCGTGACATCACACCACGGCCCGGTCATTATTCAAACAGTTTTTCACAACGAGCTACTGCACATATTGCGAGGCGGTTTCCTTGGCACGTCTTGTCGAAGCAGAGATTGTGTCCCCTTATTGCGGGATTCTCATCAATACGGGCGTGGGTAACCCAACCACGCCATCAATTGTGGCGCTTGGGGAATAAGCGATTTTAACGGGCAAGTGGGGAGGCGCACAGTTTCTAACACCTTTATAAAGAGATAGGGATTCCCCTTTTTGACCCACGCCTTCTTCCTCCTTTGCTCATCCATTCTCGCACTCTCGAGCTCCAGCGCCCAAGTTCTCACCTTCTCCGTAAAGCCATTCCAGACATGTCTGGAGCGGGAGGCAAGTGGACGGCCTCCTCCGTTATGGAGGAGGACATTACGAAGCTTCGGAGGCAGGATACTTAGCCGCAGACATCGCGCACCGGCTCTCGGGCGAAGGGCAGATCATCCCCACTCCGGAACCCCACGAGAGGGTTGTGTTTCTCCCCCACTTCGTCCGCGGACTAGGATTTCCCCTCCACCCATTTGTCCGCGGGATCATGTTTTACTATGGGCTAGATTTTCATGATCTGGCCCCAAATTTCATCCTCAACATCTCGGCATTTATCATCGTGTGCGAGGCCTTCCTCCGCATCAAGCCCCACTTTGGCCTGTGGCTGAAGATCTTCAACATAAAGCCGAAGACAGTGGTCGGCCAGCAAGCGGAGTACAGAGGCGCCATGGTGGGCAAGATGCCCAACGTTACCTAGCTCAAAGTCTCCTACATGGAGACCGTGAAGGGATGGCAGTTGGGGTGGTTCTACATCACCGAGCCGCGCGACGCCAACTGGGCGGCGGCCCCCGAATTCCGATCTGGCATCCCCATGCATCTCACCTCCTGGGAAAAGAAGGGCTTAGCCTGGGGTGCACCTGCAGAGTTGACTGGAATCCAGAACTGTATCAAAAATATGATAAGCAAGAAGATCAAGTGAGGGAGTCCTGGATTAGGGGGTGTCCGGATGGCCGGACTATGACCTTTGGCCGGACTCCCGGACTATGAAGATACAATATTGAAGACTCCGTCCCGTGTCCGGATGGGACTTTCCTTGGCGTGGAAGGCAAGCTTGGCGATACGATATGAAGATCTCCTCCCATTGTAACCGACTCTGTGTAACCCTAGCCCTCTCCGTTGTCTATATAAACCGGAGAGTTCTAGTCCGTAGGACGAACAACAATCTTACCATAGGCTAGCTTCTAGGGTTTAGCCTCTCTGATCTCGTGGTAGATCCACTCTTGTACTACCCATATCATCAATATTAATCAAGCAGGAGTAGGGTTTTACCTCCATCGAGAGGGCCCGAACCTGGGTAAAAACATCGTGTCCCTTGTCTCTTGTTACCATCCGCCTAGACGCACAGTTCGGGACCCGCTACTCGAGATCCGCCGGTTTTGACACCGACATTGGTGCTTTCGTTGAGAGTTCCTCTGTGTCGTTGCCTTTAGGCCTGATGGCTTCTTCGATCATCAACCACGACGCGGTCCAGGGTGAGACTTTTCTCCCCGGACAGATCTTCGTATTCGGTGGCTTCGCACTGCGGGCCAACTCGCTTGGCCATCTGGAGCAGATCGAAAGCTACGCCCCTGGCCATCAGGTCAGGTTTGGAAACTTAAACTACACGGCCGACATCCGCGGGGACTTGATCTTGGACGGATTCGAGCCATGATCGAGTGTGCCGCACTGTCTCGATGGGCATGATCTAGCTCTGCCGCCGGACAGCGCCCAGAGTGCCGCTCAGGTGTCCGCTCCGACCATTAGCTCGGAGCCGACTGCGCTAACCAGGGACGGACGGTTGGACGCCGCCCCAGGAGCCGCAATCTCTACGGCGATGGAGCCAAATACCAGCCTAGTCCTTTGCAAGGCCCGTGACTCCAAGGTGCCGGACTCCGTTACGAACTCCGAATCTTCCGCACCCCTTCCGATCGAACCCGATTGGGCTCCGATCATGGAGTTCACCGCCACGGACGTCTTTCAGCACTCGCCCTTTGGCGATATCCTGAACTCCCTAAAGTCTCTCTCTTTGTTAGGAGAGCCCTGGCCGGACTATGGTCAGCATGGTTGGGATGCGGACGACGAAGAAATTCGAAACCCACCCACCACCCACTTTGTAGCCACTGTCGACGATCTAACCGACATGCTCGACTTCGACTCCGAAGACATCGACGGTATGGACGCCAATGAAGGAGACGACCAAGAACCAGCACCTATAGGGAACTGGAAAGCCACCTCGTCATATGACATATACATGGTGGACACCCCCAAAGCAGGGGATGGCGATGAAAAACGGAGGACGACCCCTCCAAGAAGCAACCCAAGCGCCGACGTCAGCGGCGCCGCTCTAAGCCCCGCCAAAGCAAAAACGGCGATTCCGGCACCGGAGATAACAACACGCCGGACAGTGCCGAAGACAACCCCCTCCAGCAGGATTCAGTGCAGGAGGACGAAGGAGCCAGCCCTCATGAGAGAGCAGCCGACAGAGAGGTCGAGGACGACAATTATATGCCTCCCTCCGAAGACGAGGCAAGCCTCGACAATGATGAATTCGTCGTGCCAGAGGATCCCGTCGAACAAGAGCGTTTCAAACACAGGCTTATGGCCACGGCAAGCAGCCTCAAGAAAAAACAGCAGCAGCTTAGAGCTGACCAAGACTTGCTAGCCGACAGATGGACCGAAGTCCTGGCGGCCGAAGAGTATAAACTCGAACGCCCCTCCAAGAGCTACCCAAAGCGCAGGCTGCTACCCCAACTTGAGGAGGAAGCAACTAAACCTACATCACTAGCGTACGATGCGCCCGATCGGCCACCCCGTGGCCGCGACAGAGAGGCCTTCAGGCCCTCGACCCAAGCCGCACCCCGGCACCGCTCAAAACATACCAGAGTACGGGGAGACGCAACAGACCTGCGAGACATATTGGAGAACAAGGCAAGGCAAACAAGATCGATCTACGGATCGCATGGGCGCCCCGCTTCACGTGACGCTAGCCGTCACGCCGGACATGATAAGTACAGCCAGGCCGAATACAACAGACCAAGCTCATCCGAGCTGCGTCATGATATAGCCCAGTATAGGGGCACCGCACACCCACTATGCTTCATAGACGAAGTAATGGATCATCAAATCCTCGAGGGCTTTAAACACGTAAACATCAAATCATACGATGGCACAACAGATCCTGCAGTATGGATCGAGGATTATCTCCTTCATATCCACATGGCCCGTGGTGATGATCTACACGCCATCAAATACCTCCCACTCAAGCTTAAAGGACCAGCTCGACATTGGCTTAACAGCCTGCCAGCAGAGTCAATTAGTTGCTGGGAGGACCTGGAATCCGCATTCCTTGACAACTTCCAGGGCACTTATGTGCGACTACCAGACGTTGATGACCTAAGCCACATAATCCAGCAGCCAGAGGAATCGGCCAGGCAATTCTGGACACGGTTCCTAACCAAGAAAATCAAATAGTCGACTGTCCGGATGCCGAGGCCCTTGCAGCCTTCAGGCACAACATCTGAGATGAATGGCTGGCCCGGCACCTAGGACACGAAAAGCCGAAATCTATGGCAGCCCTCACGACACTCATGACCCGCTTCTGCACGGGCGAAGACAGCTGGCTAGCTCGTTGCAATAACATAACCAAGAGCCCTGGCAATTCGGATACCAAGGACAACAATGGAAGGTCACGTCGCAACAAGCACAAGCGCCGCATTAACGGTGACAATGCTGAGGATACGGCAGTCAATGCCGGATTCAGAGGCTCTAAACCCGGTCAGCGGAAGAAGCCATTCAAAAGAAACCCTCCGGGCCCATCCAACTTAGACCGGATACTCGATCGCTCGTGCCAGATACACGGCACCCCCGAACAACCAGCCAACCACACCAACAGGGATTGTTGGGTGTTCAAGCAGGCAGGCAAGTTAAGTGCCGAAACTAGAGACAAGGGGTTGTGTAGCGATGACGAGGAGGAGCCCCGGCCGCTGAACAACAGAGGACAGAAAGGATTCCCCCCGCAAGTGCGGACGGTGAACATGATATACGCAACCCACATCCCCAAAAGGGAGCGAAAGCATGCTCTCAAGGACGTCTATGCACTGGAGCCAGTCGCCCCAAAGTTCAACCCATGGTCCTCCTGCCCGATCACCTTTGATCGAAGGGACCACCCCACTAGCATCCGTCACGGCGGATTCACCGCATTGGTCCTAGACCCAATCATTGACGGATTTCACCTCACCAGAGTCCTGATGGACGGCGGCAGCAGCCTGAACCTGCTTTATCAGGATACAGTGCGAAAAATGGGTATAGATCCCTCAAGGATTAAACCCACAAAGACAACCTTTAAAGGCGTCATACCAGGAGTAGAAGCCAACTATACAGGCTCGGTTACACTCGAAGTGGTCTTCGGATCCCCGGACAATTTCTGAAGCGAGGAGTTAATCTTCGACATAGTCCCATTCCGCAGTGGCTATCACGCCCTGCTCGGACGAACCGCATTTGCAAAATTCAATGCGGTGCCGCACTATGCATATCTCAAGCTCAAGATGCCAGGCCCTCGCGGAGTCATCACGGTAAATGGAAACACCGAACGCTCTCTCCGAACGGAGGAGCACATAGCGGCCCTGGCGGTGGAAGTACAGAGCAGCCTCTCACGACAACTCTCCAATCCGGGTGTTAAACGTCCGGACAACGTCAAGCGCGCCCGAAGCAACCTACAACAGAGCAGGCCGGCACGATCCGAGCAAGCATAGCAGTGCGGCCCCAACCCCAGCCCTCGCCAGATGGTGATATCGGTACCATGCGTACATAATTATGCTTTGAAAATACCATGGGCATAAGGGGAGGGGCACGACTATGGCACGCCCAGAATGCGGCTCAACCGTACTTAGGGGCTCCTTATTCCGCCATTTTCCTTTTTTTACACTTTCAGGACCCACCTATTCGGAAGGCCTGTCCGGCAATACACTCGCCGAACACATGATGCAACAGCCAGGGCGAGAACAAGCCGCGTCGAATGTCCAGGTGGCCTCTATAACGAGTTAAATACCTGTTTTTTACTTAAAGACCCGCAGCTTGCCCCTGGAGGGGGACATGTCAAATAATCCCATCTCTTGCTTATCGCACTATTTGTATCGTTCTGCTTTCATAGCAGCCCTTTTTAATAAACAATACATAGCTCTTATCTATTATTGTACCCATCTATTTTTTATATACAAATATGTTCAGTCACGACATTTTGCAACCGTACACTTTGGTACGGCCAATACACCAGGGACTTAAGCACCCCATAACATGGTGTGAGAAGACCGAACACTCTCATGAGTGCGGCACCCCGAACTTATAGCACTATATGCATCGGCTCCGAATCATGTCTTTGGTTAATAGTTGGGTTTGCCCGGCTCCCATGTTTTGGTACCTTACATTCCGCAATGTTGGCTAAGGTAGCGCTGGGACAACTACTACGATTGTGCCCCAGTTGAGCTGGGTTAACACCTCAGTAGAGAAAGCTAAAACTGACCGTCATGATAGTGCGAGAGACCGGTTGCTGTTCGCGAGGTTTTTTGAGTCCTTAAAGACTTATGCCGCTTAGAGCGAGGAGCCGGACTTATCCGGCCTAGGCGTGGATAGCGCCCTGAACTCGGTCTTCCGAATACTAGGGGCTTCGCCGAAATTTAAAATTATAGAATTATATGGCTAAGTGAGAGTGATAAAGCATTATAAGTCCGATGGCCTAGTTCGTTGTGCTGAGCGCCTCCCTAGATGGACCCAAGAATGGGAACACGAGCGCTCAGGTTTATCCCGAACACCCCAGCACTCGTGGCATGGGGTAGAAGCCGACGACTTGCATCTCTCAGATTTGATAAACGGCCGCACAGAAGGTAATATTTTAAATTAACAAAGCGTTGCTTAACGCATATGAACAAAGTTTTCAGCGTACAGGATAACAAATGCGAGTCTACTCAAAAATTACATCTTTGGAGCACTCATCCGCTATACGGTGGGCACCCTTCAGGACGCCCTTATAATACATCTCGGGCGTGCGATACTCCTTGCTCGGTGGTGGCGCGTCCGTCAAAAGCTTCTCCGCGTCCAGCTTGCCCCAGTGCACTTTAGCACGGGCAAGGGCCCGACGGGCACCTTCAATGCAGACGGAGCGCTTGACGACCTCAATCCACGGACACGCGTCCACCAGCTGCCGCACCAAACCGAAATAGCTCCCGGGCATGGCTTCTCTAGGCCACAGCGGAACTATGAGGCCCTTCATGGCCTATTCGGCCACCTTGTGGAGTTCAACCACTTGCTTCAGCTGGTCGCTCAGGGGCACCGGATGTCCGGCCTCAGCATATTGAGACCAGAACACCTTTTTCGTCGAGCTCCCCTCTTCGGCTCGGTAGAATGCGGCAGCATCAGACACACTACGGGGCAGATCGGCGAACGCTCCTGGAGAGCTCCGGATTCGGGTAAGTGACAGATAATTTACTTTTATATTCTTGCTTTGCATAAAGAATGCCTTACCCGCCGCTATCTTCTTCATTGCCTCGATCTCTTGAAGGGCCATCTAGGCTTTGGCCTTAGCGGTCTTGGCACTCTCAAGAGCCAAGGCGAGCTCAGACTCTCGAGTCTTCGAGTCACGCTCCAAACTCTCGTGTTTTTCCACGAGAGCCTGGAGCTCTTGCTGCACCTCCGCCACCCGCGCCTCCTGCTTCTCTCGCTCGGTGCGCTCCAAGGCCGCACTGTTCTCAGCCTTGGAGACCGCCTCCTTCGGGGTCACCACCTCGGTCGTGGCCCCTGCAACGTTTACGTTGGTCCTGTCATTATTTGCAACCAAGTATTTCTATATACATTTACATGCGGTACTACGTACCCTCTTTGTCCTCGAGCTGCTTCTTGGCACGGCCGAGCTCACTCTCGGACCGCTCGAGGCTTTCCTTCAATGCATTGACCTCCGCAGGCAGTGCGGCAGAGGTCAGCAGCGCAGCCTGCATTCCCATATTGACATATTTTTATTAGACTCATGTGTATATCTTTTTAGATCCTCAGCTCGGCTTTTCTTTCCGAATGCCGAACTGAGCATCAGGGGCTACTGTCTATGTGGTAACATTTTTTATGTGTTTTGAACACGTACCTCAAAGCCTGTTTCAGACTTGTACAGGCTTCTGTCAGCCCGCTCTTGGCAGACTGAACCTTCTGAATCACCGCACTCATAACAATGCTGTGTTCTTCGTCGATGGAGGCGCCGTTAAGCACCTCCAGCAAATTGTCCGGCGTCTCCGGATGGACGGGGGTCACCGACATCGTAGGCTTGCCCTTCTTATGAAGGCGCCGCCTGTCAGACTCTAGAACCGTTGATGGTTCCGGAGCAGTGTCCGGCCCGGGGCCGGACTTAGATCCCTCTGGGGCTTTACCCCCTTTGGGCCTGGAGTCCGGGAGGTCGCCTCGAAGCGCCTCCTGGACCACCTCCTCCTCGTTTAGTCCCTTTCGTGACTCCACCTCGGCGTCGTCCGTAGGGAGAGGGAAGGATGCCGTCGGAAGAGAAGCACTATTCACATCCGACGAATCCAAGGAGCCGCTTGTCGAATCGTCGAGCTGAGCCTTGGGCGGATTGCATGACCAAATTCGGCGTCAGAAAATGCCAAATAACGGAGAAGCGCCATAAGTTATTCGGATATCCGGATGCTTACGATTTTGCCAGGGGCTTGACCCTGGATGGCCATTCCTCCCCGTCGTCTTCGGCATCGAAGGTGTAGTCCGGAAGGAGGGTTCTCCCCTTCTTGGACCCTCCGGCCTCCCCAGTTGGGGCGGCCTTTCTTTTCTTTCCTCCCCCCGTTGGAGGGGGAGAGGCTTCTTCTTCTTCTTCTTCTTCTTCTTCTTCTTATTCCTCGTCTTTGGAGGAGGAGGGTGCGTCAGGGTTGTCGGGCGATGAATTCGACACCACCAGGCGCCGGGAGCTCTTTCGAGTCCCCGTGGCCTTTTTCTTGGCCTTCTTCTCCGGCACCACGTGAGGTGCCGGAACCAGCAGCTTCGTTAAGCGGGCGTCCGCTAGGTCTTCGGGCAAGGGAGCCGGACAGTCGATCTGTCCGGCCTTCTTCTGCCAGTCCTGTTAAAGAGATGGCAGTTTAGATCCCGCATAGAATCAAATCTATGAAAAACAAATACCCCGTAAAGGGAAAATTAAGCTCACCGCGCTGGCTTGGCGCTTGGCGCAGAATCCGCGATCCTCGGTGACAGGAGGGGAGACCTCGGAGCTCTTGAATAGCACCTTCCAGGCATCCTCGTGCTTTGTGTCAAAGAGCCGAGACTGAGTCTAGTGCTGGGCCGGGTCGAACTCCCACAAGCTGAAAGCCCGTCGTTGACACGGGAGAATCCGGCGGAAGAGCATGACCTCGACTACGGTGACAAGTTTAACCTTCCTGCCGATCAGGTCTTTGATGCAGGTCTGAAGTCTGGTCACTTCCGCCGAATTACCCCACGATAGGCCCGTCTCTTTCCAAGATGTGAGCCGTGTGGGGATGCCAGATCGGAATTCGGGGGCCGCCGCCCATTCTGGGTCACGCGGCTCGGTGATATAGAACCACCTCGATTGCCACCCTTTGATAGTCTCTACGAAGGCGCCCTCGAGCCATGTAACGTTGGCTATCTTGCCCACCATGGCACCTCCGCACTCCGGTTGGCGGCCGCCCACGACCTTCGGCTTGACGTTGAAGATCTTCAGCCATAGGCCAATATGAGGCTGGATGCGGAGGAAGGCCTCGCACACGATGATGAACGCCGAGATGTTGAGGATGAAGTTCGGGGCCAGATCATGGAAGTCCAGGCCGTAGTAGAACATGAGCCCCCGGACAAATGGGTGAAGAGGAAAACCCAGTCCGCGGAGGAAATGGGGAAGAAAAACAACCCTCTCGTGGGACCTAGGGGTGGGGATGAGTTGCCCCCCATCTGGAAGCTGGTGCGCGATGTCGTCAGACAAGTATCCAGCCTTCCTCAACTTTTTGATTTACCCCTCCGTGACAGAGGAGGCCATCCATCTACCTCCCCCTCCAGACATGATTGGAGAAGGTTGAGGTGGGAAGTGTGGGCTTGGGCGTTGGAGCTCGAGCGCGCAGGGACGGATAAGCAAAGGAGGAAGAAGGCGTAAGTGGAAAGGGTAGATCCTTATCCCCTTATATGGGCGGCCGAAACTGCGAGCCCCCACCGGCCCAATAAAACTCGCTTATCTCCCAAGCGTCGCGGTTAATGGCGCAGTTGGGTTACCACGCCCGTATTGATGAGAATCCCGGAATAAGGGGACACGATCTCTGCTTTGATGAGACGTGCCAAGGAAACCACCTCGCTAAACACGCTAAGGTGGAGCAGTAAAACGATTCGAATAAAAGCCTGGCCGTGGCGTGATGTCACGCTGCTGAATACGTCAGCAGATTAGATCGGTGCAAATATTATTCTCTCTACGGTGGCATGTGGAACTTATTTTGCAGAGCCGGACACTATCCTTGTGTTCAACATCTTCTATGAAGTATTCGGAGGAGGAACCCGCCTTGCAATGCTGAAGACAATTTGCGTGCCGGACTCGTCGTCATTGAAGCCTGGTTCAGGGGCTACTGAGGGAGTCCTGGATTAGGGGGTGTCCGGATGGCCGGACTATGACCTTTGGCCGGACTCCCGGACTATGAAGATACAAGATTGAAGACTCCGTCCCGTGTCCGGATGGGACTTTCCTTGGCGTGGAAGGCAAGCTTGGCGATACGATATGAAGATCTCCTCCCATTGTAACCGACTCTGTGTAACCCTAGCCCTCTCCAGTGTCTATATAAACCGGCGAGTTTTAGTCTGTAGGACGAACAACAATCTTACCATAGGCTAGCTTCTAGGGTTTAGCCTCTCTGATCTCGTGGTAGATCCACTCTTGTACTACCCATATCATCAATATTAATCAAGCAGGAGTAGGGTTTTACCTCCATCGAGAGGGCCCGAACCTGGGTAAAAACATCGTGTCCCTTGTCTCCTGTTATCATCCGCCTAGACCCACAGTTCGGGACCCCCTACCTGAGATCCGCCGGTTTTGACACCGACATCAAGCTTGTCAACGTGGTCTAGGTCATGCAACTCCGTCGGATCCTCCCATGTCAAAGACGGGCATTCAATATGTGGGAGTTCGATTCAGCCAAACACCAGACGCTGCGAGAGCTCTTCGACATGACGCATAAAGATGTCTAGAAGGTGTTGTTTAAGGCTGCCGAAGTACCTCCTCCCACTACCGAGGACCGCGGACTCAGCGCAAAGCGCCCCGCCAATCCAGTAAGCTCTCTATATTCCAAAAGATGTGCCTTTCCCAGTATGTTCGAGGGAGGAATCTAAGCCACCATGCTGATTTAACAGGACTATGTGGCGACAGCGGAGCGGATCGACTGTCCAGCTCCGCTACCTGAAGATCCAGAAACTGCTCTCCTAACGGAGATGCTGGTTTTGGTGCCTTATAAGGTGCCGGAGAAGAAGGCCAAGAAGAAGGCCATGGGGACCAGGAAAGGTCTCCGGTGTAAGGCTGCATTGGACACATCGTCCGAAGACGCCAAGGCGCACTCCTCCAACGAAGACGAGGAGGAGGAAGAGGAAATTCCTCCCCCAACCAGGGGGGAGAAGAAAAGGAAGGCTGCTCCATCTGGGGAGGCCGAAGGATCCAAGAAGGGAAGGACCCTTCCTCTGGACCAATCTATGACAGCCGCCTACAGCGATGAGGAGTGGTTGCCTAGGAACAAGCCCTGAGCGAAGTCGTAAGTATCCGGACACTATAATGCTTCCAATCTATTTCGCTTTATTGCTTCTTATCATGTAAATCATGATCGTGTAGTCCGTCCAAAGCCCGCATTGACGTATCCTCCTCGGATGGGTCTTTGAGTCAGTCGGAGATGAATAGCTATTCGCTGCCGACGGCCACCTCCCCCTGACTCGTGGATGACACTAAGGTGTTGTCCCAGAGGATGCCGAAGTAGGGGGAGATGGTTCTGGAGACGCCCCAAGGAGAAATCCCAGACGCCGTGCACATGGGGGGAAAGACCCCCCATGGATCTTGACGACGGGGGCTGCAGCAAGTCCGGCCCCCGGCCGGATACTGCGCCAGAACCTCCAATGGTTCCAGGTTCAGGTAGGCAGCCCCTCGCTAAGGAGGGTGAGCCGCCTGTTATGATGACCTCTGTCCAACCAGAGGCATCGGACAATTTGCTGGAAGTGCTTCGCGGCGCTTCCATTGACGAAGAGCACCGTACTCTTATGAGTACGGTGATTGAGAAGGTTCGGTCCAAAAAAAGCGGATTGACCGAAGCCTGCGTCAGCCTCCTAACAGGTTTTGAGGTAAGTAATCATATTATGAGGAAATATCATAGCATAGATAGTATCCCCTGATGCTTTGTTTGGTGTTCGGAAAGAAAGGCCGAACAGAGGATAAAATAACATCCACGGGAGTCTAATCATATTATGTGTATGTGAATAAGCAGGCGTCGCTATTGGCCGCTGCCGCCCGCACTGCGGAGGTCTCCGGACTGAAGCGGGACTTGGGGCGGGCCGAGGAAGAGCTCGGCCTCGTGAAGAGGCAGCTCGAGGAGAACAAAGGTAAGTGATACCCCGTCCGTGTGTTATATAAAGGAAAATTGTTGATGCTAATAGAAGCATCATGAATTTTAATAGGGGCCACGACCGAATTGGCGGCCCTTAAGAAAGCGTTGTCCAAGGCCGAAGACAAGGCGTCCAAGGAGCGCACCGAGCGCGAGAAGCAGGAGGCTCGGGTAAATGAGGTCCAGCAAGAGCTCCAGGACTTCGTCAAAAAATTCGAGTCCATGTAGCGTGACTCCAAGACGCAAGAGTTCGAGCTTGCGAAGGCCATCTAGAGCGTGCAAGACGCCAAGGCCGAAGCCCAAAAGGCCCTCCAGGAGATCCAGGCGGCCAAGAAGATAGCGGTGGGTAAGGCATTCATTATGCAAAGCAAGCATGTGAAGGAGACTTTCCTTTTACTTACCCAAATTTAGAGCTCTCCAGGAGTGTTCGCAGATCTGCCGTGCAGCATATCGTATGCCGCGGATTTCTACCATGCTGAGGAGGGGAGCTCGACGGAGAATCTGTTCTGGTCCTAGTATATTGGGGCTGAACATCTGATGTCCTTGAGTGACTAGCTGAAGCAACTGGTCGAACTACACAAGGCGGCCAAACTGGCCATGAAGGACCTTATAGTCCGGCTGTGGCCTGGCGAGCCCCTGCCCGATAGCTACTTCGGCCTTGTAAAGCGGATGGTAAATGCATGTCCACGGCTTGAAGTTAATAAGAAGTCCGTCTGCATTGAAGGTGCACGCAGGGCCTTCGCCCATGCAAAAGTGCACTGGGCAAAGATGGTCGCCGAGAAGCTGGTGATGGAGGGGCCGCCGAAGGGCAAGGAGCACCGTCACCCCGAGCAGTATTATGAGGGTGTCCTGAAGGGTGCCCGCCTTGTAGCGGATGAATGTTCTAAGGATGTAATATTTGAATGAATGTACTCATGTCATCCTGTAATATGAAAAAACGAGTCCATGTGTGCTATATAACGCTTATTGATTTAAAATATTACCTTCTGTGCGGCCGTTTATCAAATCTAAGAGTTGGCCAGTCGTCGGCTTCTGCCCCCATGTAGCTAGTACCGTGGTGTTCGGGATAAATCTAAACACTCTTTATCCAATTTTTTGGTCCTTTAAGGAGGTGTTCAGCACAGCGAACAAGGAAATCGGACTATACAATTTTATCACTCTCACTTAGCCATAGAAGTTTACAATTTTAAATTTTGGTGAAGCCCCTAGTATTCGGAAGGCTGGACTTGGGGCGCTATGCACGCCTAAATCGGACAAGGCCGATTCCTCGCCCGAAGCAGAAAAAATCTTTAAGGATTTGAGACCTCTCAAACAACGACCAGCTATCGCCGCATCATGACAGTCAGTTTTTGGCTTTCTCTACTGAGGTGCTTGTCCGGAAGAACCGGGACACAATCACAGTAGTTCTCCCTGCGCTACCTTAGCCGATATACTGGAACATAAGGTACCAAAATATAGGAGCCAGGCAAACCCAACTATTGACCCAAGACATGATTCGGAGCTGATGCATATAATGCTATAAGTTCGGGGTGCCGCACTGTCGAAAGTGTTCGGACTTTTCTTGTCGTGTTATGGGGTACACTGAAGCCCCTGGCAAACTTAACGTACCAAAGTGTGAGGGTGCAATTTGTAGTAAATAAGTAGTCAAGGAAAAAGATGAAGAAAATGTAATAATAAGCTGACGCTATATATTTTTTCCATTGTTATTTAAATAATACGTCAAAAGTGTATGTATACAAGTAGTGCAATGAGCAAAATAGGATATTTAACATGTCCTAACCAAGGGTAAGCTACGTGTGGGTATATAAAACAGGTATAACGATCGCTATCAGAGACCACCTGGGTACTCCCGTATACGTCAAAGCTTCTTACCTCCTTGGTTTTTCCCTCCCGTGATGAGTCCGATAATCCGGCTATCTGAAAGGGCTTCCAGAAAGTTGGGTCCTGAAAGAAAAAAATGATGAAGGAATACGGGTCCTGGGGCGGTCAAGCCGCATTGTGGACCGCATCGTAGCCGTGCCTCCGCCTATGCCCATGGTATTTTTAGTGCGTAATTATGTACGCGTGGCACAAATTTCGCCGCTTGACTGGGACTAGGATGGAGGCCGAATTGCTAGTCGCGCTCTGGACATGTCGAACGATCATGTTGCAAGGTACTCCGGACTCGCTTGACGGTGTCCGGGGTCTTTATCGCCGAATTGGCGGTCTGCCTAAGAAGGCTACTTTGTACTTCTGCAGCAAGGGCCGGAGTGTGCTCCTCCGTAGAGAGCGAGCGCTCTTGTTTCCATTGACTGTTATAACCCCGCGAGGTCCTGGCATCTTGAGCTTGAGGTATACATAGTGCGGTACCGCATTGAATCGAGCGAATGCGGTTCGTCCTAGTAGGGCATGATAACCACTACGGAAGGGGACAATATCGAAGATTAACTCCTCACTTTCAGAAGTTGTCCGGAGATCTGAAGACTACTTGCAGTGTGATTGAGCCCATACAACAGGCCTCTACACCTGGTATTACACCTTTAAAGGTGGTTTTGGTGGGTTTGATCCTTGAGGGATCGATGCCCATTTTGCACACTGTATCCTGATAAAGTAGGTTCAGGCTACTGCCATCCATAAGGACTCGTGTGAGGTGGAATCCGTCAATGATTGGGTCAAGGACCAATGCGGCAGAACTGCCATGACGGATACTGGTAGGATGGTCCTTGCGATCAAAAGTGATTGGACAAGTAGACCATGGGTTGAACTTTGGGGCGACTGGCTCCGTCGCATAAACGTCTCGTAGTGCACGCTTCCATTCCCGCTTGGTAATATGGGTTGCATATATCATATTCACTGTTTTCACCTAGGGAGGGAATTTCTTCTGTCCGCCTGTGTTCGGCGTCCGGGGCTCCTCGTCATCATTGCTGTGCAGCCCCTTTTCCTTGTTTTCGGCATTCAACTTGCCGACCTGTTTAAACATCCAGCATTCTTTGTTGGTGTGGTTGGCTGGTTTATCGGGGGTGCCGTGAATTTGACATGAGCGATCGAGTATGCGGTCCAGAATGGACGAGCCCGAATTGTTTCTTTTGAAAGGCTTTTTCTGCTGTCCGGATTTAGAGCCTCTGAATCCGGCGTTGACTGCCGTGTCTTGGGCTTGTCGCCAATGTTCCGACGCGTGTGTCTATTACGCCATGGCTTGCCGTTGCTATCTCTGGCGTCTGAATCGCCGGAAGTTTTTGGTGTGATGTTGCTATGAGCCAGCCAGCTGTCCTCGCCCGTGCAAAAGCGCGTCATGAGTGTCGTGAGGGCTGCCATGGACTTTGGCTTCTCTTGGCTGAGGTGTCGGGCGAGCCATTCGTCATGGATGTTGTGCTTGAAGGTTGTTAAGGCCTCGGCATCTGGACAGTCGACAATTTGGTTCTTTTTAGTTAGGAACCGAGTCCAGAGTTTCCTGGCTGACTCTCCGGGCTGTTGGGTTATGTGACTTAAGTCATCAGCATCCGGTGGTCGCACGTAAGTGCCCTTGAAGTTGTCAAGGAATGCGTCTTCCAGGTCCTCCCAACTGCCAATGGAGCTTGCTGGCAGGCTATCCAGCCAATGCCGAGCCGGTCCTTTGAGCTTAAGTGGTAGGTACTTGATGGCATGTAAGTCATCACCGCAGGCCATGCGAATGTGTAGGAGAAAATCTTCAATCCATACCGCGGGGTCTGTTGTGCCATTATATAATTCAATGTTCACGGGTTTAAACCCTTCTGGGAATTCATGATCCATTACTTCATCAGTGAAAGCATAGGGGGTGTGCGGTGCCTCTATGCCGGGCTACATCCCGACACAGTTCAAATGAATCTGGTCTATTGTATTCGGCCCGGCCGGACTTTTATTTAGTGTATCCGGCGTGACGGTCATCTTCACGCGTTGTGGCGCGCCCCCGTGATCCATAGATCGATCTTGACTGTCCTGCTTTGTTTTCCAATACATCTCGCAGGTCCTTCGTGTAGCCCCGGTCCTTAATATTATTGTTTGATTGGCAACGGGGTGCGGTCTGGACTTCAGGCTTGTATGCCGCTTTGTCTCGGCCACGGGGTGGCGGGTCAGCCGCATCATGCGCTGGTAGTGTGGGCTTTAACGCCTCCTCCTCGAGTTGAGGTAGCAACATGTGCTTTGGGTAACTTTTGGTAGGGCGCTCGAGTCCGTATTCCTCGGCAGCCAGGACCTCGGTCCATCTATCGGTTAGCAGATCTTGATCAGCTTGAAGCTATTGCTGCTTTTTCTTCAGGCTTTTTGCAGTGGCTATAAGTCGGCGCTTGAAGCGCTCCTGCTCCACAGGATCCTCAGGCACGATGAATTATTCATCGCCAAGGCTCACTTCGTCTTCGGAGAGAGGCATGTAATTATCATCCTCTGATTCTCCATCTCTTGCCTGTTCCTTGGGGCTAGCTTGCCCATCTTCTTGCTCGGCCTACTCGAAGCCTGGCTCGGCAGGATTGTTTTCGTCTTTGGCACCATCCGGATTGTTATCATCTCTTGTGTCGGTATCAGTATTTTTGCTATGGCAGGGCTTGGAGCGGCGCCTATGATGCCGGTGCCTAGATTGCTTCTCCGAGGGATTATCTTCCATTGCCTCATCGCCATTGCCTTCTTTGGGGGTGTCCACCATATATATATATCATATGATGAGGTGTCTGTCCAGCGCCCTATAGGCAGTGGTTCCTGTTCTTCTCCTTCATCATCGTCCATAGAGTCGATGTCTTCAGAGTCGAAGTCAAGCACGTCAGTTAAGTCATCGAAAGTGGCTATTAAGTGGGTGGTGGGTGGGGAACGAATTTCTTCGTCGTCCGCTTCCCACTTGAGTCGGACATAGTTCGGCCAAGAGTCTCCTGACAAGGAAAGAGACCTTAATGAATTTAGCACGTCACCCAGGGGCGAGCGTTGAAAGGTATCTGCGGAGGTGAACTCCATGATTGGTGCCCAATCAAATTTGATAGGCACGAATGTACGCGGTTCGAAGCCTGTTGATGGAGACGAGTCCAAGGGTCCGATGACACCGGTCTCATAGGATACGGGGTCAGTGTTCGGCTCCAACGCCGATGAGTGTTTGGCCTCCGTGGCGGGGTCCATCCACCCGTCCTCGGATGGCACAATCTGCTCCAGATTGATTACCGGGGCCGCCGCAGGCGCGATCTCCCGAACACCGTCCGATGGTAGATCTAAGTCATGCTCGTTGTGACTGCTCGACGTACCTGACATGGGCTCGAATCCGTCGAAGATCAAGTCTCCGCGGATGTTGGTAGTATAGTTCAAGCTTCCAAACCTGACTTGGTGGCCAGGGGCGTAGCCATCGATCTGCTCCAGATGGCCAACCGAGTTGGCCCGCAGTACAAAGCCGCCGAATACAAAGATCTGTCCGGGGAGGAAAACCTCCTCCTGGACCACGTCGTTAAAGATGATTGAAGGAGCCATCAAGCCTTATCGTGACGACACAGTGGAACTCTCAATGTCGGTGTCAAAACCGGCGGATCTCGGGTAGGGGGTCCCGAACTGTGCGTCTAAGGCTAATGGTAACAGGAGGCGGGGGACACGATGTTTACCCAGGTTCGGGCCCTCTCGGCGGAGGTAATACCCTACTTCCTGCTTGATTGATCTTGATGATATGAGTATTACAAGAGTTGATCTACCACGAGATCATAGAGGCTAAACCCTAGAAGCTAGCCTCTGATTATGATTGTTGTTGACCTACGGACTAAACCCACCGGTTTATATAGACACCGGAGGGGGCCAGGGTTACACAGAGTCGGCTACAGCGAAGGAGATCAACATATCCGAATTGCCAAGCTTGCCTTCCACGCAAAGGAGAGTCCCATCCGGACACGGGACAAAGTCTTCAATCTTGTATCTTCATAGTCCAACAGTCTGGCCAAAGTATATAGTCCGGCTGTCCGAGGACCCCTTAATCCAGGACTCCCTCAGGGGGGCAGCGCCCCCCTTTTCTACTCCCTCTCCCTCTCCTTCCTTCCCGCTCTCTCCCTTGTGGTGGAATCCTACTAGGACTAGTAGTCCTAGTAGGACTCCTCTCTTGGGGTGTGCCCTAGGGGCCAGTCGACATCCCCCCTTGCTCCTTTATATATGGGGGCATGGGGGTACCCTAGAACACACAAGTTTCTCTTAACCGTGTGCGGTGAACCCCTCCACAGTTACACACCTTGATCATACCATCGCAGTGCTAAGGCGAAGCCTTGCACCGATAGCATCATCATCACCGTCGCACCCATCACGCTGACGGAACTCACCCTCGTCCTCAACTGGATCAAGAGCACGAGGGACGTCATCGATTTGAACGTGTGTTGAACGCGGAGGTGACGTGCGTTCGGTACTTGATCGGTTGGATCGCGAAGAAGTTCGACTACATCAACCACATTATTGAAACACTTCCGCTTTTGTTCTACGATGGTACGTGGACACACTCTCCCCTCTGTTGCTATGCATCACCTAGATAGATCTTGCGTGATCGTAGGATTTTTTTTTTGAAATTACCGCATTCCCCAACATGGAGGGGGGCACTGCACACGGTTAAGAGAAACTTGTGTGTACTAGGGTGCCCCCTGCCCCCATATATAAAGGAGGGAGGGGGAGGCCGGCCGGCCCTAGTGGGCACGCCCAAGAGGAGCAGTCCTACTAGGACTTCCTAGTCCTAGTAGGATTCCCCTCCAAGGAAGAGAGGGGGAATGAAAGGAGTGGGAGAGTGAGTAGGAAAGGGGGGCGCCGCCCCCTTCCCTTGTCCAATTCGAACTCAAGGGGGCGCGCGGCCAGCCCTCATGCGGCCCTCCTCTCTCTCCACTAAGGCCCATGGTGGCCCATTAGTTCCCCGGGGGGGTTCCGGTAACCCCTCCGGCACTCTGGTTTTACCCGAAACTTCCCGGAACACTTCCGGTGTCCGAATAACATGGTCCAATATATCAATCTTTATGTCTCGACCATTTCAAGACTCCTCGTCACGTCCGTGGTCTCATCCGGGACTCCTAACAAACTTTGGTCATCAAAAACACATAACTCATAATACATATCATCATCGAACATTAAGCGTGCGGACCCTATGGGTTCAATAACTATGTAGACATGACCGAGACACATCTCCGGTCAATAACCAATAGCGGAACCTGGATGCTCATATTGGATCCTACATATTATATGAAGATCTTTATCGGTCAAACTGCATAACAACATATGTTGTTCCCTTTGTCATTGGTATGTTACTTGCCCAAGATTCGATCGTCGGTATCATCATACCTAGTTCAATCTCATTACTGGAAATTCTCTTGACTCATTCCATAATACTTCATCCCACAACTAACTCATTAGTCACAATGCTTGCAAGGCTTATAGTGGTGAGCATTATCGAGAGGGCCCAGAGATACCTCTTCTAAACACAGAGTGACAAATCCTAATCTTGATCTATGCCAACCCAACAAACACCTTTGGAGACACCTGTAGAGCATCTTTATAATTACCCATTTACATTGTGACGTTTGATAGCACACAAGGCGTTCCTCCGGTATTCGGGAGTTGCATAATCTCATAGTCTGAGGAACATATATAAGTCATGAAGAAAGCAGTAGCAATGAAACTATAACGATCATAATGCTGAGCTAACGGATGGGTCATGTCCATCACATCATTCTCCTAATGATGTGATCCCGTTCATCAGATGACAACACATGTCTATGGTTAGGAAACATAACCATCTTTGATTTACGAGCTAGCCAAGTAGAGGCATACTAGGGACACTATGTTTTGTCTATGTGTTCACACATGTACCAAATTTCCGGTTAATACAATTCTAGCATGAATAAAAACATTTATCATGAAATAAGGAAATGAATGATAACTTTATTATTGCCTATAGGGCATTTTCCTTCATGGCCGTCAGGACGCCCGCGGCGGCCAGTGCATGGTTAATTGGGCGTGGGTCTGCTGCCCCCTCTCCCTTGGGGGGCTCAGGGTTCGCGATCTTCATCGCGCCGAAATCTCGCTGCATGTGTGCTGGCTATGGCTGCAATGCACAGATCCTCGAAGGACCTGTGCTCTTCTCCACCTCCCCTCTGATCCAGATGCCAGTGCCATGTTTCGCGCTTCCACGACCTGGATGGTGGGCGATGCGCTAAGCTGTCGATTCTGGACGGATCACTGGATCAATGGCAATTCTGAGGCCGAGCTTGCTCCCCTCATCTACGCCCAGATCCCCTGTCGTCGCAGGAAAGATCGCACCATGCGGGACGGCCTCCTTGATCGCAAATGGGTGCAGGACATCTAGGGCGCGCTTGGGCCCATGGCGATGCTCCGGTACACTGAACTTTGGCGAACTTTGCGCCAAGCACGCCTCTCTAAAGCTCCGGATCAGCTAACTTGGCGCTGGACCTCCTCTGGCGTGTATACCACCAAATCTTGCTATGACCATCTCTTCGTGGGTGCCATCACGGATCCTAACTGCCGGCTGGTCTGGAAAACTTGGGCTCCGCTCCAGGTCAAGTTCTTCCTTTGGCTCGCCTTCCTCGACAGATGCTGGACAACTGAGAGACTCCAGAGGCATGGACTGCCACACGAGGACGCCTGTGTGCTATGTGACCAGGCCGACGAATCTATGCAACACCTCCTCGCTGACTGTCCCTTCTCAAGGCAGGCTTGGTTCGACGTCATCTCCTGGTGCAGACTTCCAATCCAACCACCCGAGCAAGGCATGCCTTTCATCGAATGGTGGACACGCTCGAGCACTGCCTTGCCTAACTCTATGCGCAAAGGGCTCAACGCCATTGTCTCCCTGACGGCTGGGAGATCTAGAAACACCGAAACTGTGTCATCTTTGACGATGCTCGCCCCTTTACCCAAAAGCTGCTAGACCTAATTCATGACGAGGCACGGATGTGGGCAAGGGCTGGTGCTGCCGGAGTTGCCAACATCATCAACAACAGCTGAGCAACCTAGTTAGGGTTTAGGCAGCCCCTTCTTCTTGCTGCTTAGGTGTTCTCTCTCTCTCGCCACTCTGTGTGTACGTTCCGAGTGTAACACCATCACCTTGTACTCTCTTTCTACCTATCAATGAATGATACACAAGCTTTGCGTATTCGCAAAAAAAAAGATACAACATCGTTACCGTGTATGCTGACGATTTGATCCAGGGGTTGGCATAGAAACACACGGAAACCATATGCCTCAAAAGGTGGGTCGTGACATCGACCTAGGGGCCCGTAGGTAGGCTTCCGGTAAGGTGAGACACCCCTGAGCCGTACACTGTCAATTGTTGCAGGGCCGCGTGTGGATCGCCCGACCACTAATCGACCTCAGTGAGCGATGGTAGTGCGATGACGAGCATATCAGGCAGCGGCGGTGTGTGGGGTGACTAGAATCGATGGTTCCGGGCGGCGGATTCCTAAGCTTCACTGACGATCATGAAGGGCATGATGGTTGTCCCGAGCGACGGGCTGGCGATGGGGCTCAAGGCGGACATCCACGAGATTCGGATGGCGCTGAGGTGGGGTGGGGTGGGGCGGCGGCGAGGAAATTTTAGGAGGTGACTAGTGTTCACGCGATTGTGTTTTTAGTTTTGGTATTATGGTAGGGAGACCTATGTTTTGGATTGGATAGATTAATACTGTCGCGCCCAAGATGCGACCCTATCCTAAAGGAACTCGAAGGTCCCACCAAGGATAGAAGCGCATCTTGGAGACGCTTTTGCAAGGTGGATATCATTACATCAACATTACATAATAGATGGGGATACATACAAGAGGCATACAATGTCACACGAATACAACATCATAATACATTAGAGCATCATCCAACTATGGATGAAACACAAACAGAAACTCAAATGACATCCACCCTGCTAGCCCAGGCTGCCGACCTGGAACCTATCCCCTGATCGAAGAAGAAGCAGAAGAAGAACTCCAAAACAAGCAAACATCGCTCTCGCGTCATGATCATCAAATAACCTGTACCTGCAACTGTTGTTGTAGTAATCTGTGAGCCACGAGTACTCAGCAATCCCATTACCATGGGTATCAAGACTAGCAAAGCTTAATGGGTAAGGAAGGGGTAAAGTGGTGAGGTTGCAGCAGCGACTACGCAAGTATGGTGGCTAACATACGCAAATAAGAGCGAGAAGAGAAGCTAACGGAACGATCGCGAAACTAGCAATGATCAAGAAGTGATCCTGAACTCCTACTTACGTCAAACATAACCCAAAACCGAGTTCACTTCCCAGACTCCGCCGAAAATAGACCATCACGGCTACACACACGGTTGATGCGTTTTAATTTGGATCTGGTGTCAAGTTATCTACAACCGGACATTAAAAAATTCCCATCTGCCACATAACCGCGGGCACGGCTTTCGAAAGATAATAACCTGCAGGGGTGTCCCAACTTCGCCCATGATAAGCTCTCGCGATCAACGAAGGATATACCTTCTCCTAGGAAGACCCGGTCAGACTCGGAATCCCGGTTTACAAGACATTTCGACAATGGTAAAACAAGACCAGCAAAGCCGCCCGATGCGCCGACAATCCCGATAGGAGCTGCACATATCTCGTTCTCAGGGCAACACCGGATGAGACATCCTACGAGTAAAACCAGACCTCGAGTTTCCCCGAGGGGGCCCCGCAGTCTACTCGGTTCGGACCAGCACTTAGAGAAGCACTGGCCTGGGGGGGCTAAAATAAAGATGACCCTCGAGAGAGCGACTCCCAAGGGAAAAGTAGGTGGTGGTGAGGGAAATGGTAAAACCAAGGTTGGGCCTTACTGGAGGAGTTTTATTCAAAGCGAACTGTCAAGGGAGTCCCATAAATCACCCAACCGCGTAAGGAACGCAAAATCCGGGAACATACCACCGGTATGACGGAAACTAGGGCGGCAAGAGTGGAACAAAACACCAGGCATAAGGTCGAGTCTTCCACCCTTTACCAAGTATATAGATGCATTAATTAAATAAGAGATTTTGTGATATCCCAACATAATCCTGTCCACCGTAGAGCAATCTTCAACTTCACCTGCAACTAGCAACGCTATAAGAAGGGCTGAGCAAAGCGGTAACATAGCCAAGCAATGGTTTGCTAGGAAGGGTGAAAAGGTTAGAGGCTAACATGGCAAATTGGGAGGCTTGAAGAACAAGTGATAGGTAGCGCAGCAAAGCAATAGAACAAAGCAACTAGCATAGCAATGATAGTAGTGAGATCCAGGGTAGCGGTCATCTTGCATGAAATCCCTCTAGGAAGAAGAACGAGTCCATGAAGAAGGTGAAGCCATGAAGACGAACCAAGCGTAGACGAACGAATCCTCACGATCGCAACGAAACGGGAACTATCGAGAGAAGCACATAACATGGTAAACACGCCACACATATACAAGACATGATGCATAACCAAGCATGATGCATGAAAAGGCTACATGAAGCTACTCATGGCAAGAGATGATGCATACGAGAGCAACACATCAAAGCAAGTTTAAATGAGGCCGGAAACAACATATAACAATTCCGGTAAGTCCTCATATGCAAATTTCGAAATTGGTCCAGAACTGAACAAACCTTATGTTCAAGTTGTTAAACAGCAAGTTAAGATGCACCAAGATGATCTACACGAGATTCTAGTCAAGATACATATAAAGTTCATTAGATTTGGAGCTACGGCCTAGAAGATATGAGCAAAGCAAGTTAAACATGGCATTGATGCAAAATGCATACAAACATCAAGCAAACACACCAAAACAATGATGCAACATGATAATATGAAACTACATGCAATTCTAAGCAAGTTTCATATAGAGCACACTCAAAAGGGAGCAACGGTTCAACACACACACATGAACCAAGTTATAATAACAACCTGTCCAAACAGCAACTAGGCATCTAGCAAGCATCAAAACAACATGCTACAGGATTCATAGAACAAAAGTCCTTTACTAACCATGAGCCAAAAGGGCACAGAAAATATGATCGCACCCATGTAAACATAGCAAGTGATATGACAGATTCAGACATGGCAGGAACAACAATAAGTAGGCATGTTGGTGAGCTTGTACCGCTCACCACAGAGCAATACATGGCATGACAGGGTGACTAACAGTAAGATGACATATTTATGCTAAGCATGGCAAGAGCAAGTTCATAGGATGCATGGATCACTAGCAAAGCTCATGGCAAAACTGAACTTAAAGTTAACAGACTGACAGCAACATTATTTAGCAACTTTGGAGCATGATATGAACAATCTATATCAAGCTATCAATGAAACCAGGGGCATTAATGGATATAGCATGACATGTATAACAAAACATACTTAGTGAATATCTCCACATTATTCATAGAATGACTTGTAGCAGCAGGTTTACATAGCATCATAATATAGCAGATTCAGCCTAGCAAAACAGCAACAGCAAGTACCCTACTTAACAAGCTCGACGCACTCACTACAAGACTCAAAAAAATACATGGATTTCACCTCTGTAAAGATGGCATGATGTAGTTCAAACATATGTAGAGCTCATGCTCATAGGATGCACACATCAAATGCAACAAAAAAGACAAATCACCATGTTCTGTAAACAGACAGCAGTTAACATCATATAGCACTCTTGCAACGATGATTAGGGCATCAAGATGATCGTAAACAAGCATGGCACAATGGAACAAAATGAAGAGCATCTCACAGCGAACATTTTGATATATAATGCATGCAAAATGGAGCAGTATGCATGGAGTTATGACATAATGAACAGGGCATCAAAATGTCCAAATATCAGGGACTTAGGGAAATTTCGGGGGTCAACCTTGTCAGATCTGGATCTGGGGCGGATTTCGAGGATGGCCGGGGTTTCGCCGGAGTTGTCCCAGACTTGGAGGAGAGGCCGCCGGTGTCAAAGGGGGGGCTCACTGGAGCGCGGGGAAGCCGGATCCGGCCTTGGGGCCGCCGGATCTTGTGAGGAGGGCCGGCGGGAGGCGACGAACGGCAGAGGGCGGCGGCCTCGTGGTCGCCGGTGACGAGACACGTGCGGCGGCGGGAGGCGTAGGCCGGGCGAGGGGCGGTGGCGCTGGGGCGGCGAGGCGCTCAGCTCCGGCTGGCGCGGGGCGAGGCGACCTAGCGGCGGAGGAGGGCGGCGGAAGGCGCAGAGGCCTCCGGCAAGGTCCGGGCGGCGGGCGAAGTTCGGCGGCGGGTGGAGCACAGCGGCGACCAGCGGGGCGAGGCGCGGGCCGAACGGGCTGACGGCGGCGGCGGCGGCGGCGCGGGCTCGCGCGGGCCCGATCTGGGTCCCGCAGGCCGCGCGGTGGTGGGAGGAGAGAGAGGGGGTGTGGGGCTGACGTGGCGGCGGCTGATAGGTGGAGGAGGCAGCTGGACATGTCCGGACAGCGTGGACACGTCCGGCGGCGCGGGAAGGAGTTTGCTAGGGTTTGGTCTGCGCGAAAATTCGGGGAGGGGCACATATTTATAGGTAGAGGGAGCTAGGAGACTCCAAATGGAGTGTGGTTTTCGCCCACACGATCGTGATCGAACGACCGAGAGCATGGAGGGGGTTTGGATGGGTTAGTGGGCTGTTTTGGAGGGGTGTTGGGCTGCAGACAAAAGAGGCCTTTACGGTTCCCCGGTTAACCGTTGGAGTATCAAACGACCTCCAAATGAAACGAAACTTGACAGGCGGTCTACCGGTGGTATACCAAGGCTGCTTGGCAAATCACGGTCCATTCTGAGAATGTTTAACACCCACTCACAACAGGAGACAAAAGGGAGACGCCGGGGGACATAGGAGTGTCGGATTGCAAAACGGACAACGGGGAAAATGCTCGGATGCATGAGACGAACACGTATGCAAAATGAGATGCACATGATGACATGATAAAATGCAACACACAAACAAATGGCATGGCAATGACGGCAATAACTGGCAGACACCTAGCGCATCGAATCCGGGGCATTACAACACTCCTCCACTAACAAGAGATCTCGTCCCGAGATCTTAGAAACGAGACGGAAGGAAAAAGGGATGAGGTGAAACAAGAACTCAAGAGAAGAAGCAAAGAATCGCGAGCACATGAGAAGAAGAGAAGAACGACGAGAATGGCGAGAATCGAAAGCTCATGGAACCAGATAGACTATGAAACCATTCCGGTTAGAACGAGATAAGAAACGAATAAGACTGAAACGATTTAGGCAGCACTCCGGCTGAAACATGGAGGAATAGAACACGAGCTTGAGTGGATGGAATGACACTTGATGAGAGGAACAACACAAAACCTCCGGAAGAATTGAAAGAATTGAATGAAAAGAACTTAGAAGGAAAAGGTTGAACGGAGTAGTTGAGAAAATCAACAACGAAAGAATAAACTTGTTGTGGTCTTATAGATAACATCTCAAGATCATAAGGTGATAACCGGCCACAAACGGAAATGACTGGATAGCTAAGAAGAACGAAGAAATGCAAAACTCCACTCCAAAAGAACACAGAGAATTAATTGCACTTTGAGATGCAAGAAGAATAATACTTGAACTCCACCAACAAGAATCTTGATGAACACTTGAAGAATGAATTAAATACTGACGGACAACCGTGGAGAACTCCGGTAACAAAAGGATGACGAGATAAAACTGAAGGATGAAAGGGATAAGATGAGCCTTGCGGTGATTTAGATGGAGGTTCCGACGAGATGGTCGAGGAAATTTGAACTCCGGAAAAGAAAAGATGAAAACACTTGGAACTAGAATTTATTCATCAAGAACAAACTCCGAAGGAAGGGATTAATCACCTTAAGGAAATAAGAATAAGATTTATTGTATGTTTATCCTTCATCAAATTAAATTGATGACAAGATGGATTTTGCATATTACTTATTCTTCTTGAAAAGGATTAGGGGGGGGTATAGCACAAAACTTGAGAAAGTCTTCATGAACCACCGGTAGGATTGGAAAGAACAAATTAATAAAAATGATAATCAAGGAAAAAGAATCTTGAACGAACCACCGTAAGAATTCGAAAATGACTGATTAAAGAGTATGAATCACCGAGAAGAATTAGAAGAACCAATAAGCTAGAGGGGATTTTGATGCAAAAGAACAAAGAGATCATGAGCTGATTAAACAACACTTGAACGAAGCACCGGGATAAATAGAGAACGATAACTGGAATGATGGCCTCCGGTGAAAAGAAACAGAAATCAACTCCTGAAATACTCCGGATGGTTGAGAAAAAGGAATTTCCGACAAACGGAATAATTCGAGAGGGTAACACGAAGCTAGAACCACGAATCTTTGGGAGAACGGGCAAGATTGAGAGGAAAAACTCTTCTTCGATCTTCAAATGTTAAGAATGACGACGAGAAACAACACCAAAATTACTGAGATACTCCGGGAGAATGAAAAGCGAAGAGGTTGAGCCAACAATGAAAAGAGTTTGAAAACGATCTTGGAGAAGGCATGTGACTGATGGAATCCATTCTTACGTCACACTTGAAAAGAATTTGAGAATAACTCTGGGAGAATTAGAAGAGTCAGGTAAGATCCTGGGAAAAGACCTGTGGGTTAGGGCCCACTAAAGAGAAAAACACCATTGGAAAGGGATGATGAACAGATAGATGAAGCGCCGGAACAATTGAAATATTTGAATGAGGTGACAACCACGAATTAATTGGAACACAGACGAATCTCCTGAGATGTCTTCCGAACTTCAGAATGATTGAATGGCGAGAGGCAAACGAGCAAGGAGAACACTTGATCCAAGGAAAAGAATATGATCAACCGAAAACTTGAATTGGGTCCACCGGAAAAGAGATGAAGAATGTCAAACAAAAGAGAATTCACCGGTTGAAACAATTGATGGAAGACTGAAGAGGCTCCGCACGAATGAAATTGATGGTCGAGAGAGAGTCAGACTCCGAGAAGAAAAAGGGTGGGACGGCGGGAAAAACAAAGGCAACTTGGAAGGGGCAACCAACAAATATCTTGAAGAGAAAACACCGGTTGAAATAATTGAGGAAAGAAAGCAAAGACTTTGCACGAGTAGGATGGATACTCGATTACGGACTCCGGCTCCAAGAAGAAAAGGGTGGGCGGGTGGGAAAAGAAAACAACTTAGGATTGAACTCAAAGATGAAGAGGCTCGAGTCAACTTGACGAGAAATGCACCGGATGAAAAGAGCTGAGAACCAACAACCGGAAACCCAACTGTGTGATCCTATAAAAAAATTGAAGTGAAAGAGGAGTAATTCAAAACACCTACGTCAAGATTCCTTACCAGAGCGACGAAGGGGCTGAGGAGTAAAAAGAATTCCTACTCTCCGATATAACTAGACTCCGAAAACAGTTTTCTTCTAGACTCAACAACGGCCAAACTACACGATCAATCAAGGGGGCTCCTAGGGTCGGTCGAGGCTCTGATACCAACTTGTCACGCCCAAGATGCAACCCTATCCTAAAGAAACTCGAAGGTCCCACCAAGGATAGAAGCGCATCTTGAAGACGCTTTTGCAAGGTGGATATCATTACATCAACATTACATAATAGATGGGGATACATACAAGAGGCATACAATGCCACACGAATACAACATCACAATACATTAGAGCATCATCCGACTACGGATGAAACACAAACAGAAACTCAAATGACATCCACCCTGCTAGCCCAGGCTGTCGACCTGGAACCTATCCCCTGATCGAAGAAGAAGCAGAAGAAGAACTCCAAAACAAGCAAACATCGCTCTCGCGTCATGATCATCGCATAACCTGTACCTGCAACTGTTGTTGTAGTAATCTGTGAGCCACGAGGACTCAGCAATCCCATTACCATGGGTATCAAGACTAGCAAAGCTTACTGGGTAAGGAAGGGGTAAAGTGGTGAGGTTGCGGCAGCGACTAAGCAAGTATGGTGGCTAACATACGCAAATAAGAGTGAGAAGAGAAGCTAACGGAACGGTCGCGAAACTAGCAATGATCAAGAAGTGATCCTGAACTCCTACTTACGTCAAACATAACCCAAAACCGTGTTCACTTCCCGGACTCCGCTGAAAAGAGACCATCACGGCTACACACACGGTTGATGCGTTTTAATTCGGATCTGGTGTCAAGTTATCTACAACCGGACATTAACAAATTCCCATCTGCCACATAACCGCGGGCAAGGCTTTCGAAAGATAATACCCTGCAGGGGTGTCCCAACTTAGCCCATGATAAGCTCTCGCGATCAACGAAGGATATACCTTCTCCCAGGGAGACCCGATCAGACTCGGAATCCCGGTTTACAAGACATTTCAACAATGGTAAAACAAGACCAGCAAAGCCGCCCGATGCGCTGACAATCCCGATAGGAGCTGCACATATCTTGTTCTCAGGGCAACACCGGATGAGACATCCTATGAGTAAAAGCAGACCTCGAGTTTCCCCGAGGGGGCCCCGCAGTCTACTCGGTTCGGACCAGCACTTAGAGAAGCACTGGCCCGGGGGGGCTAAAACAAAGATGACCCTCGAGAGAGCGACTCCCAAGGGAAAAGTAGGTGGTGGTGAGGCAAATGGTAAAACCAAGGTTGGGCCTTGCTGGAGGAGTTTTATTCAAAGCGAACTGTCAAGGGGGTCCCATAAATCACCCAACCACGTAAGGAACGCAAAATCCGGGAACATAACACTGGTATGACGGAAACTAGGGCGGCAAGAGTGGAACAAAACACCAGGCATAAGGCCGAGTCTTCCACCCTTTACCAAGTATATAGATGCATTAATTAAATAAGAGATATTGTGATATCCCAACATAATCATGTCCACCATAGAGCAATCTTCAACTTCACCTGCAACTAGCAACGCTATAAGAGGGGCTGAGCAAAGCGGTAATATAGCCAAGCAATGGTTTGCTAGGAAGGGTGAAAAGGTTAGAGGCTAACATGGCAAATTGGGAGGCTGCAAGAACAAGTGATAGGTAGCGCAGCAAAGCGATAGAACGAAGCACCTAGCATAGCAATGATAGTAGTGAGATCTAGGGTAGCGGTCATCTTGGCTGAAATCCCGCTAGGAAGAAGAACGAGTCCATGAAGAAGGTGAAGCCATGAAGACGAACCAAGCATAGACGAACGAATCCCCACGATCGCAACAAAACGGGAACTATCGAGAGAAGCACACAACATGGTAAACACACCACACATATACAATACATGATGAACAACCAAGCGTGATGCATGATGTAAGGGCACTCTTGTCCCTCAGTAGTTTTGGTGATTGATGACAATACCTTTGCGGACTAATCGTGTGTATTGAGCTTTTCAGATATATCACGACTAAACACAAGACGATTTGATGCCCCTCGGAGATTATTGAAGAATGCTTTTCTCTACGGTTTGGTTTGGTGGAGTTGAGTCATAGGAAAGTCGTACTATTAAGAGGGGGTCCGTTCTGGAAAGGTTTGGGTGGAATCTCATGTACACATTCCCTTCAGCACCGCCTTTCCTTGAGCTCCTCGGAGTGTTCCTCCGTCTCACCTTGTCTCTGCGAAATGAAGGCCTCAGTCTTGCTCTTCTCAGGCTAGCGGTAGTACTGCTCTTCTGAGCGGTACTACTGCAGGAGCCAGCGGTAGTACCGGGCTCCGGCACGGTAGTACCATAGGCACCCGCGATAGTACCGCTCCTCCGAGCGGTAGTACTGCGAGCTTTGGTCTGGCACCGCTTCTCAAGTGGTGGTAGGCGCGGATGTAATGTTTTACATCTGCGCTCCCCGTGGTAGTACCGTGCTGCGGCGCGGTAGTACCGTGGCACTAGGCCAGGTTCCGTAGCAGGAGCGGAGGTAGGGGCGGATGTAATTTTTTACATCCGCACCCTGCACGGTAGTACCGCAACCTCGGTCGCGGTAGTTCCGTGTCGGATTTTTGCACGACATTTTCTCAGCGGAGGTAGTCACGGATGTAATTTTTTACATCTGTGCCTACAGGGCCTGGCCTGTGGCTGTCTTACGGTAGTACCGCATGGGGCCGCGGTAGTACCGCTCCTGTGGATCTACCGCGCCCTGTCGGTGCTCCTTTTGCCTGGTCTGGTCTCTGCCGTGCTCATGGTAGTACTGCGGTCCACCGCGGTAGTACCGCAGGCCCATGCGATAGTACCGCGCTTGTGGAGTGGTAGTTCTGTGGGCCATGGGCTGAGTGGTGGGTAACGGTTGGAATTGTCCCCCCACTATAAAAGGGGGTCTTCTTCTCCAAGAAGACTCACCTCTTCCAACCCTAAACTCCATTGTTGCTCCCAGCTTCATTTTTGGCCGATCTCTCTCCCTAGCCAATCAAACTTGTTGATTTGCTCGGGATTGGGTGACAAGGCCCCGATCTACACTTCCACCAAGAGATATTCGATTCCCCCCACTAATCCCTAGCGGATCTTGTTACTCTTGGGTGTTTGAGCACCCTAGACGGTTGCGATCACCTCGGAGCCATAGTCCATTGTGGTGAAGCTTCATGGTGTCGTTGGGAGCCTCCAATTAAGTTGTGGAGATTGCCCCAACCTTGTTTGTAAAGGTTCGGTCGCCGCCTTCAAGGGCACCAATAGTGGAATCACGGCATCTCGCATTGTGTGAGGGCATGAGGAGATTACGATGGCCCTAGTGGCTTGTTGGGGAGCATTGTGCCTCCACACCGCTCTAACGGAGACGTACGTCCCTTTAATAGGAAGGAACTTCGGTAACACATCCTCGTCTTCACCGGCTTCACTCTTGGTTATTTCGTGCCTTTACTTTTGCAAGCTTATTTGTATTGTATCCATTGCTTGCTTATGTGCTAGTGGTCATTGCATCATATAGGTTGCTCACATAGTTCCATATCTAGACAACCTATTTTGTTGCAAAGTTTAAATTGGTAAAGAAAAGCTTAAAATTGTTAGTTGCCTATTCACCCCCCCCCCTCTAGTCAACCATATCGATCCTTTCAATTGGTATCAGAGCCTCGTCTCTTTATTAAGGATTGTGCCGTCCGAAGAGTATGGTTGACACCAACGACGGTGCGGAGGAGCACTCCGGTGTGAATCATATCTCGTCTACGGCCGATGGGGGAACCTCGGTCTCACGTGAGGAATTCAATATGGCTCTAGACACATTGAAAGACTCCATGACGACCAAGGTTGAAAGCATGTTTACTAAATTTCCAGAAGGACTTAAACTATCCACCTCGCCGATGAAAGTGGGTGATCCCACTAACAAGGGGGAAGCTAATAGTGAAAAGGGTCCTTCTACTAGTGGTAAAAATGGCTCCGGCATCTTTGCCCATGTGGAACCTCCAACTTATGGTGGACCGATTCCCTCTACTCATCTAAATCATGCCGGACCTCCTCCTAAGATTGTGAAAAATGATGATTTTGATTCTTGGGTGTATCGCTTCAAGCGTCATTTAAAGCATGTGAATACTAATCTTTGGAGAATCATTGAAGAAGGTTTCTATCCACATGACCCAAGCAACTTCACCCCTCGAGAAGCCGTGGATAATCAATTCAATGAGAATGCTCTCTTCATCATCCAAGAACCAATTCTCCCCGAAGATCTCCCTCATCTTCGACCCTACACCACGGCCAAAGACGCGTGGCAATGCGTTGTGTCTCTCTATCGGGGAAGCGCAAGCATTCAATGCTCCAACTATGAAGTGGTGCAAGATGAAGCCGATGAGTTTGCTATGAAGGAAGATGAAGAACCTCGTGAGCTCTTTCGGAGAGTTACCAAACTTGCGGTCGCGCTCCGAGATCATGGGACCAAGGACACGGATGACAATTGGATCAAACGCGAGTTTCTCAAGGCGATGATGCCCTACAACAAGGCCATGTCCTCCGTCATTCGTCAAAGACCGGACTTCCACTCCATGACCTCAAGTGAAGTGTTGGATGAGTTCATTGCAATGAGCATCTTGGACAAGACCGCCGATAACACGGTGCTCCGGTCTCAAAGAGCAAAGAAGCCCAACCTTGCCTTGAAGGCCAAGGTTATTGTGGAAGAAGAGGAAGAAGAGGAAGATGAGGAGAGCAATCCCGGAGATACAAAATATGATTATCACGAGCACATGGCTCTCGCTTCAAGACAATTTTGGAGCAAGAAGAACTCAAGACCCAATTTCAACAAGAACAACTCGAGTGGCTTCAAGAGCAAGCAACGAGTTAGAACTTGTTTCAATTGTGGCAATGTGAGCCACTTCGTTGCGGATTTTCCTTACGAGAAGCGGGAAGACAATGGTGGCAAGCTCATCCGGAGAGACAAAGCCAAGTCTTTCCCCAACAAGAACAACTTCACCAAGAAGACTCCTACTCGAGGGTTGGTGGTTCAAGAGGAGTACCGTGAGGATGATGATGATGATGAAGATAGTGAAGCAATGGCCATGACATCCGTTGCCATTGCCACAACTCCCCGGGTGTCTCTCTTCGATTCACCCAACGAGAACATCACCGCCAAGTGCCTCATGGCTAAAGCCACCAACAAGGTACCCCCAACATCAAAACTGCCATTATTCCTAATCCTTCTTTGACGGTTAGGATTGATGATGGTAAGGGGTCTAATGAGGAGGTAAATTATTTTGAGTCCTTTATGAGTAAGCTCAAGGGCAAATCCAAGAAGCACTTTGTTGCTCTCTTGGAACAACTTGGTGAAGTCAATCACATGATCGAGGCTCACGAAGAAACCATCTCTAAGATGGAAGGTCATAGTCGTGACTATGCCGATGAGATATCGGATCTCTCTAATGCTCTTGAGGAAGAGCGTGGGCATCGTTTGGCTCTTGGGGAGTCACAAAACGATGACCATGCCAAGTTAAAGAAAGATCTCGATCATGCTCTTGTTGTGTCTCGTGTGCTAACTTCCGAGAAGGCTAAACTTGGGGTTGATCATGCTAGACTCAAGGAGGAGTTTGATGTGCTTGACAAGGCCCACAAGGTCTTGAAGGGTGCTCATGCTAACCTCAAGGAGTCTCTTGCTCAACTCCAAGTTAAGCTAACCAAGGAGAAGGCCACATTTCCTCACTTAATCTGAATTGATAACGCAACTACTACTAACCCGTGTTGTGAGCATGTGCATCTTGTGGAGGAGAATGCCAAGTTGAAGGAACAACTCAAGAGAGGCCTTGTGTCATGCATACAAGGTGAGAAGAACCTAAATGAACTTTTGAGCAATCAAAAGGAAGTTGTGGCAAAGGAGGGAGTTGGGTTCACACCCAAGTCCAAGAACAAGAAGAAGAACGAGAAGAAGAATGACAAGACCAAACGACCTCCCCCGCTTAAGAAAACTTTTGTGAAGGAGGGAGAGGGTGCTCCTAAGGAGAAGAATAACAATGCGAAGAGTGGTGATGCCAAAAAGGGAAAAGTCACCTCTCCCAACAAAGCCAACGACTTTAACCCTTCTTATGTGTTGTGCCGTGCTAGTGATGGGCATGTTTATGATAAATTTGTTGGTTCTTCTTATGAGTACACTGAATGGTCTATTTGGGTTCCTAAGACCCTTGTTACTAACATCAAAGGACCCATTACTCAATGGGTACCTAAAACCAAGCATTGATCTCTTGTAGGTGTTTGCTTCCGGTGGGGGATCATGGTTGCTCGATAGTGGAGTAACAAATCATATGACCGGGAGCAAGGACTTGGTGGTGGACGTGCAAAAGATCCCATCTATGCCCACCAATGTCGAGTGGGGTGATGCCTCACATTCTAAGGTATTGGGTCTTGGCAAGGTTGTCATTTCTCATGATCTAACGATCGAGAAAGTCATGCTTGTTGAGTCCCTTGCATACAATTTACTTTCCGTTCGTCAACTCGCACTCATGGGCTTTGCCACATTCTTTGATGTTGATACCGTGGCCCTCTTGTGGAGCAAGACTCTTAAAGTAGCCTTTGTTGGGCATGTCGAGAATGGTCTCTATGTGGTTAACTTTTTGGAGCGACCCACTAAGACCGCGACATGCCTAATGGCTAAAGTTGATGTGGGATGGCTTAGGCATCACCGTTTATCCCACGTCAATATGAGATCTTTGCAAAGTCTTCTCAAGGGGGGCCATGTCCGTGGACTAACAAATGTTAGTTTTGCCAAAGATCGTGCTTGCAGTGCTTGTATCGAAGGAAAGCTTCATGAGACGGCTCACCCTCCCACGACTATAATCTACTCGAAGAGACCCTTGGAGCTCCTTCACATGGACCTCTTTGGGCCTCCATCCTTTGATAGTCTTGGGGGAAGAAAGTATTGCTTGGTGATTGTGGATGATTTTTCAAGATACACTTGGGTATATTTCTTCAAGAGGAAGAGTGAAACCCAACAAACCGTCATCAACTTTTCTAATGAAGCTCAACGACAACATGATGCAAAGATCTTGACAATAAGAAGTGACAACGGCACCGAGTTCAAGAACCACACCTTGGATGAGTTCCTTAGTGATGAGGGGATCAAGCATCAATATTTAGCTCCATACACCCCTCAACAAAATGGTGTTGCAGAGAGGAAGAACCGGACGTTGATGGATGCGGCAAGGACCATGATGGCGGAGTTCAAGTCTCCATACAACTTTTGGGCCGAAGCCATCAACACCACGTGTCATGCATCAAATTGGCTCTATCTCCGCAAAGGCTTGAACAAGACTCCTTATGAAATCCTCACCGGTAACAAGCCCAATCTCAAGTACTTCCGGGTGTTCAGGTGTAAGTGTTTCATTCTCAAAAAGGGTGTTCGTTTGTCTAAATTTGAGGCTAGAGCTTATGAGGGCATATTTGTTGGTTATGCTACAATCTCTCATGCTTAACGTGCCCTCAAAAAGTCCACCGGACTCATTGAGGAGACGTGTAACGTGGAGTTTGACGAAAATAACGGCTCCCAAGTGGAGCAAAGTGGTACTTGTGATGTAGGTGATGAAATTCCTCCCCAAGCCATAAGAAGAATGGGTATTGGTCATATTCTACCCATTGAGGAACCCCTTGTGGCCGAAGGACAAGGACAATGCTCCAATCAAGTGGAGCCATCACCTCCCCAAGATCCACACACTTCCGAACAACAAAGTGAAGGCCCTCAACCTCTTGAACAAGACCAAGGGCAAGATCAAACTCAAGATGGTGATGATCCACCAAATGATGCCCAAGGTCAAGTTCTCCCCCTCGAGCAAGTTCAAGATCAAGAGCAAGCTCAAGATCCCGGACAAGCTCAAGACGGCGCTCAAGATAATCAAGTTGATCCTCCTCCTTCCACTTCCGAGGAGGAATTAGAGTGTCGTGCCGCGAAGATTGCTTCCAAGCTCACCACCAAAGGCCATCTCATGGAGAATGTGGTTGGAAGCCTAAGAAAGGGGGTAAGCACTCGTAGACAATTAGCAAACTATTGTGAACATCACGCGTTTGTCTCTTGTGTTGAACCCCAAAAGGTCTATGAGGCGCTCGAAGATTCGGATTGGCTCAATGCCATGCATGAAGAACTCAACAACTTCGAGTACAACAAGGTGTGGAGGTTGGTGCCAAGGCCATCGAGGAACCATAATGTCATTGGGACCAAGTGGATTTTCAAGAACAAGCAAGATGCTCATGGGAACATCATTCGCAACAAGGCAAGATTGGTAGCACAAGGCTACTCCCAAGTCGAGGGTATCGACTACAGTGAAACCTTTGCTCCTGTTGCTCGCCTTGAAGATTGCTTATGCTTCCCATCATAACTTTAAGTTACAACAAATGGATGTGAAAAGTGCTTTTCTTAATGGTCCTATTAATGAGTTGGTGTATGTCAAGCAACCCCTCAGGTTCGAGGATCCTTACTTCCCGGCTCATGTGTATCAACTCGATAAGGCACTCTATGGCCTTAAACAAGCCCCATGTGCATGGTATGACCACCTTACCGAGTTGTTACAAGATCGTGGATTTGAAGTTGGGCAAATCGATCCCACTCTTTTTACTAAGAAGGTCAAAGGGGAGTTGTTTGTGTGCCAACTATATGTTGATGACATTTTCTTTGGTTTCCCTAACAAAGCTTTCAATGAAGAATTTGCCGCTCTCATTACCTCTAAGTTCAAGATGTCTTCGATGGGAGAATTGAAGTTCTTCCTTGGTTTTGATATCCAACAAAGAAGAGAAGGTACCTTCATTAACCAAGCCAAATACAGTCAAGACATGCTTAAGAGATTCAAGCTAAGTGATGTCAATCCGGCTTCAACTCCAATGCCTACCAAGTGCCAACTTGACATTGATCCTAATGGTAAAGCGGTGGATCAAAAGCTATATCGCTCTATGATTGGATCCTTGCTTTACCTTTGTGCATCTAGACCGGATATCATGTTGAGTGTGGGTATGTGTGCATGGTTTCAAGCCGCACCGAAGGAAAGCCATTTTGTGGCGGTCAAGCGAATCTTTCGATATTTGGCTCATACCCCAAACTTTGGCCTATGGTACCCAAGAGGAGCAAACTTCAAGCTTGAAGGATTTTCGGATTCTGATTGGGCGGGAGACAAAGTGGATAGGAAGTCCACTTCCGGAGCGTGCCAAATTCTTGGTTGCTCTTTGGTGAGTTGGTCTTCCAAGAAGCAAAGTTGTGTGTCTATCTCATCCACCGAAGCGGAATATGTGGCGGCCGGTAGTTGTTGTGCACAACTCTTATGGATGAGGCAAACTTTAAAGGAATACGGTGTCATTTGTGACAAAGTGCCTCTTTGGTGTGACAATGGAAGTGCCATCAAGATTTCTGTCAACCCGGTGCAACATTTCAAGACGAAGCATATTGAGATTCGGTATCACTTCATCCAGGATCACATTAGGCGAGGGGAGATCGAGCTCAGTTATGTCAACACTCATGATAACCTTGCAGATATTTTCACGAAGCCCTTGGATGAAGCAAGATTTCGCGAGTTAAGGCATGAGCTAAATATCATAGATTCGAGCAATGTGACTTGAGCCCGTGCACACCCCTCCTCACTCTACTTGTTGTCTAGTCTAGGTGTAGGCATGGACATAGGGGGAGTGTTGTTCTATCAATGAACTCTTCCTCCCCCCCATTATGCATATATTAATCAACTCTTTCACATTAGCCATTTTTTATGGTACTTGTGCTTCAAAGACGAGTTTTGGTCATGGACCCAAGGATAATTCTTCGCGGTGCCATACCAATTGACTCAAATATAGGTGGCTCCGGCCACCGCCCTTCCTTGGAGAAGTTGTTTTCTCTCTCGTGTTGGTTGGTGTTTCCCCGGTGGGTGTTTTGCTTTTTTCTCTCCTTCTTCTCTCTTGTGTTCTAGCTCTTTCTTGGTTTACGGTACTACCGTGGTGCGCCACGGTACTACCGCGGGAGTTGGTGGGTCTCTCCAAGTGCGTGGCCCTCCAGGGGCACGGTACTACCGCTACTTCCGCGGCAGAAATTTTTTACTGCCGCTGAACAAGCGGTACTACCGCCCAGCGTGCGGTACTTCCGCCCGGGCGGTACTACCGCGATGACCCGCAGTACTTCCGCGCCCACGTGAGCAGGTGGGGGTTAAGAGCAGGACAGGGGGAGTTCTAACTCCCCCATACCCATTCATCTCTATTCCCCACCCCGTCTCTCTCTCTCCTGACCAAGAACGGCGCCGGAGGCCTTCGCCGGATCTCCGTCTCCGGCCGCTCTCCTCGGATTCCGGCCGGTGGGATCGCTCCCCACCTCGCCCTCTTGCCATGGACCCAGGTTTTTCCCCAAGTACCTCTCGTTTTTGTCCTTGCTTGTGTTTTTAGGTTTTGGGGAGATGCATGTATTGTTCTTGAGATTTTTGGCTAAATCTGTGCAAGTGGGATTCATTGTAGAGTGGCAGTGTAGTTGCATGCTCTTTGGATAGTCAAAATAGTTCCGTTTGATCAACGGTAGTACCAAAGTTGTCGTGCGGAGGTTCTAGATCCAGATCCGCGTCCTCAGTGGCAGTTTCTCATTCCGTGCGGTACTACCGCTCCTCCTGGAGCGGTACTACCGCAGCCTCTTCTGGATCTGATACTCCGCGGTACTTCCGCACCTTGGTGCGGTACTACCGCTGGGCGTCCGGAAGTAAAAAATTACTTCCGCCCCACGCGCGGTACTACCGTGCTACCCCGGCACGGTACTACCGCGGTTGGCGCGGATGTAATTTTTTACATCCGAAACCTCGCCCGGTACTACCGTAGATCATCCTGCGCCCTTTTGTCTTTTGTCCAAGTCACATGTGTTTGTGTTTTCTTTCGTTTGGTTTTGATTTGTTTTGTTCCCGTGCGTGTCTTTGTGTCTTTGTGTCTAGGTGGTGGCTCCGGTTTTCCTCGTCGCTCAAATCCCAGCCGTGGCACGGGGTCAAAGCGTCTGCGCAACCCAGATGATGTTCTAGAGGGGTCTTTTGCTGCTCCCCAACGCAGGACCAAGCACACCGCCAGCAAATAGAAGGAGCCCGTCTTGGGCATGGATGAGATGCCCTAGGCAGAATTTGTCATTCGAAGGAAGATCAATCCCTATGTGTCTCCCCGGTCTAGCACGCGAGGCAATGAACTCTTCTGGAACAAGCAGCAGAATCTGATCTATATGGATGTGATCAAGGCCAAGCAGAATCACTATGTTGAAGTTCACTGGATTGACATGATTCACATGAGGCAGGAGAAGCACGGTGGGTACTTTGGAGAGGCCTTGGATCTTGTGGATCAGTTCGGCATTGAACACATTCTCACCTTCCACAAGGATTTTGATCCAGCGATCATTGCATAGTTCTTTGCTTTGGTCCACTTCAGCGTCAATGTAGAGAGGACCATGACTTGGATGACTAATGGTCGATAGTTGTCTGCTACCTGGAAGGAGTTCATGGAGTTGCTCCTTATTCCCGATGAAGGACTCGACACGCCAGTTGGAGTTCGCCCTCACGCCAACTCTGACTCTGCCAACAAGAACAAGCTCATGCCATACCTTGTTGAGAAGACGCTTCCTAACAAGAAGAAGGCATGGGTGCTCAACCCCTTCCTTGACATCATGCATAGGCTCTTCCGGAACACGCTCTTCCCGTGCATTGGTGACATGGGACAGGTGCATGCTTACCTCGTTGACATGATGCTTCTTTGTGAGGAGGCCCATCAGGCTCAGACTCAGCCACTTGATGTCTCACATATCATGTGGTGTGAGCTTCAGTTCGCCGTGTTCAACCATAAGGTCCCCATCTATGGGCCTTATCGGTTTTACCTGATCTTCAAGACTTGGGAGAAGCTCCTTCCCAATGAGGAGTTTGAAGCTCCAGGCTGGATTTGTCATGATCCCATCAAGCTACGCATCAAGCCCCAATGGGCTAACACCACCACTGCTGCAGAGGCTGCCAAGATGGCTATGGATGAGGAGGAGATTGAGGAGGAAGACGCTGCTGAGGATTGTTCTGCGTTCACGCCTCCCTCTGCTGAGCCTTCTTGGGCAAAGAAGCCGAAGAACAAGATGAAGAGGTTGTTCTGCTTGCAGGTTCAGGGTCAGTACAAGGCCCATGTTGCTCAGAAGGAGAGTCGCCGTCGCGACATCAGGATCTTGAGGGCTTGCGGGGAGGACGTGGCCAGCGGCTCTGAGAAGCACATCACCCCAGAGACTGCCTGGATGGCGAAGCAGAGCTACCAATGGACCGATTCAGAGGAGGAGTATGTTCCTGCTGCGGAGTCTGGCGACGATGAGTCATTCTCCGCCTGAGCTACCACATGTGTTGTAGGTGACCTCTCTGCCTTTTTGGTGTCTCGATGCCAAAGGGGGAGAGAGTGTAGGATTTGCATGCGTGTCGTGTGTTTCGTTGTTTGCTTTGCTTTCCGTTGTTGAACCTGCTTGCTTTGGTTTGGTTGTGCTTGTGAGACTCGGTCTATCATATGGTGTAATACATATGCACTCTCTCGTTATCTCCTTATTGAACTTGTGCTATATCATGCTATTCATGTTATGCTCATATCATCTATCTTGTTTAGTGTCAGCCTTACCATTGCAAGATATGCTCTGTTTCTAAAATATAGGGGGAGTGGTGATCCTAGTATTCGTGGCATGCAGTCCAAAGCACTTTACCCTCTAGCACGAATCTAGGGGGAGCTCATCTATATTTTAGAAGATGTGGGGTTTGCCTGTGCTATATTCATTTCATTTGTGCAAATCCCGTATTGTCATCAATCCACCAAAAAGGGGGAGATTGTAAGGGCATTCTTGTCCCTCAGTAGTATTGGTGATTGATGACAATGCCTTTGCAGACTAATCATGTGTATTGAGCTTTTCAGATATATCACGACTAAACACAAGACGATTTGATGCCCCTCGGAGATTATTGAAGACGGCTTTTATCTATGGTTTGGTTCGATGGAGTTGAGTCGTAGGAAAGCCGTACTATTAAGAGGGGGTCCATTTTTGAAAGGTTTGGGTGGAATCTCACGTACACATTCCCTTTAGCACCGCCTTTCCTCGAGCTCCTTGGAGTGTTCCTCCGTCTCACCTTGTCTCTGCGAAATGAAGGCCTCAGTCTTGCTCTTCTCAGGCTAGCGGTAGTACTGCTCTTCTAAGCGGTACTACCGCAGGAGCCAGCGGTAGTACCGGGCTCCGGCACGGTAGTACCGTAGGCACCCACAGTAGTACCGCTCCTCCGAGCGGTAGTACCGCAAGCTCTGGTCTGGCACCGCTTCTCAAGCGGTGGTAGGCGCGGATGTAATGTTTTACATCCGCGCTCCCCGCAGTAGTACCATGTTGCGGTGTGGTAGTATCGTGGCACCAGGCCAGGTTCCGTAGCAGGAGTGGAGGTAGGGGCGGATGTAATTTTTTACATCCGCATGCTGCACGGTAGTACCGCACCCTCGGTCGCGGTAGTTCCGTGTCGGATTTTTGCACGACATTTTCTCAGCGGAGGTAGTCACAGATGTAATTTTTTACATCTGTGCCTACCGGGCCTGGCCTGTGGCTGTCTTGCGGTAGTACCGCATGGGGCCGCGGTAGTACCGCTCCCGCGGATCTACCGCGCCCTGTTGGTGCTCCTTTTGCCTGGTCTGGTCTCTGCCGTGCTCACAGTAGTACCACGGTCCACCGCGGTAGTACCGCAGGCCCGTGCGGTAGTACCGCGCTTGTGGAGCGGTAGTTCCGTGGGTCGCGGGCTGAGTGGTGGGTAACGGTTGGAATTGTCCCCCCACTATAAAAGGGGGTCTTCTTCTCCAAGAAGACTCACCTCTTCCAACCCTAAACTCCATTGTTGCTCCAAGCTTCATTTTCGGCCGATCTCTCTCCCTAGCCAATCAAACTTGTTGATTTGCTCGGGATTGGGTGACAAGGCCCCGATCTACACTTCCACCAAGAGATATTCGATTCCCCCCACTAATCCCTAGCGGATCTTGTTACTCTTGGGTGTTTGAGCACCCTAGACGGTTGCGGTCACCTCGGAGCCATAGTCCATTGTGGTGAAGCTTCGTGGTGTTGTTGGGAGCCTCCAATTAAATTATGGAGATTGCCCCAACCTTGTTTGTAAAGGTTCGGTCGCCGCCTTCAAGGGCACCAATAGTGGAATCATGGCATCTCGCATTGTGTGAGGGTGTGAGGAGATTACGGTGGCCCTAGTGGCTTATTGGGGAGCATTGTGCCTCCGCACCGCTCTAACGGAGACGTACTTCCCTTTAAAAGGAAGGAACTTCGGTAACACATCCTCGTCTCCGCCGGCTCCACTCTTGGTTATTTCGTGTCTTTACTTTTGCAAGCTTATTTGTGTTGTATCCATTGCTTGCTTACGTGCTAGTGGTCATTACATCATATAGGTTGCTCACATAGTTGCATATCTAGACAACTTATTTTGTTACAAAGTTTAAATTGGTAAAGAAAAGCTTAAAATTGTTAGTTGCCTATTCACCCCCCCTCTAGTCAACCATATCGATCCTTTCACATGACAAGGCTACATGAAGCTACTCATGCCAAGAGATGATGCATACAAGAGCAACACATCAAAGCAAGTTTAAATGAGGCCGGAAACAACATATAACAATTCCGGTAAGTCCTCATATGCAAATTTTGAAATTGGTCCAGAACTGAACAAACCTTATGTTCAAGTTGTTAAACAGCAATTTAAGATGCACCAAGATGATCTACACGAGATTCTAGTCAAGATACATATAAAGTTCATTAGATTTGGAGCTACGACCTAGAAGATACGAGCAAAGCAAGTTAAACATGGCATTGATGCAAAATGCATAGAAACATCAAACAAACACACCAAAACAAGGATGCAACATGATAATATAAAACTACATGCAATTCTAAGCAAGTTTCATATAGAGCACACTCAAAACGGAGCAACGGTTCAACACACGCATGAACCAAGTTATAATAACAACCTATCCAAAACAGCAACTAGACATCTAGCAAGCATCAAAACAACATGCTACAGTATCTCAACATGAAAACAAAAGGCATGGTCATGATGTACAGATAAAGCATAACCAAACATGAACACTGAGCTATCTCCAGAAAGCACTATAACATGCTCAGAAGGACATGGCAAGATTGCAAATAATAACAGTTTCAGACTTAACATCAGGTTGCAATGTTTAGAGCTATCAAACAACATGTTACAGAAACTTATCATGGCAAACCAAGGCATGACATGAAACTACTAAATGCATATAACAAAAGTCCTTTACTGACCATGAGCCAAAAGGGCACAGAAATTACAATGGCACCCATGTAAACATAGCAAGTGATATGACAGATTCAGACATGGCAGGAACAACAATAAGTAGGCATGTTGGTGAGCTTGTACCACTCACCACAGAGCAATACATGGCATGACAAGGTGACTAACAGTAAGATGACATATTTATGAAGCTAAGCATGGCAAGAGCAAGTTCATAGGATGCATGGATCACTAGAAAAGCTCATGGCAAAACTGAACTTAAAGTTAACAGACCGACATCAACATTATTTAGCAACTTTGGAGCATGATATGAACAATCTACAGCAAGCTATAAATGCAACCAGGGGCATGAATGGATATAGCATGACATGTATAACAAAACATACTTAGTGAATATCTCCAGATTATTCATAGAATGACTTGTAGCAGCAGGTTTACATAGCATCATAATATAGCAGATTCAGCCTAGCAAAATAGGAACATCAAGTACCCTACTTAACAAGCTCGATGCACTCACTACAAGACTCACAAAAATACATGGATTGCACCTCTGTAAATATGGCATGATGTAGTTCAAAATACATGTAGAGCTCATGCTCATAGGATGCACACATCAAATGCGACAAAAAAGACAGATCACCAAGTTCTGTAAACAGACAGCAGTTAACATCATGTAGCACTGTTGCAACAATGATTAGGGCATTAAGATGATCTCAAACAAGCATGGCACAATGGAACAAAGTGAAGAGCATATCACAGCGAACATTTTGATATATAATGCATGCAAAACGGAGCAATATGCATATAGTTATGACATAATGAACAGGGCATGAAAATGTCAAAATATCAGGGACTTAGGGAAATTTTGGGGGTCAACCTTGTCAGATCTGGATCTGGGGCGGATTTCGAGGATGGCCGGGGTTTCGCCGGAGTTGTCGCCGGACTTGGAGGAGAGGCGGCCAGCGTCGAAGGTGAGGGGCTCACCGGAGCGCGGGGAAGCCGGATCCGGCCTTGGGGCCGCCGGATCTTGTGAGGAGGGCCGGCGGGAGGCGACGAACGGCGTAGGGCGGCGGCCTCGTGGTCGTCGGCGATGAGACACGTGCGGCGGTGGGAGGCGCGGGCCAGGCGAGGGGCGGCGGCGCTGGGGCGGCGAGGCGCTCGGCTCCGGCTGGCGCGGGGCGAGGCGACCTAGCGGCGGAGAAGGGCGGCGGAAGGCGCAGAGGCCTCCGGCGAGGTCCGGGCGGCGGGAGAAGTCCGGCGGCGAGCGGAGCACGGCGACGACCGGCGGGGCAAGGCGCGGGCCGAACGGGCGGACGGCGGCGACAGCGCGGGCTCGCGCGGGCCCGATCCTGGTCCCGCGGGCCGCGCGGTGGTGTGAGGAGAGAGAGGGGGCGCGGGGCTGACGTGGCGGCGGCTGATAGGTGGAGGGAGGCGGCTGGACATGTCCGGCCGGCGTGGACGCGTCCGGCGGCGCGGGGAGGACTTTGCTAGGGTTTGGTCTGCGCGAAAATTCGGGGAGAGACACATATTTATAGGTAGAGGGAGCTAGGAGACTCCAAATGGAGTGCGGTTTTCGCCCACACGATCGTGATCGAACGACTGAGAGCATGGAGGGGGTTTAGATGGGTTAGTGGGCTGTTTTGGAGGGGTGTTGGGCTGCACACAAAAGAGGCCTTTACGGTTCCCCGGTTAACCGTTGGAGTATCAAACGACCTCCAAATGGAACGAAACTTGACAAGCGGTCTAGTGATGGTATACCAAGGCCGGTTGGCAAATCACGGTCCATTCTGAGAATGTTTAACATCCGCTCACAACAGGAGACAAAAGGGGGGACGCCGGGTGACATAGGAGTGTCGGATTGCAAAACGGACAATAAGAAAAATGCTCAGATGCATGAGACGAACACGTATGCAAAATGAGATGCACATGATGACATGATAAAATGCAACACACAAATAAATGACATGACAATGACGGCGAATAACTGGCAGACACCTGACGCATCGAATTCGGGGTGTTACAAATACCAAAATGGTTTTTCCAATATAGTTTGTGGAGTCATTTTTCTCTTCTAAACCCAAAATTTTAATTTCTACAAATTATACTTTTTTGGTGGTGGAGATGCTCTTAATAAAGATAGTAAGGGCATATTCAGTTGACAGGGAATTAAAGGCGATTGGTAGGGATTGAGGATTTAAATCCCTCAAAATCCTCCCAAATCCCCTCCCCCCGAGAGGAGCGCGTCTTAAAATTTCTCCAAGTAATCCCCACAAATTAAAGGCAGGGATAGCACCGCAAATTCCCGTTCGCTTACCAGTGCTGTCCTCCCCTGCTCGCTGCCCCCCCGCCGCCGCCGTTTCTAGGGTTAGCGCGTCTGCCCCACCCTTCCCTCCGTCCTCGGTCGGGATGGCCGAGAACACGCCGCAGCCGGCGGCCACCCTTCTCTCCAACCTCACTGTCGCGGAGGGCACGACGGCGACTCCGGCCGCGACCGCTCTCCCCTCCGCCCCCGCGACCGCGGTGGTGGGCACGCCGTCGCCGCCGCCGCTGCAGCTCTTCAACTCGATGACGAAGAAGAAGGAGCCCTTCGTGCCGCGCGTCGAGGGCAAGGTCGGCATGTACGTCTGCGGCGTCACGCCGTACGACTTCAGCCACGTCGGCCACGCCCGCGCCTACGTCGCCTTCGACGTCCTCTACAGGTACCTCCCTGCTCCGATCCGGTGCCCGCTCGCTGCCTAGATTCGCAATTCGCGAGATCGGTTCGCTGTGAGCGTGTAGCTCGATGCGTTTCGTCGGTGGAGCTTCCGCTGCTACCCTGCTGAATTTGGTGCTTCGAAGTGTGTGGGGACTGGGGGGTTTAGCTTAGCGCTAGAGTCAGGTGGGTGCTTGGATCTAGGATTATTTGATCTATGCTCCCAAATGGTAATTGCTCCACTTAACTCTAGTGAAATGTTGTGGAATTATGTTTTATTCATCGTGCTCTGATATGGTATGTTTAGTACCCTTCACATGGATTTCAACAATGTCTTACCCGCATATGTTCCAGTAGTTTCTGGAATCTGGTTACGTGTTTATTGACTTGTGCTATAGCTTAAACCCTTCACTTCTGGTCATTTCTCTTGCCTTTTGTGCCTTCCGCAGTTCGCATAAGTTACTAGCGTATATTCGACGTGTGGCAGTGTTTAACTTGTACCAGCTTAGATTAGCTGATGCAACAAACTTGTATCCAGTCTACTAAAATGAATTTTTGATACATTTTCTAGAAGACTGTATGGTAATTGAGCAGAATAACAATTGCATTAAGACTATATGGTAAAATACTTAATATTGGTCCTTGATTCAATGCAGGTATCTTAAATTCTTGGGGTATGAAGTTGAATATGTGCGCAACTTCACTGATATCGATGATAAGGTAATAAATCCATCGAGAACATTTCAGATGCGCACTTACTAGTTGAGAAAATGGAAGGATATTTGTTTTACATAAGCTGAATTTTTCACGTGTAAACTAATACCTGGATGGGTTCAACAATCTATTTTTTTTAACACAGGACTGCATTTTTTTCTTCTAAACATATACTCCCTCTGTAAAGTAGTTTGGCAAAGAAGTTATTGTGATCTCGATATGGCTGGCAAAGAAGTTTGTCAGCCACTTGGTGGGATTGGTAAAAAGTTTCAGAGTATACTAAAATTTCTCTTCAATTTAAAATGAGATAATTGTAAGCAAATACAATTACATCTGTCTGATGTTGTTAGCTCGATTGGATACTGGTTCTGATGTACAAGATATTTCTAAGGATTCCTTCGGTTCAGAGGATTCTAAAAACGCAGGAATAGAAAAACATAGGAATATAGTAGGGGCGCATGCATAAAACGGAGGATTGTTAAACATATGACTTCTGTCAACTTGGATGTTTGGTTCACAGGAATTGAAAAAACACAGGAATCCTAATAAACATGGTCAAACTAAAGTCAAACCACATGAAAATGGGTACTTAGAATGTTATGATGCCACTAAGGATCTTAGTATCGTTCTTCGTGCATAGGAATTTGAAAAAGAGGTCCAAGTGGATGTTAGAATTCCTGTGCTTTTCTTTGAAAATTTCCTTCATTTTTCCTTTGCCCCATTCCTTTGAACCGAAGGCATGAATAATACCACCATAGAAAAGATTCCTATTCCTAGATTTTCCCTACACTTCTCCTTTGAACCAAAGGAGCCTAAGTCAATTTTCTTTACTTCCGAACGAAGCTTGATAAAAATGTCTGTCCTCGATATGTGCCATTTTTCGCCAGAGGTAACAGTTGCTGTCAGCCATGACTATCGGCTACCATTGTGGGTGGGTGCATGATTGATTGGGAGTTCGGGTGGTGCTTTTTTTGGTGAAAATTGATGACTTAGCATTTATATGTTGCTATCATCCTATTATTCCTTTTTAGATAAATACTTCACTCTGTTCACTTTCCCAGCATGATGCAATTTTATGCACTTCTGATTATTTTTTCCAGATGAACTTATTTCCTTAGCATGATTCCAGAACTTGCTATGGTTTTGTAGATTATTAAACGGGCAAATCAAAATGGTGAAACTGTTACTAGCTTGAGCAGTCGGTTCATCGCTGAGTTCCTCACTGATGTGGCTGAGCTTCAGTGTCTGCCCCCTACTCACGAGCCACGCGTGACAGAGCATATTGACAATATCACCGACTTAATCAAAGAGGTATTTTCAATTTGTCCTTTACTGTTCAGAATTACCTCGAACGCTACGACGCCATGATATTTTTCCAGCTTGTTGCTTTTTTTTTAAAAGATGACTAACCGCATCTGTTTGTCACCATTCGGAGTAATAAAGTATAACTAAACCCAGCCACAGTTTCTCATGCACCTTATTTCACCTGCCATCGTGGTCAATTATGTGTAACATACTCTATGTGACAATTGTTCTTTAAAATTGTTCTAATGTCCCTTTTATCTCACACTGCAAGATTTTTCTTCACTTGGTAAAACTCTTCCAGTTCTGTGTATGTTTGTGAACAGATAATCAAGAATGACAAGGCCTATGTTGTAGACGGTGATGTTTACTTCTCCGTCGACAATTTTCCCGAATATCTCAGTTTATCTGGCAGGATACTGGACCACAATCGTGCTGGTTCACGGGTTGCTGTCGATACAAGAAAGCGGAACCCTGCAGACTTTGCATTGTGGAAGGTAAGTTTGATACATTGTTGTGTAGAGTTTACTCTTGGACACTGCCAGTTTCTTCTTATGCTTGAATTACCGTGTCCAGGCTGCTAAGGAAGGTGAGCCTTCTTGGGAGAGCCCTTGGGGTCAGGGAAGGCCAGGATGGCATATTGAATGCAGTGCAATGAGTGCTCACTATTTAGGGCATGTGTTTGATATTCATGGTGGAGGGAAAGATTTGATATTTCCTCATCATGAGAATGAGCTTGCACAAAGTCGAGCAGCTTATCCAGAAAGTGAGGTCAAATGCTGGATGCATAATGGCTTTATTAACATTGATGATCAGAAAATGTCAAAATCAGTTAATAACTTCTTCACGATCAGAGATGTAAGGAGATGGATACCTGATTCCTTTTAATAATTCTCATTTAAACCTGTATGGTGTTTCCTGAGATATCTCACATTTCTCTTCTTTTCAGATTATAACTCTGTATCATCCTTTGGCGCTGAGATTTTTCCTGATGCGCACCCATTATAAATCAGACGCGAATCATTCTGATAAAGCACTTGAGATTGCATCTGATCGTGTGTACTACATTTATCAGGTGATTTACCTGGAACTTCAATCATACTCCCTCTGTCCGATTGTCCCTCAAATGGATGGTGCTAGATACATCCATTTGAGGGACAAGCTTTTTCAGACGGAGGGAGTGTTAGTCATGATTTGGTTTCAAATCAAAGTTTAGGCATTCAACACATTTATGTCTCAGCAATTGAATTTTGAGCCAGACCTTTGATGTTTGGTCATCTCACTGATATAAATTGTATGCAGACTTTATATGACTGTGATGAAGTGGTGTCTCTGCATGGTGAAGAGAATACATCTGTCCCAGTCCCAGCCGAGGAGCAAAAACTGGTTGAGGACCACAATAAAGCTTTTTTGGAATCAATGTCAGATGATCTTCGAACGACAGATGTGCTGGATGGCTTCATGGAGCTGCTGAAGGCAATAAACGGCAATTTAAATGATTTGAAGGTATGTTGAAGCAATAATATGCTGCTTTGAATGCTGGAACAAATGTATGTCCAGTTCACAGTGGTTCATCAAACGCATTTCTACTTTCAGAAGCTGCAGCAAAAACTGGAACAACAAAAGAAGAAGCAACAGCAGCAAAAGAAGCAGCAGCAGAAGCAACAGCGGCCACAGAAGCAGCCGGAAGATCACATTCAAGCTCTGAATGCACTGGGAGCAGAAATTAAACACAAGCTATCCATCCTTGGTCTGATGCCACCCTCTCCTTTGGCAGAGGTATGAACTAAAGCCACATTATCTAGACATGTCATCTTTCTCCTAGGATGATGATTGTGTGTGACATGGGCAAATTTCGAGTCAATGCAGGTACTGAAGCAGCTGAAGGACAAGGCACTGAAGCGGGCAGGGCTGACCGAGGAATCGCTGCAGGAGCAGATTGAGCAGAGGATCGCCGCGAGGAACAACAAGCAGTTCGACGTGTCGGACCAGATCAGGAAGGAGCTCGCGGGCAAAGGCATCGCCCTGATGGACGAGCCTACCGGGACGGTGTGGAGACCATGCGAACGGGAGTAGTCGGTGATTAATATGTGCCTGGTTTAACAGATGACAGTGTACAACGTACGGATCTTATTGCGCTGGTGCAGATTTTACTCATGCAATATCGCCAGTTTTGGACGTGGTGTTTCTGTAGGGGTTCCAAGTTGACTCAAGAGACGAGACCCGTGTTGTGTCGGTTGTTGCGTAGGAGGACAAATTGAAGGGTCCTCCGTATATTGGTATACTTCACTATTATTAGTCTCCCGTGTTGAATTTGAATGAATGAAATGGTGAAGTTGGGCGTCGTACATAATCTCCTGACAACCAGAACTGGACACGTCTTTCACCATGATGATGACAGAGAGAGAGAAGAGCGAGCGGCTTGCCTGTCGTGGCGATGCTCTCTGCCGGTGACGACGACGATGCCCCTGCCAGCCGTGTCCAGCAGCATCCAGCCGATGGAGCTACGGAGGGGCACGTACGTTAACTCGTGAACCTACCTCGTTGCCAGCTACTACAGGACAGCCGGTGAAGTAGTAAGTGCGTGCCATTGCCGTCAGGCATGAGCAACTCCAACGCGATTGACCTATTTAGTCCGTCCACGTCGGGTTTGGGTCGCCATTGACAAAAATGATAGCCCAACGGGTCGCCATTGACAAAAATGATGGCCCAACACGCCGGCCTATTCTCAAAACGCGTCCGCATGGATCCATTTCTGACCTAAATTTGGGCCTGAAATGTGTCGGTGCAGACGAGCCGCTCGTCCGCTCAGTGTCCGCCGCGTCCCCATATATCGACCAGTCAACTACCTCCCGCGTCTTTATTAATGATGACCACATACCGTGGACCCACACGTCAGCGACGACAGGTATCCTTTTTTAATCCGAGTGTGCGGGGCGCCGGCCGTTCGGGAACGTAGCATGCAATTTCAAAAAAATTCCTACCCTCACGCAAGATCTATCTAGGAGATGCATAGCAACGAGAGGGGGAGAATGTGTCTACGTACCCTCGTAGACCAAAAGCGGAAGCCTTTGACAACGCGGTTGATGTAGTCAAATTTTTTCTCGTTCCGACTAAGCAAGTACCGAACGTACGACACCTCCGAGTTCTGCGCACGTTCAACTCGATGACGTCCCTCGAACTCTTGATCCAGCAGAGTGTCGAGGAAGTAGATGAGTTCCGTCAGTACGACGGCGTGGTGACGGTGATGATGAAGTTATCTGCGCAGGGCTTCGCGTAAGCACTACGAGAATATGACCGGATGCATAAACTGTGGAGGGCGCGCCACACACGGCTAACAATTGTTGGTGTCTGTTCTAGGCGCCCCCTCCCCATGTATATATATGTGGGGGGGGGGGGAGGGGAGCAGCCTTGGGGCGCCCCAAGTAAGAGGAATCCTACTTGGGCCCCTAGTCCAATCCCCCCCTCCTTTTCCTTTTACCGGAAGGGGGAAAAAGGGAAGAGGGAAAGGAGGAAGGGAAGAGGGGCTGAACCCCCTCTTCCTTCTATTCGGCCTCCTGCCTTAGGGGGGGGGGCGCCACCCCTTGTGGGCTGGTGTGCTCCCCTCTTATGGCCCATAAGGCCCATTATTCCCCCGGGGGGTTTCGGTAACCCCCCGGTAGTCCGATAAATATCTGATACTATCCGAAACACTTTCGTTGTCCGAATACTATCATCCCATATATCAATCTTTACCTCTCGACCATTTCGAGACTCCTCGTCATGTCTGTGATCTCATCCGGGTCTCCGAACAACATTCGGTTACCAAATCACATAACTCATATAATACAAAATCGTCATCGAACGTTAAGCGTGCAGACCATACGGGTTCGAGAACTATGTAGACATGACTGAGACACCTCTCCGGTCAATAACCAATAGCGCAACCTGTATGCTCATATTGGCTCCAACATATTCTACGAAAATCTTTATCGGTCGAACCATTATGACAACATACATTATTCCCTTTGTCATTGGTATGTTACTTGCCCGAGATTCGATCGTCGGTATCTTCATACCTAGTTCATTCTCGTTACCGGCAAGTCTGTTTACTCGTTTCGTAATGCATCATCCTGCAACTAACTCATTAGTCACTTTGCTTGCAAGGCTTTTTATGATGTGCATTACCGAGAGGGCCCAGAGATACCTCTCCGATACTCAGAGTGACAAATCCTAATCTCGATCTACGCCAACCCAACAAACATCTTCGGAGATACCCGTAGATCATCTTTATAATTACCCAGTTACGTTGTGACGTTTGATAGCACACAAGGCATTTCTCCGGTATCCGGGAGTTGCATAATCTCATAGTCAGAGGAATATGTATTTGACATGAAGAAAGCAATAGCAATAAAACTGAACGATCATTATGCTAAGCTAACGGATGGGTCTTGTCCATCACATCGTTCTCTAATGATGTGATCCCGTTCATCAAATGACAACACATGTCTATGGTTAGGAAACTTAACCATCTTTGATTAACGAGCTAGTCTAGTAGAGGCTTACTAGGGACACGGTGTTTTGTCTATGTATCCACACATGTATCAAGTTTCCGGTTAATACAATTCTAGAATGAATAATAAACATTTATCATGAAATAAGGAAATATAAAATAACAACTTTATTATTGCCTCTAGGACATATTTCCTTCAGTCTCCCACTTGCACTAGAGTCAATAATCTAGATTACATTGTAATGATTCTAACACCCATGGAGTCCTAGTGCTGATCATGTTTTTCTCATGGAAGATGATTAATTAGTCAATGGGCCTCAGACCCGTATGTATTTTGCAAATCTCTATGTCTCCCTCGACTAGATCACATATGGAGTTGAAGCGTCTCTTGATGTGTTTGGTATTTTTGTGAAATCTGGATTCCTTTGCTAAGGCGATTGCTCTAGTATTGTCACAAAAGATTTTCATTGGACCCGATGCACTAGGTATTACACCTAGATCGGATATGAACTCCTTCATTTGTTGCTTCCGAAGCAGCTATGTACTCCGCTTCACACATAGATCCCGCCACGACGCTCTGCTTGGAACTACACCAAATGACAGCTCCACCATTCAATATAAATATGTATCCAGTTTGTGACTTAGAGTCATCCGGATCAGTGTCAAAGCTAGCATCGACGTAACCATTTACGATGAGCTCTTTGTCACCTCCATAAACGAGAAACATATCCTTAGTCCTTTTCAAGTACTTCAGGATGTTCTTGACCGCTGTCCAGTGATCCACTCCTAGATTACTTTGGTACCTCCCTGCTAAACTTATAGCAAGGCACACATCAGGTCTGGTACACAACATAGCATATGTAAGTGCATCTAGTGCCCCGTAGTGATTTTGTTGTATTGAAGACTTATAGGTTAAGGGACTAATGTGTTTGTGAGTGTAGACAGGATCTATAAGTCGATGAGGAGTTTGATACTTACGATGAAAATCGACCCCTAAAAATGTATGTCTTCATATGAAGAGTTTGGTTTTCTTGAAGACTTTGAAAGTGAAGAAATTGGTGTGACCTTGGAGACTTGGATATTCATGCGAGGATTGTGAAGCGTGAAGACTTTTGTTTTCGTAGTTTCATTTTCTCTTTCTTGAGTCATAGGAAACACCATACTGTTAAAGGGGGTCGAGGTAATACTAAGGAAACACTTTCCAAGTGATGCTCAACTCAAATCCTACACCTACCCAATCCTTTCGAGTGAAGCCATTGGAAATCTCATACAGTTCAGTCAATTTATTCAGTGACAGAGACGAAGATCTTCTGTTCTCTGAGGAATTTCTTCTGACTGAGGAGTTAGGAATTCGCCATTACGGATGCCTACAAGTGAGGATCATGATAGCCTTGAGGAATTTGAGAGATCAAACTTCCGATCATTACTGTGCTATGCGCCAGCTGTCCCAAAATATCCTACCACCTAACGATCATATCATTGAAGGGAATTTATGTCTTATCATGTCGGGCTGCTCCCTAGTCTATAATAACCCCCCCCCTCAACCACTAGTGAAAGATCGAGGATGTCGCCTAGAGGGGGGGGGGTGAATAGGCGCTTTAAAATAATTACGGTTTAGGCTTGAACAAATGCGGAATAAAACTAGCGGTTAATTTGTCAAGCACAAAACCTACAACAACTAGGCTCACATATGTGCACCAACAACTTATGCTAAGCAAGATAAGCAACTATGTGATAGCAAGATATATGACAAAAAACAATATGGCTATCACAAAGTAAAGTGCATAAGTAAAGGGGCTCGGGTAAGAGATAACCGAGGCACGCGGAGACGACGATGTATCCCGAAGTTCACACCCTTGCGGATGCTAATCTCCGTTTGGAGCGGTGTGGAGGCACAATGCTTCCCAAGAAGCCACTAGGGCCACCGTAATCTCCTCACGCCCTCGCACAATGCAAGATGCCGTGATTCCACTAAGGGACCCTTGAGGACGGTCACCGAACCCGTACAAATGGCGACCCTTGGGGGCGGTCACCGAACCCGTACACTTTGGCAACCCTTGGGGGCGGTCACCGGTACCCGTCAAATTGCTTGGGGCGATCTCCACAACCTAATTGGAGACCCCGACGCTTGCCCGGAGCTTTACACCACAATGATTGAGCTCCGAACACCACCAACCGTCTAGGGCACCAAGGCACCCAAGAGGAACAAGCTCTAGGGTGCCCAAACACCTAAGAGTAATAAGCTTCTCAAACTTCACTTCCACGTATCACCGTGGAGAACTCAAACTGATGCACCAAATGCAATGGCAAGGGCACACGGAGTGCCCAAGTCCTTCTCTCTCAAATCCCACCGAAGCAACTAATGCTAGGGAGGAAAATGAGAGGAAGAACAAGAGGGAGAACACCAAGAACTCCAAGATCAAGATCCAAGGGGTTCCCCTCACATAGAGGAGAAAGTGATTGGTGGAAATGTGGATCTAGATCTCCTCTCTCTTTTCCCTCAAAAACTAGCAAGAATCCATGGAGGGATTGAGAGTTAGCAAGCTCGAAGAAGGTCAACAATGGGGGAAGAACACGAGCTCAAAGGATAAGGTTCAATGGGGAAGAAGACCCCCTTTTATAGGTGGGGAAAAATCCAACCGTTATGCTCACAGCCCGCACCGAGCGGTAGTACCGCTTGACATCACGGTACTACCGCTAGGGGTAGCGGTACTACTGCTAAGGGTAGCGGTACTACTGCTTCGAGCGGTACTAAAAAATTACATCCGTGCCTACCACCGCTGGACTTTTGACGAGTTTTTGGTCCCGTGCGGAAGTAGCCACGGAAGTAGGCGCGGTAGTACTGCTCCAAGTGGTAGTACCGCTCCCAAGGGCGGTAGTAAAAAATTACTTCTGCTCCTGCCCGCGGTAGTACCGCTGCAGCCTTTTCAGAACACCAAAACTACCACAACTTCTGCATTCGGACTCCGAATTCGACGAAACCAAGTTTGTTGGAAAGCTAGCGACAAGGGCTAACACAATATTGATAGAAATACAAATAATAAGCAAATGAGAAAAGGCCCGAAATAAAATGGTGAGAACCCTTCCTCGGAAAAGATCGGTAAAACCTCCAACACCGAAAACATCATAGAAGACGCATGCAAACTCCGTTTTCGATGAACTCAAGCTTGTCATCAAGATGACCATAAGCTCTAAGACTCACAAAGAGAACCAAACAAGAACCAAGAAACATGATGCAAGGATGCAATGGTTTGAGCTCTCGACGAACGATACGATCAAGCTACTCACTTGAGAGCCCCCCTTGATAGTACGGCTATCGATCCTATAACCCGGTCTCCCAACTACCACCATGAGACCAGTAAAATATAAAACCTATCAAGGGAAAACCTTTGCCTTGCACATGATCCACTTGAGCTAGATGATGACGATCTTGTCCTCCGCAAGATGGACCACCTTTCTTGATTGCGTTGGGTCGATGGAGACTAGACGATTGCTCCCCATACTCCACTATGGGTGAGCCACTCTTCGGCACATCTTCACAAGTCCATTGACACCACAATGGATGGCAAGCTTCAAGCACTTGATCTCTTCGTGATTCTACACTTGAACTTGCACATGACAATCTTGATGACGATCACTACTTGATGTCATCCTTTCCATGGGTTGTATGATATCTTCCTCTTGACGCAAGCCCATGGACATGTACCTAACCCCACATAGAACTCTCACATAGACCATGGGTTAGTACACAAAGTGCAATGGACAATGCTTACCATACCATGGGATCACTTGATCCCTCTCGGTGCATCTTTTACGCTTTGTGAGTTGATCAACTTGATTCACTCTTGACTTAGTCTTGATCAACCTTGAATCTTTCCAAATCTCTTAGTTTGGATGATGTCTTGAAGGTAAACATGAATGATCACACAATCTTCTTCTTCAAGACATGCTTGCAATAAGCTCAACACTCACATGACCAATCTTTGGATAATTCCTTAATAGCACCTTGGTCAACACATAAACTCCTTGAAACCAACACATGGACTTCAAGAAATGCCTATCGACAAATCCTTCAAATATAACTCAATGCAACCATTAGTCCATAGAGAATCTCATCAATTACCAAAACCACACATGGGGGCACCGCATGTCCTTTCAATCTCCCCCATTTTGGTAATTGATGACAATCACTTTCAAGAGAGTTTATATAAGGAATTATGCATCACCATGCAATGCACCAACCAATAATGCATGCATATGAGATGCAAATGCTAAGGAAACAAAAATCAAAGCTACTCCACAAAACTCTCTGAAACTTCTCCCCCATTGGCATCGATTGCCAAAATGGGCGAAAATCTTAGAAGGCCAATATAAATTGTGGTCCTCCATAAATTGTGTATTTCTCAACAAGAGAGTGGAATGGAATACACATATCCAACTGCCAATACTTGGAGGAAGACAAACTATATTGATGCCCAAAGATTGCAACAGAAAGATATGCCACAAAGACATAACAAAGAGAGACACAAGCAATCAGAAGATACCAATTGAAGCAAGCAATCAACGAATATCAATTGAACCAACTAGACCAATGATCCTACATGCCACAAGAATAAAGATATTATGAAAAGCGCAAAGGAGTGTTCTAAAGAAACTAGAGAAGCTCCCCATGATTTGTGCACACATAAGAATTTTTGTATTTGAATACAAAGTGCACAAAATAGGATCATAGCTCCCCCAAAATCAATAGAAACTCACATCCAGTGCAAGTGAGCATATATGAAACAAAGCCTAGCGCTTGCAACAAGCACATGGTTGAGCAACATGTAAAAGAGGCAACTTAAGAATAGGCTCAACCAAAATGATGTGTGTGAGTCATGGCGAAGCACTTGAGAAGACTAAGATTAGGATGAGAATTAAGCATCAACATAGTCTTGAAAGAATGAGGCACACGGTGCAAGGCCTATCATTCCCACACACAACTGGCAATTGGGTTCACAAGTTTACTAATAAGCAAAAGAGAACCTATGCTTGTGACAACCCGTGGTGAAGATAGACGAGGGGAGGCTCATCAAGACGAGGGATACCAATTAAGATGGCAAAAACCTCATAAAGATAAGCAAGAGGAAAATAATCTTCACCACACAAGAGTGCAACAAGATGCAATGATAGAGGACACACACTCAAGGCAAAAGCTTTCACAGAGCCACCAAAGAAATAACATAAGAAGACAAGGTGGACGTGAAAGAAAAGATATCAACTATAGATGTAATTTCTCTCAAGTGTATAAGGTTCTATGTAGACGAAATCATGATGATATATATATCTACAAAGAAGGATGTACACCCGAAATAGTTACAACACGAAGGAACAAGATATCCACAAGGAAGTCATAAATATACCAATAAGATATTTGCTTGAAAGCATAGCACATGGCTAGATATGGTCTTATTGTATATAAATGAAGTCCAAACACACATCCATCAAAGGCATCACAACTAGAAACAAGAGATCATCGTTGGGATGCTTTGAGAAAGGAAACAAGTATCACAAGATATGGAATGAATATCATGCCAAGATGCAACCTACACAAGGTTGAATGCAAGAGGAGAAAGCATGAATAGATACTTGTTACCGAGATATCATTAGAAGGATGTAGTAGATACCAATTGAAGGTAGATAGTAGTTCATTGATCATCCTAGCTTGACTCCAATATGCACATGGTGACAACACCTTCCTTGTGAGTGAGCCGAGCATCCAATGCATCTCCAAATGTTCCTAGAAGAACAACACAAACTAAACGGTACCCAAACTCATCGGGACCAAATAGTTAGAAACACCAATACATAGGACAAATTCCACATAAATATGTGCATATAGATATGAAAATGAATTTCATGCACATCTCATCCAAATTGAGACTAGGTGGAGTTTCCCCTATATATTGAGTCAAAGAAAGAAAGCATGCCAAATGAAATACATGAAGTAAACATGCATGCTCAAGACTTTCAAAACCCGGAACCAAACAAAGAAATGCCAAGTGAAAAGGATACCAAATGGAGAAATCATCACTTGGAAGATATCATTAAAGATACATCAAGGAATGAGATATCCATTGATACACACTAAACTAAAGATGTCAAACTCCCAAAGAGAGGATGGTTCCAAACAAACCAGGCTCTCCACAAAGTTTCATGATGGCACAAAGTACCAAAAAGAAATGGCTTGCCTTCCACCAAAACACACTTGATAAGGATCACAAGAAGAGTGTTCTAAAGAAAATAGGATAGCTCCCCCACGAGTTGTGCATTATATAGGATTTGCATTTGAATACAAAATGCACAAGGTGGGATCACCACTTTCACTATATCTAGAAAACACTAGACAAGAACAATAAATAAACAAGATCCACAAGTGGTAGGGAAGACAACGGGAGTTGACACAAACCTTGGCAAGAGAAAAAGGCAAATAAACAAAAGCCAATGTAAAGATGATCAATTAAATTCTACCACACATAAGTGATTACCAATTGTCAAAAGACAATAAGTATTTGGAAATAATTCCCTGTGGTAGATAGCAAGGATATCCGACATCATCTTCACTCCAAACAAAAAGCAAATTGCAACTTGTAGAGCTAACATGCCACCTAGGAACAAGATAATTTACAATATCAATTCTAGGTGACAATATCTCAAATGTACACATTTTCTAGGCTTGTACTATGCACTTACCATATTACTCCCCCATAATGTGATACCAATAAGAACTTAACAAGAGGCAATAAGAGGATCCAACACGAGATAATCAATGGAATTTTTAGAATTTGAATTTCTCATGAGAGATATACCACCTAGCGACTAGATAATCTTGTAATATCAATATTAGATGGTATTCCTCATGTACACACATTTATAGGATTGTGAGGTGCACAAAGCACATCACTCCCCCAAAATGGGATGTTCCATTAATCTCTCACACGAGCCAACTAGGATACAAACAAGAAGCATAAAGGCTCAACGCATGACACACACGTACATGATGTGCAAACCAACACACACATACTTGATTGCTCAAGATAAGCAAGTTGGAATCATAACATATACAAACACATGCAAGGAACAAAACCAAAACATGCAAGGGAGGCAAGTAACTTTCAATGTAAGCAATTTTAAGTACAAGTTACCGCAAGGAGGCATATTGGATATAAGAAATAAACTTGATGATTCAATTGACTTGGCTTGAGACAATAAGAGTGATGAAGTCCCCTTAATTCTTCATAATGTAGCCAAGTCTCCAATGCCCTCCAACAACACCTATTGATCAAGTTGAGCTAGTTGGTCCCCAACCAAGTTGGGTCCTAAGAGGTTAGTCACAATAGGCTTGGCTACCCAAATGGTTCTTTGCTTCAAACCACTTTGAGTACCAACAAACTTGGCAACCACATTGCCAACCTTATCCTTCCCAAGAGAATAGACATCATCAATAATAATTGGGTTGGATAAGTTACCACTAGTGCATGAAGAAGCGAGGTGACCTTTCTCACGACATATGTAGCAACGTCTACTCTTCACTTTCTTCTCACTTGATTTCTCAACTTGAGAAACATTAACTTGAGTCTTCTTGGGAAGAGGCCTTTCTTCAACTTGAGGTTGATCATGTGATTGAACTTGTGCCCTCTTCCCTTGTTGCTTGACACTAATGGCCTTCTTCTTCAATGGGCAAGATCTAACATGATGCCCTTCTACTTTGCACTTGAAGCAAACAATCTTGGCCGAATTCTTGACTTGTTCTTGGCCCTTCTTTTTGTTCATCTTGGATTTCTTCTTCTTATTGGGGTTGAATCCAAGTCCACCTTTGTCATTGGGGGATTTTTGCACACTCAAGATATTGTTGAGTGTGGATTTCCCTTCATGACACTTTTCCAAGTCTATCTTCAAAGAAGTGACTTGGGCCTTGAGCTCTTTGATTTCATCTACATGGTTAGTCTCAACACAAGTACTAGAGGAAGTATAAGCTTCATCGTTAGAGCAACAAGGCAAGGAAAGCAATTCATCACAAGATGTACCAACATTGTGAGTAGATGAATTACAAGGACTAGCACATGGCAATATACTATTTTGACTGGAAGTAGTGCTAGTATCCACATGAGGCTCACTAGATGTTACCTTAGCAATCATGGCCTCATGAGCTATCTTTAGCACACTATGGGATACTAGAAGATCATCATGAGAGCTTGAGAGATTTTCATGACTTTCTTCCAATTTCCCATTTGCTAGATAGCACCTCAAGTTGAGCCCGTAGCTCAACATTCTCCTTCAAAATGGATGCTTCACAAGTAATAGAATTAGTAGCACAAGCATCATCATTAACAACAAGAGGAGAAGGCAACTTGGAAAGCTCTTTTAAATAAGAAGCTTCAAGTTGGGCATGAGACTTGGTGAGTTTGATGAGCTCACCCTTGATGACCCTTGAGCCATTTTCGAGGTGCTCAAAATCCTCAAGGAGTCTAGCATGAGAAACTTCAAGCTTAGCATTTTTAGTTTTGAAATCGTTGGCCACCTCAAGAGCTCTATCATGAGATTCCCTCACTCTAGATAATTCTAGAGCAAAAGTCTCCTCAAGAGATTCGGAGGTGGTTTGTTCATGTTCAAGAGCTTGAGATAGCTCCACGATCTCATTTGCGTAATCACGCCCATGAGCTTCCATTTTCTCAATGGTGACCTCATGCTCCTCGAGATGAGATTCCAACTCCTCAATATATTTCTTGCCCTCAATGGCAATGGACATAATTTCCATGAAGTTGGAACGAGCAATTTTATTTTTATGAAGAGCTTTAAAAGTCATCTCCCCCTTAGTTTTTAAGGAGGCAACATTATCGTTATCTTCATTAGCATCAACATCATCATCAAGAGACATATTGGGGTACAAAGTAGGAGATACCTTTGATGCCTTAGCCATAAGGCAAAAAGCAATAGATGATGATGTAGGATCCCTTGAGGCACCATTAAACACCACATCTTGTTCCATGGAGTGTTCGGTTTCCTCTACATTGTTAGCACAATAATTCGAGGAAATAGATGCATTTTTATCATGGCAACAAGACATAGCAAGCATATCATGACGCGATTTAGTCAAGCAATTTCTACATGATATACAAGGACTATCAACACAAGCATGTGAAACATTTGGAGTGCTCGAAGTGTTAAAGCCCAAAGAAGGAGCATTGCAATAATATAGTGATGAAGGATCATCCACAATAAGCATACTATCACCATTGCAATGACCAACACTACTCACCATATCATTACCTTGTGGCAAACCACATGTAGGTGAAGTAGAAGAAGTTGAGAAGACTATACGACCGGAGGTGGAGGGAGAACAATCATCCCCACAAATCTTGGACACACCATATTTATCTTGAAGCTTTGTCCACAACTCATGAGCATCCCGGAACGGCATGAGTTCAAATATAACTACATTGCTCAAAGCATCGAAAAGCACATTAGAAGCTTGAGCATTGAGATAAGAGTTTTTCTCATCCTCTAAAGATAATCTTTGGGGATCCTTTGGAGGAGAAAAACCCATATCTACAATTCGCTCTAAATTTGGGTCCATGACCCTAAAGAGTTTAAGCATGCGAATTACCCAAACATCAAAATTTGTGCCATTGAAACTAAGAGTGTCAGAGAATCCTAGTCCCCTAGTCGACATCTTTACTCTCTAGGCGGTAAAGCCAAATAAAGAGAGACGAGGCTCTGATACCAATTGAAAGATCGAGGATGTCGCCTAGAGGGGGGGGGGTGAATAGGCGCTTTAAAATAATTACGGTTTAGGATTGAACAAATGCGGAATAAAACTAGAGGTTAATTCATCAAGCACAAAACCTACAACAACTAGGCTCACATATGTGCACCAACAACTTATGCTAAGCAAGATAAGCAACTATGTGATAGCAAGATATATGACAAAGAACAATATGGCTATCACAAAGTAAAGTGCATAAGTAAAGGGGCTCGGGTAAGAGATAACCGAGGCACACGGAGACGACGATGTATCCAGAAGTTCACACCCTTGCGGATGCTAATCTCCGTTTGGAGCGGTGTGGAGGCACAATGCTCCCCAAGAAGCCACTAGGGCCACTGTAATCTCCTCACGCCCTCGCACAATGCAAGATTCCGTGCGTCCACTAAGGGACCCTTGAGGGCGGTCACCGAACCCGTACAAATGGCGACCCTTGGGGGCGGTCACCGAACCCGTACACTTTGGCAACCCTTGGGGGCGGTCACCAGTACCCATCAAATTGCTCGGGGCAATCTCCACAACCTAATTGGAGACCCCGACGCTTGCCCGTAGCTTTACACCACAATGATTGAGCTCCGAACACCACCAACCGTCTAGGGCACCAAGGCACCCAAGAGGAACAAGCTCTAGGGTGCCCAAACACCCAAGAGTAATAAGCTTCTCAAACTTCACTTCCACGTATCACCGTGGAGAACTCAAACCGATGCACCAAATGCAATGGCAAGGGCACACGGAGTGCCCAAGTCCTTCTCTCTCAAATCCCACTGAAGCAACTAATGCTAGGGAGGAAAATGAGAGGAAGAACAAGAAGGAGAACACCAAGAACTCCAAGATCAAGATCCAAGGGGTTCCCCTCACATAGAGGAGAAAGTGATTAGTGGAAATGTGGATCTAGATCTCCTCTCTCTTTTCCCTCAAAAACTAGCAAGAATCCATGGAGGGATTGAGAGTTAGCAAGATCGAAGAAGGTCAACAATGGGGGAAGAACACGAGCTCAAAGGATAAGGTTCAATGGGGAAGAAGACCCCCTTTTATAGGTGGGGAAAAATCCAACCGTTATGCTCACAGCCCGCACCGAGCGGTAGTACCGCTTGACATCACGGTACTACCGCTAGGGGTAGCGGTACTACTGCTAAGGGTAGCGGTACTACTGCTTGCGAGTGGTACTAAAAAATTACATCCGTGCCTACCACCGCTGGACTTTTGACGAGTTTTTGGTCCCGTGCGGAAGTAGCCACGGAAGTAGGCGCGGTAGTACTGCTCCAAGTGGTAGTACCGCTCCCAAGGGCGGTAGTAAAAAATTACTTCCGCTCCTGCCCGCGGTAGTACCGCTACAGCCTTTTCAGAACACCAAAACTACCACAACTTCTGCATTCGGACTCCGAATTCGCGGAACCAAGTTTGTTGGAAAGCTAGCGATAAGGGCTAACACAATATTGATAGAAATACCAATAATAAGCAAATGAGAAAAGGCCCAAAAGAAAATGGTGAGAACCCTTCCTCGGAAAAGACCGGTAAAACCTCCAACACCAAAAACATCATAGAAGACGCATGCAAACTCCGTTTTCTATGAACTCAAGCTTGTCATCAAGATGACCATAAGATCTAAGACTCACAAAGAGAACCAAACAAGAACCAAGAAACATGATGCAAGGATGCAATGGTTTGAGCTCTCGACGAATGATACGATCAAGCTACTCACTTGAGAGCCCCCCTTGATAGTACGACTATCGATCCTATAACCCGGTCTCCCAACTACCACCATGAGACCAGTAAAATAGAAAACCTATCAAGGGCAAACCTTTTCCTTTCACATGATCCACTTGAGCTAGATGATGACGATCTTGTCCTCCGCAAGATGGACCACCTTTCTTGATTGCGTTGGGTCGATGGAGACTAGACGATTGCTCCCCCATACTCCACTATGGGTGAGCCACTCTTAGCCACATCTTCACAAGTCCATTGACACCACAATGGATGGCAAGCTTCAAGCACTTGATCTCTTCGTGATTCTACACTTGAACTTGCACATGACAATCTTGATGACGATCACTACTTGATGTCATCCTTTCCATGGGTTGTATGATATCTTCCTCTTGACGCAAGCCCATGGACATGTACCTAACCCCACATAGAACTCTCACATAGACCATGGGTTAGTACACAAAGTGCAATGGACAATGCTTACCATACCATGGGATCACTTGATCCCTCTCGGTACATCTTTTACGCTTTGTGAGTTGATCAACTTGATTCACTCTTGACTTAGTCTTGATCAACCTTGAATCTTTCCAAATCTCTTAGTTTGGATGATGTATTGAAGGTAAACATGAATGATCACACAATCTTCTTCTTCAAAACATGCTTGCAATAAGCTCAACACTCACATGACCAATCTTTGGATAATTCCTTAATAGCACCTTGGTCAACACATAAACTCCTTGAAACCAACACATGGACTTCAAGAAATGCCTATGGACAAATCCTTCAAATATAAATCAATGCAACCATTAGTCCATAGAGAATGTCATCAATTACCAAAACCACACATGGGGGCACCGCATGTCCTTTCAACTAGCTGGTTGGCTGCTCTGAGATACTGTCAATTGTTATTGAGAGCATCCCATCCTCTGAGGACTTTGGGCGAAAATCATCAAGTGAGGAAAACCCAAAACCCAAACACCTACAACCCAAAGTGATTGAGCATCACTGAAGAGATTGTTCCTGTGTGGAACCGATGCTTGTTACCTTTGAGGACTGTGCATCCTCAAGACGGTTAGGCGTCATGGTCTAGATCACCCGAGAGGAATTTGTGGATCGCCGAGTGACCAAGTCTGTGAAGGTTTGGAAGTCACCTGAAGACTTACCACAGGTGATTGGGCGTGGTCTGTGTGACTTTAGCTGAAGAAGAATATGGTGAGGACTGTGTGTCCTCAGGTTCAAATACTCAGCCGCTCCAACCAGACGTACAACTGTCACAACAGTTGGAATTGGTCTACCAAATCATCATCTTCACCAAGCTACTGGTTCTATTTCCTCAACTCTTTCATTTCATCATTCATGTGTTGATGAACCTGATCATTACTGTTTGAAGACTTTGAGTAAAGACTTTATCTATTTCCTCAACCCTGTTTCTTTAGTCACTGTGTCTTCAGCCTGCTTATATTGTTTTCACGCTACCTGTACTCCATGCTTGTTTTCATTTCATCATGATGGCTATGCTATTTCTCAGTTATGCTTGTACCTGAGTACTTATTCCGTTTCTAGTGTGTCGTTGCTTAGGAAATTCCTCACCTAGAATTTCCTTAGTGACGAATTTGTAAAAATCGCCTATTCACCCCCCCTCTAGTCGATATAACGCACTTTCAATTGGTATCAGAGCAAGGTACTTCCTTGTTCTGTGTGATTTTGGTTTAACCACCTGGAATTTTAGTTATGTCGACCGCATGTATGAAGAAAGTATCTGCCCCATCTTTGACGGTCACGATTATCCCATGTGGAAGGCCATGATGAGAAAATGCATCATGGCGATGAATAGTGAGTTGTGGACTGTCACTGAGATTGGCCTTACCGATCTATGCAAGATGGCGCATGCTGATGATATTCGCAAGTACACTTGTCTGGATTGCATGGCGAAGGATACCATCTGCTCTTGTCTATCCAAAAACCAGTTCAGACTCATTATGCATTTGTGCAATGCTAAGCTTATCTGGGACCGAATCTTTGATGTTTATGAAGGTCATCGAACTCATCAGGATCCCTGGTTTGATTATTTCAAGGAATCACTCAAAATGATGACTTCCAAACCAGAATCATCATCATCCGCACTATGCCTCATGGCCAAGGGTGCAAAGGTACCTGATTACTCCTCTTCCAAATCTAGTGCTAATGAATCTAATGATGATGATGTTTTTGGACCTAGTTATTCCAAGCTTGCTACTATTGCCATTAAACAGCAAAAGGCTTTGGAAAAGGTTCAAAATCTGCTAGACAAAAAGCGATGACCTGTTGGGTGAAGAAATGGATCAAACTCAAACTCTGACTGATAATCTTCAACGACTTCAGTCTAAGTTTGATAATCTTCAGAGTCATCATAACTCTCATTTAGCTGATGATGAGAAGCTTTCTTATGAATTTCTTCAGAGAAAGCAAGATCTTGAGAAGTTAAGGGTGACTTATGAAGATCTTTAGAAGGAAAATGATTCATTGCTTGCTCAACAGATTAGTTCTTCTCAGGAAGAATTCATTCCATCATGTTTGAAATGCATTGAGCGAGAATCTGCTAATTCTTCACCTGAATGTTCAAATGCTTCTATTACTGTGAATTCTTCAATTGTCTCTGTAGTCACAAATTCTCATATAAGGATACCACAAGTATCACTCACGATAATGCAGGGTTGAAGGAATTGTATGTGATATGCATATACAAAAGCCTCAAAGGGCATCAGACTCTTTGTGATGTGTTCAAAAAGCAGATCTTGAACACGAACCCTAGGAAAGAGGGTATTGCCTTTGAGAGGAAACTCAATGCTGATGGGACCTACTGGAAACCTAAGCAGTATCCCAAAACCTCATGGGTTGCTGCAAAAGGACCTCCCATAGATCCATCCACTTTATTTGGCTTTACTTGTTAATCTTCATGTTCCTCTGATGAATCATTTGACGCCAACTATAAACTGTTCAAAAAATCAAAATGGTGAAGTATTTGCTCGATATGTTGGAACTAACGGCAGGAACGGTCCCCCTATGAAGAAAATCTGGGTTCCCAGAAAGTGCCTTGAAAGTCTTCAGGTGAATGTCCTCATGACACCACCTGTGAAGAATAGGAACCCCATATCAAATTCTTCATATGGATCAAAATCTTCATATGGATCCAAGTCCTCACAAGGACCCAAATTCTTCATTTGGGTCAAATTCCTCACATGGATCCAAATCCTCATATGAACATCATTGTGCTAACACTTATGTTTCGCATGGAAAGTCTAAAGGCTATGACTATGCGCATTATTCTTCAAATCATTATGTTCATAAGTCCTCGAAGAATTTCTCTGCTTATTCATATGCTTACTCTAACCCCTCTTCTGTGAAACGAAGTGCACTGGCTTCAATGCCACCTTTCTCTTACGGAGCTCGCAGAATGATGAACTCTTTGCCACCCCTCTAGATGTGGGTGGTGAAGAAAAAGAACTAATCTCTTGTGCAGGGTTAGGTCTCCATATGAACTTAATCGTCTAAAGAATTTGCTAGATACCTGAATATGCTTGAAAGGATGCAAGCTAATCATGAAGAAATGAATTACTCATTTCTCGTGTCTCATATTGCTATATCTGTTGTACTGCTTGATGAAATTCAATCTGATGAAATTGCTGTCATATTCTTCACTGATGAAGTATATGGGTTCATAAGTTGCACTAATTCATCTGCAGGATGAACAACACAAAGCTACTGAGTGGGTCCTCGACAGTGGATGTACAAATCACATGACCGGTGACAGGAACTTATTGATGGACACTGCTTTATCTCCATCTCATCTGAACATATCACCTATGCCGACAAAGGAAAAAGCAAGGTATTGGGTCTAGGTAGGGTTGCAATCTCAAAGGATAGACACATGGACAAAGTCATGCTTGTCGAGTCCTTAGGTTTCAACCTCATGTCTGTCTCAATGCTTTGTGATCTTGATATGGTTTTCATCTTTGGCAAATATAATTGTATTGTGCTAATGGGATCTGACAATTCCAAAGTCTTCAAAGGCTTTAGGAGAGGAGACTTGTATATTGTTGATTTACCTGCAGGACCACAACCTGCCACATGTCTACTTGCAAAAGCTTCAGAAGGCTGGTTATGGCATCGACGACTTGGTCATTGTCACGCCCAATATGCGACCCTATCCAAAAGGAACTCGAAGGTCCCACCAAGGATAGACCCGCATATTGAAACGCTTTTGCAAGGTGGATATCAATACATAAGAGCATCATCCGACTATGGATGAATCACAAACAGAAACTCAAACGACATCCACCCTGCTACCCCAGGCTGCCGACCTGGAACCTATCCCCTGATCGAAGCAGAAGCAGAAGAAGAACTCAACGCAAGCAAGCATCGCTCTCGCGTCATGAACATCGCAAAACCTGTACCTGCAACTGTTGTTGTAGTAATCTGTGAGCCACGAGGACTCAGCAATCCCATTACCATGGGTATCAAGACTAGCAAAGCTTAATGGGAAAGGAAGGGGTAAAGTGGCGAGGTTGCAGCAGCGACTAAGCATGATATGGTGGCTAACATACGCAAATAAGAGTGAGAAGAGAGCAAGCAGAACGGTCGTGAAGCTAGCAATGATCAAGAAGTGATCCTGAACTCCTACTTACGTCAAACATAACCCAGAAACCGTGTTCACTTCCCGGACTCCGCCGAGAAGAGACCATCACGGCTACACACGCGGTTGATGCGTTTTAATTCGGATCTGGTGTCAAGTTATCTACAACCGGACATTAACAAATTCTCATCTGCCTATAACCGCAGGCATGGCTTTCGAAAGATTATACCCTATAGGGGTGTCCCAACTTAGCCCATGACAAGCTCTCGCGATCAACGAAGGAATAGACCTTCTCCCAGGAAGACCCGATCAGACTCGGAATCCCGGTTTACAAGACTTTTCGACAATGGTAAAACAAGACCAGCAAGACCGCCCGATGCGCCAACAATCCCGATAGGAGCTGCACATATCTCGTTCTCAGGGCAACACCGGATGAGCAATCCGTAGAACTAAAACCAGACCTCAAGTTTCCCTGAGGGGGCGCTGCAAAGGGCTCTAGTTCGGACCAACACTTAGACAAGCACTGGACCGGGGGGGGGGCTGCAATAAAGATGACCCTTGGGTTAATTACTCCCAAGGGAAATATAGGTGGTGGTGAGGCAAATGGTAAAATCAAGGTTGGGCCTTGCTGGAGGAGTTTTATTCAAAGCGAACTGTCAAGGGGGTCCCATAAATCACCCGACCGCGTAAGGAACGCAAAATCCGGGAACATAACACCGGTATGACGGAAACTAGGGCGGCAAGAGTGGAACAAAACACCAGGCATAAGGCCGAGCCTTCCACCCTTTACCAAGTATATAGATGCATTAATAACAATATAAGAGATATTGTGATATCCCAACCAAAAATCCTGTCCACCATGGAGAAATCTTCAACTTCACCTGCAACTAACAACGCTATAAGAGGGGCTGAGCAAAGCGGTAACATAGCCAAACAATGGTTTGCTAGGAAGGTGTCAAAGGTTAGCGGTTCATGGCATTTTGGGAGGCTTGAAGAGCAACAGATAGGTAATGCAGCATAGCGATAGAACGAAGCAACTAGCATAGCAATGATAGTAGTGAGATCCAGGGTAGCGGTCATCTTGCCTGAAATCCCGCAAGGAAGAAGAACGAGTCCATGAAGTAGACGAACCAACGTAGTCGAACGAATCCTCACGAATGCAACGTTACCGGAACTAAGAAGCAACACCGGAAAGAAACAAACAACATGGTAAACAACCATCACATAAGCATGGCATGATGCACAAGCAAGTATGATGCATGTCCGGTTTAATGAGGCATGGCATGGCAAAGTGCAACAAACAATACTACAAGTTAAGTGGAGCTCAATATGCAACGAGTTGCATATTGACAAAACACCACAACAATTATTTAGTTTGATCTCGGTTATGTACCCAACAATATTAAATGTTATTAAACATGGCAATGGGTGAAGCATATGAAAAACTACCTATCTAGACAAGTTTAAATGAGGCCGGAACAACAAACAACAAGTCCGGAAAATCCCCATATGCATATTTTAGATTTGGTACTGTTCTGCCCTAAACACAATTTTATTGTTGTTAAACAGGAAAATAAAGTGCACCATGTTAATCTAGGCATTTTTCCACCCCATTTACATATAAAAATTATTTAAAACGGAGCTACGGTTATTTAGTTATGAAATAAATCATTTTAGCATGGCATTTATGCAAATTAATGCAAACAGCAAATTAAATATTTTAAACATGGATGCAAAAGGCATATTATTAATCTACACAATTTTCTGAGCATTTTACATATATAAATTATTTTAATCTAATGCACAGTTTGAGAGATATTAAATGCATGAACAACAGGGGGTTTTCTGTAAAACCGGCAGTCTCTGGATAATTAGCAAATTCACAGGACTGAACAAAAACGCATGCGGGCCGAATCTGGTGGGCGCAAGCTAACATGTGGTGCGCTGGGGCGAGGGATAGGCTGGAGGCTCACCATGGGCTTCAGCCCAGTCGGAGGAGAGGCCAAGGCAGGCCTTGGAGGCCGCTGGCCCGCGGGGCCTGGAGGAGTCGGCGTGCTGGGCCTGGTGCACTGCGGTAGCTGGGCTGGGCCGGCTTCGGCTCGGCCTGGCACTGGCTGCGGCTGCGGCTGGGCCTGGGGAGGCCCACGCGGGGCGCGACGGGGAGGCGAGGGCGTCGTCCTCCGCCCGACGAGGTCGAGCGGAGGCGGCGCCGGCGGCGAGCGCCAGGAGGAGGCCGGGGCGCGAGGAGAGGACAGGGACGGGCGGATCCGGGTGGATCCGGCCCGGGGACCCCATTCCCGGCGGCGGCGGCGTCTGCAGAGAACGGCGGCGCGAGATCCGGCAGCGAGCGCCAAGGCGTTCCTGCGGGGAGAAGAGAGAGAACGAGAAACGTGAGAGAGAGAAGAGGAGGGAAAGAGAGGGAGCAAGGCGGAGGAGCAGAGGGACAGGTCGGCCTGGGGAGGCACTCGCCGACGGCGTGGCTCCGGTTGCCGGCGGCGGGGTTGCGGTGGCGCTGAAGCAGAGGGGAGATCGGGGTCGAGGGACTCCTCCCCTTGATCTAGATCGGCGCTGCGGGAGCGGGGCGGCTTCGGGCCCGAGGCGGCCCGAGCGGGCCTCGGATGGGCCGGCCGGGCCTGTGCGGCGTGAGGAAGGCCAGGCGGACGCGTGGAGCTGCATGATTCGGTGTGGAGGCGCGCTGGCGGCGGCGTGGCCGTTGAGACGCCGACAAGTGGCGAGGACGAGGTGGCCGGGTGGATTTGGTGGGTTTCAGGGAGGCTGAGCAGGTGGCGGCGGGAGGATCCCGAGGCTGGAGGTTAGGGGAGGGTTTAGACTAGGATTAGTCCAAAATGGCATGGGGGGTTTATATATATGGAAGGGGCTAGGGTTTGGGGGGGTTTGGGAGCGATTCGGAGCCTCCGATCGTGATCTGACGGTTCCGGTCGGAGGGGGGAGTTAGACTGGGCCTAGGAGGGATTAGTGGGCTGTGAAGAGGAGTTGGGCTGAGAGGAGAGAAGAGAAGTTACAGGCCGGCGGCAGTTTCAGAGACCAAAACGTCCGACGATTAAACCGGCAATGGTGCCGCTATATATTTAACGGTTGGGCTATCAAACGAACTCCGAATGCGACGAAACTTGACAGGCGGCCTGTCTACACTATAATAAGACCGCATGACAAGTTGCAACCTATTCCGAAAACATTTTTATGCCACTTATAAAATAATATTTCGGAGGTGCCGCGGGCGCGTGCGAGTGTGGTCGGGCTCAGAACGGACAACGGAGAGAACCGGCGGAACCCGAACGGATGCAAGTTTTGAAAAACATGCGGATGAGATGCAGATGATGACATGAGATGAGATGCATAACAAGAACGAAATGCAAAACAACAGATAAAACCCAACCACGAAGGAAATATCATACCGCATCTCCGGAAAAGGCAAGAGTCGGAGTTACGAATATGGAAAGTTGTATCCGGGGCGTTACAACACTCCACCACTATGAGAGGATCTCGTCCCGAGATCTAGGATGGCACCGGAGGGAAAAGGAAGAGGAAGAGAAGAGGTAAAACTAAGTTGCTTCTTTGACAAATGAGTGAACCCATGAACCTTGAGAGGTTGAGCAAAATGAAAGAAAGAAAACAACGAAGATGAACGAGATTGCAAACAATCCGTTAGAAAAGAGGAACAAGGAACATTACGAGAACTTGACGGTTGCAAAGACATGAATGACGAGCACAAAGGACAAGAAGGAATTGAAACCAATCTGGTTGAAACGAGATAAGAATGAATAAGAATGATATAATTTGGCAGCACTCCGACTGTAAATGGAAGGAATTGAACATGAACTTGAGAAGATGGGATGATACTTGATGAAATCGACAACACACTGCCTCCGGAACTATTGAAAGAATGGCACAATGGGTAAGAAGGATTTCAGACAGCACTCCGGTTGTGAAGGGTGGCAAAAACTTGATAAGATGAAAGAACTTGAATAGATGACACAACACTCCGGTTAAATGGAGAAGCAAGAAAAAGAGCATGATCTTGACAAAACAAGATGATGAGTGAAGAGAACAACATCACAATGCCTTCGGAAGAAAGAATAGAAGATAGATCACTGGAATAAAAGAATGGAGAAGAAAATGCCAACTACTGCCACAAATGAACTTTGAAAGCATCCTTGCAAAGAAGAATTTAACGGAGTTGTTGGAAAACCAACAACGAAAAGCACAAGCTTATTATGGCTTATGGCAAACATCTCAAAATGATGAGGTGACAACCAGCCACTAACTAAAACAATTGCTTGCTTGAGATCAACGAAGAGATGAAAACTGCTTTCGCCGAGAGGATAGGAGAAAACTTGGATCATTGATAGTCACCACAATGAGCAACGTTCCTTAGGGGAAGGCTTTAGGTGAAATATAACCCAAGATAATTCCAACAAAGAGATTGATGGATTTAAAATACCTCATTCTTGAGAACATGTGAATCTAGAAACACGAACTCAATTTGTCAAGAATGACATAACACCATCTCAAAAGATAAGGTAGAAAGGATTGCACTTCGGGATGCAAGATGAAGAATACTTGAGCTCCTCAAAACAAAACGTGTGTTGAACACCATGTTTATTTTAGAGTAAAGCTTGACGGATCATAACTTCGAGAGAAATCTTTAAGAACAATTGAAGAATGAAAAGAGTCCTTGATGAACCATCATGTAGAGACTCCATGAAGAACTCCGGTAATAAAAGGATGATGAAAAGAAAAAGAAGTTGAAAACACAAGGTGAAACCTTGCAATGATTTAGATGGAGCTTCGCGACGAGATAATGCGGAAAACTTGGAACTCCGGAAAAAGAATGGATGAAACACTGGAACCAAGAATTACTTCCTGATGAACAAACTCCGGAAGAAGGAATTAATCACTTGGATGAAACAAGAATAAGAATTATGTCATGCCTATCCTTCAACAATTTAAATTGATGACAACCAACGGATTTGGCATACTACTTATTCTCATAGAAAGGATTAAAAGAGATATGGCGCAAACTTGAGAAGGTATAGATGGAACCACCGGGGGAATTTGGAAACAACGAATGATTCGATATGATAACCAAGAAAAGAAAACTCTTGAACGAACCCTCGTAAGAATTGAAAATGAAAGTAGCAAAGGCACAATTCACCGGGAAGAATTGGAAAACGAATGAAGATCCTTGAGGGGAATTTGATACAAGAGAACGAAGAGATCATGAGCTGACTAAGGAGTATACTTGAACGATCCACCGGTAAGATTTGGATAACGAGAGCTAAAGGTTGAGAATGAGGAATTATGACATGATGGCCTTCGGAGGAAAGAAATGGAAACAACTCATGAAATGCTCCGGATGGGTGAAAAGAATTCTCACAATCAAAAACAATTATGAGAGGATGGCATCAAGCTAGAACCATGAATCTTGAAGAGAATGGAGCAAGATTTAAGAGAATCCTTCTTCGGTCTTCACATGTTGAGAATGATGACGAGAACCACCACCATGAATTATTGAGATACTCTGGGAGAATGAAAAGCGAAGGGGGTTGAGCCAACGATGAAAAGAATTTGAAAGATCTTGAGAAGGCATGTGACTGATGGAATCCATTTCTTACATCACACTTGAAAAGAATTGAGAATAACTCCGGGGGAATTAGAAGAGTCAGGTAAGATCCTGGGAAAAGACCTGTGGGTTAGGGCCCACTGAAAAGGAACACCGTTGAAATAATTTTAAAGAGAGGTTGCACCGGTTGAAATAAATGGCTTGAATGAGATAACAACCTCGAAATATCTTGAACGGATTGAGAATGGAAACACAAATCTTCTAAGATATCTTCAACACTCCGGAACAAATGAATAGCAAGAGGTGAGTGATTGAGAGGTGCACCGGCATGAGAAAGCATTTGACACGAGGAAAAGAATATGATCAACACTGAAAGCTTGAATTAACACCACCGGAGAAGAATACGAGAATGAAGAATGATGAACTTGAAACTCCTGGCCAACTTCATGATAATCACCGGGTAAGAACATTGATTGAAAAGAGTGAATAGACTTCACATGAATAAATGGATACTTGATTAAAAAATGAGTCCTTGAAGAAAAGGGTGGGAGGGCGGGAAAACAAAGGCAACTTGAGGACGGATGAAACAAACAACATTGGGAACTGAGAGATGATCTTGCGAATGTTGAAATGATCGGATCACTTGAAAAGAAGCACACCGGTTGGAAAGAATTGACATGATAATCTCGATGATCAAAAGGATTAGCACTCCCATAGAAATATGAGAACACCATTTAAGAAAGGTATGGATTCAACATTTGACTCGAAGCAACTCGAATACCACAAATAAAACAAAACAAAGGATTGGCTTGCATAATAAGCCGGAAACAAACAGATGATAGATCCCATATCGTATCATGTGTCTGTTGGAAAGGTAAAACTAGAGCTACTTGAATTCCCACCTATAAAACTCCTGAAACTTTCTGGTTATGCAATCTGGTGTTGGGGATACAGGGGAAGCAATATATCTCACCCAAACTAACAATTCCTACATCCAAGCTGTATCCATCTGTCAACACATAACCAAGAAACCTCCGGAAATCGTGTACCTCAACCTTAGAAAAGCATCCGTTATACGAGTTATGGCAATACTCCCGAGCTCGCCCCAGTACTGGGTTATCGGGGTTATCTCACCAACAACTGCATAAAAGAGATTTTCGATGTCGGCAAATCTCAGGTATTCCAGAACTGCAACAATAAAATTGTGACGACAACACCTCAGAGCTCGACTCCCCGTGTCAAAGCCACATAAATAGACAGGAGGCACCAAGAACAATGTTCTCGTCACAAAACCATCGGAACGATTCCAAGATACCCACGTGATCCTAAATTTTTTTAGTGAAATCTGAGGAGAGGAAAGTCAAAACATCTACGTCAGGAGACCTCACCAGAGCGACGAAGGGGGCTGAGGAGTAAAAAGAATCCTACTCTTCGATATATATAATCCTAAGACTCAAAATAGTTTTCTTCTAGACTCAACAATGGCCAACAATCAAGGGGGCTCCTATGGTCGGTCGAGGCTCTGATACCAACTTGTCACGCCCAATATGCGACTCTATCCAAAAGGAACTCGAAGGTCCCACCAAGGATAGACCCGCATATTGAAACGCTTTTGCAAGGTGGATATCATTACATCAACATTACATAACAGATGGGGATACATACATAAGGCATACAATGCCACACGAATACAACATCACAATACATAAGAGCATCATCCGACTATGGATGAATCACAAACAGAAACTCAAACGACATCCACCCTGCTAGCCCAGGCTGCCGACCTGGAACCTATCCCCTGATCGAAGAAGAAGCAGAAGAAGAACTCAACGCAAGCAAGCATCTCTCTCGCGTCATGAACATCGCAAAACCTGTACCTGCAACTGTTATTGTAGTAATCTGTGAGCCACGAGGACTCAGCAATCCCATTACCATGGGTATCAAGACTAGCAAAGCTTAATGGGAAAGGAAGGGGTAAAGTGGTGAGGTTGCAGCAGCGACTAAGCATGATATGGTGGCTAACATACGCAAATAAGAGTGAAAAGAGAGCAAGCGGAACGGTCGTGAAGCTAGCAATGATCAAGAAGTGATCCTGAACTCCTACTTACGTCAAACATAACCCAGAAACCGTGTTCACTTCCCGGACTCCGCCGAGAAGAGACCATCATGGCTACACACGCGGTTGATGTGTTTTAATTCGGATCTGGTGTCAAGTTATCTACAACCGGACATTAACAAATTCCCATCTGCCTATAACCGCAGGCATGGCTTTCGAAAGATTATACCCTGCAGGGGTGTCCCAGCTTAGCCCATGACAAGCTCTCGCGATCAATGAAGGAATAGACCTTCTCCCAGGAAGACCCGATCAGACTCGGAATCCCGGTTTACAAGACTTTTCGACAATGGTAAAACAAGACTAGCAAGACCGCGCGATGCACCGACAATCCCGATAGGAGCTGCACATATCTCGTTCTCAGGGCAACACCAGATGAGCAATCCGTAGAACTAAAACCAGACCTCAAGTTTCCCTGAGGGGGCGCTGCAAAGGGCTCTAGTTCGGACCAACACTTAGACAAGCACTGGCCCGGGGGGGGGGGGCTGTAATAAAGATGACCCTTGGGTTAATTACTCCCAAGGGAAAAGTAGGTGGTGGTGAGGCAAATGGTAAAACCAAGGTTGGGCCTTGCTGGAGGAGTTTTATTCAAAGCGAACTGTCAAGGGGGTCCCATAAATCACCCGACCGCGTAAGGAACGCAAAATCCGGGAACATAACACCGGTATGACGGAAACTAGGGCGGCAAGAGTGGAACAAAACACCAGGCATAAGGCCGAGCCTTCCACCCTTTACCAAGTATATAGATGCATTAATAACAATATAAGAGATATTGTGATATCCCAACCAAAAATCCTGTCCACCATGGAGAAATCTTCAACTTCACCTGCAACTAACAACGCTATAAGAGGGGCTGAGCAAAGCGGTAACATAGCCAAACAATGGTTTGCTAGGAAGGTGTCAAAGGTTAGCGGTTCATGGCATTTTGGGAGGCTTGAAGAGCAACAGATAGGTAATGCAGCATAGCGATAGAACGAAGCAACTAGCATAGCAATGATAGTAGTGAGATCCAGGGTAGCGGTCATCTTGCCTGAAATCCCGCAAGGAAGAAGAACGAGTCCATGAAGTAGACGAACCAACGTAGTCGAACGAATCCTCACGAATGCAACGTTACCGGAACTAAGAAGCAACACCGGAAAGAAACAAACAACATGGTAAACAACCATCACATAAGCATGGCATGATGCACAAGCAAGTATGATGCATGTCCGGTTTAGTGAGGCATGGCATGGCAAAGTGCAACAAACAATACTACAAGTTAAGTGGAGCTCAATATGCAACGAGTTGCATATTGACAAAACACCACAACAGTTATTTAGTTTGATCTCGGTTATGTACCCAACAATATTAAATGTTATTAAACATGGCAAGGGGTGAAGCATATGAAAAACTACCTATCTAGACAAGTTTAAATGAGGCCGGAACAACAAACAACAAGTCCGGAAAATCCCCATATGCATATTTTAGATTCGGTACTGTTCTGCCCTAAACATAATTTTATTGTTGTTAAACAGGAAAATAAAGTGCACCATGTTAATCTAGGCATTTTTCCACCCTATTTACATATAAAGATTATTTAAAATGGAGCTACGGTTATTTAGTTATGAAATAAATCATTTTAGCATGGCATTTATGCAAATTAATGCAAACAGCAAATTAAACATTTTAAACATGGATGAAAAAGGCATATTATTAATCTACACAATTTTTTGAGCATTTTACATATATAAATTATTTTAATCCGATGCACAGTTTGAGAGATATTAAATGCATGAACAACAGGGGGTTTTCTGTAAAATAGGCAGTCTCTGGATAATTAGCAAATTCGCAGGACTGAAAAAAAACGCATGCGGGCCGAATCTGGTGGGTGCAAGCTAACATGTGGTGCGCTGGGGCGAGGGATAGGCTGGAGGCTCACCATGGGCTTCAGCCCAGTCGGAGGAGAGGCCAAGGCAGGCCTTGGAGGCCGCTGGCCCGCGGGGCCTGGAGGAGTCGGCGTGCTAGGCCTGGTGCGCTGCGGTAGCTGGGCTGGGCCGGCTTCGGCTGGGCCTGGCGCTGGCTGCGGCTGTGGCTGGGCCTGGGGAGGCCCACGCGGGGCGCGACAGGGAGGCGAGGGCGTCGTCCTCCACCCGACGAGGACGAGCGGAGGCGACGCCGGCGGCGAGCGCCAGGAGGAGGCCGGGGCGCGAGGAGAGGACAGGGATGGGCGGAACTGGGCGGATCCGGCCCCGGGGACCCCATTCCCGGCGGCGGCGGCGTCTGCAGAGAACGGCGGCGCGAGATCCGGCAGCGAGCGCCAAGGCGTTCCTGCAGGGAGAAGAGAGAGAACGAGAAGCGTGAGAGAGAGAAGAGGAGGGAAAGAGAGGGAGCAAGGCGGAGGAGCAGAGGGACATGTCGGCCTGGGGAGGCACTCGCCGACGGTGTGGCTCCGGTTGCCGGCGGCGGGGTTACGGTGGCGCTGAAGCAGAGGGGAGATCGGGGTCAAGGGACTCCTCCCCTCGATCTAGATCGGCGCTGCGGGAGCGGGGCGGCTTCGGGCCCGAGGCGGCCCGAGCGGGCCTCGGATGGGCCGGCCGGGCCTGTGCGGCGCGAGGAAGGCCAGGCGGATGCGTGGAGCTGCATGATTCGCTGTGGAGGCGCGCTGGCGGTGGCGTGGCCATTGAGACGCCGACAAGTGGCGAGGACGAGGTGGCCGGGTGGATTTGGTGGGTTTCAGGGAGGCTGAGCAGGTGGCGGCGGGAGGATCCCGAGGCTGGAGGTTAGGGGAGGGTTTAGACTAGGGTTAGTCCAAAATGGCATGGGGGGTTTATATATATGGAAGGGGCTAGGGTTTGGGGGGTTTTGGGAGGGATTCGGAGCCTCCGATCGTGATCTGACGGTTCCGGTCGGAGGGGGGAGTTAGACTGGGCCTAGGAGGGATTAGTGGGCTGTGAAGAGGAGTTGGGCTGAGAGGAGAGAAGAGAAGTTACAGCCCGGCGGCAGTTTCAGAGACCAAAACGTCCGACGATTAAACCGGCAACGGTGCCGCTATATATTTAATGGTTGGGCTATCAAACGAACTCCGAATGCGACGAAACTTGACAGGCGGCCTGTCTACACTATAATAAGACCGCATGACAAGTTGCAAACCATTCCGAGAACATTTTTATGCCACTTATAAAATAATATTTCGGAGGTGCCGCGGGCGCGTGCGAGTGTGGTCGGGCTCAGAACGGACAACAGAGAGAACCGTCGGAACCCGAACGGATGCAAGTTTTGAAAAACATGCGGATGAGATGCAGATGATGACATGAGATGAGATGCATAACAAGAAGGAAATGCAAAACAATAGATAAAACCCAACCACGAAGGAAATATCATACCGCATCTCCGGATAAGGCAAGAGTCGGAGTTACTAATATGGAAAGTTGTATCCGGGGCATTACAGTCATGCTAGCATGAGGAACTTGCATACACTCGCGAAGAAGCATGTCATTGGCATCGAGGGTGTCAAATTCCTCAAAGATCATCTTTATGGGGCTTGTGAGGCTGGAAGGATAACAAGAGGCAAGCACCCCTCGAAGACTATCATGACCACCTCTCGTCCCTTTGAATTACTTCACATGGATCTCTTTGGCCCTACTCATTATGCCACATTCACTAATGTAGCATCTCTATATGGCTTTGTCATTGTTGATGATTATTCTCGTTACACATGGGTGCATATCATCACTTACAAAACTCAAGTGCAGGAAGTCTTCAAACAATTTTCCTCAAGAGCACCCATGAACTTCGGTGTGAAGAGCAAGCATATCCGGAGTGATAATGGGATCGAGTTCAAGAACACTGGTCTTGATGACTATCTTGATGAACTTGGTATTACTCACAAGTTATCTACCCCTTATACTCCTCAACAGAATGGCGTCGTGGAGCACAAGAACATGACTCTTGTTGAGATGGCTCACACTATGCTTGATGAATACAAGACACCTCCTCATTTTTGGCCTGACGCTATTGATACTGCGTGCCACATCATCAACAGGGTATATCTTCACAAATTCTTCAAAAAGACCTCCTATGAACTCCTCATTGACAAGAAACTCAATGTGAGTTATTTCAAAATCTTCGTTGCTAAATGATGGATTAGAGATCCTCATCACAATTCTAAATTTGCACCAAAAGCACACAAGGGTTTTATGCTTGGTTACGGGAAGGACTCGCACACCTACAGAGTCTTCAACACCTATCACCACAAGGTTGTTGAGACTGTAGATGTGCGGCTTGATGAAACTAACGGCTCGCAAAGAGAGCACCTACCTCCTGTGCTAGATGAAAAGTCATCTGAGGAATCCATCAAGTTCAAGGCTACTGAGGATGTCATACCCACTGAATAATCTGCTGAAGAAGTCATTCCAGATCATGAAGAAAATCATGCTGGTGCACCTGAAGGAAATGGCTCTGAAGAAAATGCTGAGCCAAATCAAAGTCGTCAACCTGCTCATCCTGGTGTTGCAAATGAAGTGCAGATTGAGAGAATCATCGATGTCATCAATGCACTAGGTCCTCTCACACACTCAAAAGCTTCACATTTGTCTAACTTTTGTGGGCATTTTGCTTTTGTGTCTATCACAGAGCCCACCAAAGTTCATGAGGCATTTCTGGAGCCTAAGTGGATTCAAGCTATGCAAGAGGAATTACATCAATTCAAGCTCAACAATGTGTGGGAGCTTGTCAAACGACTAGACCCACGCAAACACAATATCATCGGCACAAAATGGATCTACCGCAAAAAGCAAGATGAAAATGGCCTTGTGATGAGGAATAAGGCTCGTCTTGTAGCTCAAGGATACACACAGGTTGGAGGAATTGATTTCGATGAAACTTTTGCACCTGTTGCTAGACTTGAGGCTATTCGCATATTGCTTGCTTATGCTAACCATCATAATATCGTCTTATATCAAATGGATGTGAAAAGTGCATTCCTCAATGGTAATCTTGAGGAAGAAGTATATGTTGCTCAACCACCAGGTTTTGAGGATCCAAAGCTTCCTGACCATGTCTTCAGACTCAATAAGGCCCTCTATGGCCTCAAGCAAGCCCCTCGGGCATGGTATGATACTTTGAAGGAATTCCTCATGAAGAAAGGCTTCAAACTCGGTTCACTTGACCCAACTCTTTTCACCAAAACATATGATGATGAATTATTCGCGTGCCAAATATATGTTGATGATATTATCTTTGGCTATACTAAGCAACGTTACAGTGATGAATTTTCCTATATGATGAGTGTAGAATATCAAATGCTTATGATGGGAGAATTGAAATTCTTCTTAGGTCTTCAAATTCGTCAACAACGCAATAACATCTTCATATCTCAAAAGAAATACCTCAAGGATGTTTTGAGGAAATTCGGCATGCAAGATTGTAAAGGTGTCAAAATCCCTATGCCCACAAGTGGCCATCTATGCACCGATGAAAATGGTAAAGACTTTGATCAAAAGGTATACTGCTCCATGATTGGCTCTTTATTGTATCTATGTGCATCTAGGCCAGATATTATGCTTAGTGTTTGCATGTGTGCCTGATTTCAAGCTACACCGAAGGAATCACACAAGGCTATGAAACATATTCTTCGATATCTAGCTCACACTCCAACACTTGGATTATGGTATCCCAAGGGCTCGGCTTTTGATCTCATTGGATATTCCGACTCTGACTACGCTGGTGATTTGGTGGATCGCAAGTCAACATCAAGCACATGTCATTTCCTCAGACGATCCTTGGTATGTTGGTCCTTGAAGAAGCAGAACTATGTATCACTCTCTACTGCTGAAGCTGAGTACATTTTTTTTGAAAAGTTGGACAGTAGGATCACATCCTACTGCATGATTATATTATATCACCCAAGAATGGTTAGTATGTTACAAATGTACAAGGGAGGGGGAGGGGGCCTAAGCTGTTACAAAAGTTAAGCTAACAAGCTACGGTGTTAGACTAATTAAGAAACATAAGCTATAATGGCAGAGACAAGGTGTCTCTTATCTTCAGGGAGTCTGTAGGCGATGTTGGCAAAGTCGTTTTTGAATCTGACTCGCCAGCTTTCTAGTGAAGGGGCCACCTTTTGAAAGTAGTTATTATTCATTTCCTTCCATAGGCTCCACACGGCGATAAGGAATATGTCCATGATTATTTTATGATGACCCATCATCTTTACGTGTTTCATCATATGTAACCGATCTCCCGTGGTAGGCCATGTGATGTTGAGCTTGAGCCAACATTGTTTGCTAAATTTGTAATGAAAGAAGAGGTGTTCAAGAGTTTCTTCCACATGCTCTCCACAAAGCAGACAATCAAGGTTGGTCCCAATGTTATAGTGTCTTCTGCCGAGCATGTTACGTGTGTTGAGGCGGTCCACCAGCAGAAACCAACCAAAAAGCTTGAGTTTTGGGATGCTCTTTGCTTTCCAGAGCCATTTGAACGCCTCATGGATGTCAAACTTCCAAAAACAGAACTTGTAGTAGGCCGTAGTTTTGAACACCGATGCTCCCCAGGTGCACACCCATACGTCTTTCCCAGCTGAGGGCGCGATGGAGGAGACCTCGAGTTGGAGCGATCTAAGTTCATCATGAGCTTGAGTCGAGAGTGGGAGGTGAAAGGCTTCACCAACATTGGAGATAGTAAGCATCCCAGGGAATGAGGCATCTTCCCTCTTAGTATAGGAGAATGCCCTAGGGAATTTTTCTTCAAAGATATGGTTACACCAGTCGTCTTTCCAGAATAGGGCAGTCTCTCCTCCATAGATTTGAACTTTGGTCACACCCCGATAGATTCGCATGAGTTTCACCAGTTCACACCACCAGAAGGAGCCGTAGGTGGGCGTTGCATGCGGGATCGTGTCCATGTAATAAGTATCCAAAACCAACTTGACCCATGGGATATCCACCTGGTTGTAGAATTTATGCAGTAACTTGAGCAGCAGTGCATCATTTTGAACTTTGAGGTTGAGGACCCCTAATCCACCTTTCTCTTTAGGGCGGCAAACCATATCCCAAGCAGCCAAAGAGTTACATTTGTCTCCATCATCTGTTTTCTTTATTTAGATACAATGACGTCTTGTCTTGTCCAGCTGCTCAATTATCTTTGGGGGCAGACGAAGAACACCCATGGATGACATGGCAGCCGTAATTTTGCACTTGGCTTTGCAAAGCCAGGGGGTCATGTCAAGAAGCTGAGTATATTGCTGCTGGTTCTTGCTATGCTCAATTGCTATGGATGAAGCAAACCCTCAAGGACTATGGCATAAATGTGAAGAATGTGCCACTCTACTGCGACGACAAGAGTGCCATCAAGATTGCTCACAACCTAGTTCAGCACTTGAAGACAAAGCACATCCAGATTCGTAATCATTTTCTTCGTGATCATGTGTTGAAGGGCGACATCTCCATCGACCACGTGAAGACTGAAGATCAGCTGGCAGATATCTTCACAAAGCCCTTGGATGAGAAGATATTTAACAAGTTGCGGTGTGAGCTAAATATCTTATAATCTTCGAATGTCCTTTGAAAGGACACACATCCTAACACTTATGCAAAATTGATGACTTAGATGTGCAACACACGAATTAATGTTTTCTTCAATCGATGAAGACTAACCCTCTAAGTGTGAAGAAATTAATGAAGAATTTGATTCTTAGAACCCTACGATAATTGTATGCGGTGTCTGAAATCATCATTCTTATACGGTGGGTTACGCCACCAACCAAAGTTGAAAACCTTCAAATTTGAGTTTTTCCTCATTTTTGCAATTTCTTCGATTTCCAAATTCTTCAACTTTGCAATTTCCTCAGTCTTTCCGACTGGTCTTATTCATTGCTATACATACATACATACATACATACATACATGCATACACACACACACACACCCACATACATACACACACACACACCCACACACACCCACACACACACACACACACACACACACATATATATATATGTGTGTGTGTGTGTGTGTGTGTATGAGTTTTTTCATGTCCTCTACAGCATTCACTTATTGTTAATTCTTCAAGTTGCTTTTTCATCTAAGTGAATGTGATCGGACCCGTTCCTCCTCTATGCTAAAGTCAACCCAATCTGTTCACAAATTCTTCATGTGCATTCTATTTGAAACCCGTTCAAAATCTTCACTTTGTCCTTGACAGCTGTCTTGACAGCTGAAGAATCTGCGAACGAAACTTTAAAAAATTCATATCTAATTTTTTGGCTTTTGCCGCTCAAATCGTTCCGCATCCCACGATAGGATTAAAATATTCAACCATGATCAAACATGATCTCCACTTCTCAGTATGTGGGTGACACATGTCGCTAGGATGGTAAGGGTCAGGGGCACGTTCGTCCAATTTCCTCGGACGAGCGGTTTTTCACCTCGGCTATAAATACCCCTCGCCCTCCTCAGACCTCACTTACTCCGCTCGATCTCACTCCCTCGCTCGAGCTCTCTGACCTAGCACTTCTGATACTCTCCATCGTCGTTGGTGAGGAAGAGCTTCACTGCCTCAACCTCGTCACCGTCGTACTCGCGCCGGCCGCGGAAATCTTCACCTCCGCCGCCACCATAGGTGTCTCTCATTGCCAAGTTTGGGTGTGAGAGATCTAGACTAACGAACTTCTGCACTCCCACTCCCAGTTCGTCGTGTTCTTCGCCAAGGGTAAATAAAATCTGTTTTTACTGCCCTTGTTGATTCTGATGATTTCCACAAAATGTTCAAAAGGTGTTTATTCTTCAAGTTCCATATCCTTAAACACCAAGTTGCATATGTTCTTGATTTGTTTCTCTAAGATGTGTTTTTCTTCAAGATTCCTCAACTATGTGGATTTTCAATCTATACAACTCTGGAACCTAAGATAAGACCACTTAGTGAAATTCCTCAAGACACCCATGGTCAAATTCCTCAAACTTGACTCCTTCAAAAAAATATTCTGAGAATGCATATGACCTCTCCAAATTCTTCGCACCTATACTCTGTTCATAGGTACACATGTTCGCTGCTGAATCACTAGGTTATCATCAACTTAACTCATTTTCAGCGTTCCTCGAAGAAAAATTGCATACCTCCTCAGAAACTTTGATTGTTCAAAATCCTCAAGTGCAGAAAATGGCAGATGGTAAGTGTCCACAGAAAGGAGGAAAGAGGCCTGAAACAAATACTACTTTTGAAATCTCTGAAGACATCTATGATTAATATTGCACTCGTGATGAAGTCACTCATGGCAAGGAGAACAAAAATCAGCACAAAGTGCGCATTCAGCGGATTGAAAGAAGATGGGAAAGAGAATGGAGGGAATACCGTTATGTCACTCCTAAATACATGAAGAAATTCGCGGTTAACCCTCCATGCCCAAGACCTCCATTGGCTCCAGGCCAAGAAGCTAATCTATCTAGCATCAGAAGAGGTGAGTAATTTCCCAAGGAATGGGCCAAGCGACAAGCCAAGTTGGCTAAAGTAGCAAAAGAAGCAGTGAATAAATTCAACGAAGACTCTCCTGCTGCTGCTGAGGCCTCTGCTAGCAAGCCCAAGAAGGCTTTGCTGAAGAAATCTCCTGTAAAGCCGAGTTGCTCAACTGCAATGCCCTCAAGGCCAAGTTCTTCAAAGCCCTCATGGCCTATTCCTCAACCAACATCTTCAAGTGCAGCTCCAGCTCCCTCAGTTGCAAAATCCTCAGCTGCACCTGCAAAGTCCTCAGCACCTGTGCATCTTGCCATGTGCCAACGTACCACTGAAGTCTCTATTGCTTTCGGAGCCTCTGCAAGTTCCTTAGCTCCACCTCAGTCCTCAACAGGTCCAACCTTGCTGAAGAAAAAGGCTACTGCTGGACGCGGCACAAGGCCAAGTCCTCACAAGAAGCAGGTTGCCTTTCAAGTTCCGTCAAGTGACGATGAGGCTAATGATGAAGAACTCACTGAGATCATCAGAGACCAAGAACAAAGGGACGCTAGAGCCAAAGGCAGTGTTGTGCCTCTCTTACTGGATCCGAAGAAGATCCCAGATTTCATCGATCTATGGCACAAGGACCACAACACTCCTCTGCCTGAATTAAATCTCTCGCCTGGTGAAATTCATATGCTGACTGCCTTCATAAATGAAGAAAAATGGAAATTTGGGAAGTCCAGACAAGTGAAGAAAGCTCAGTACAAGAAGGAGCATTTTCTGAAGAAGAATGTTGTAAACATGTCTCCCGAAGATCTCGTGACTATGCAAATTGAGTCAAAGCACTGAGTGATGAATTTGACACATATCGTGCAAATTGGCTAGGTGCCAAAGTCAGATTCGTCAGAATGGCGAAGGGTTTCAAAACAAATATTGCAGCTGCATCGCAACAAGAAACTCCTCAGGCTGAAGCATCTGCTTAGCCTACTGAAGAAAATGCTAGCACAACTGATGAAAATCAGACTGTTGAAGAAACTGAAAGTACCAGGGCTGCTGAAGAAATTCCAGCTCCTGATGAAACTGCCAGGGCAACCACCAATGTTGCGCCTGAAGAACCTACCAGGGCAACTGCATCAGTTGTGCCTGAAGAAATTGAACCAATTTCATCTGCTCCTCCTGCAAAGTAATCGCAGATGAAAACTATGAACCTTCCTTCTGCATCAGAAGTGAAGAAGACCAAAGCTGCACAGAGGGTAGCAGTGAAGAAAAGAAAAGCATCAACAATCTCAGAGTCTTAAGCTCCTAAGAAAGTGAAGACTTTGACGGGTTCAATCACCAACCCCATTGATGTTGTTCCTCTCTCAAGCATGCCATCAAAGGAGATTGTTCCCTTTGGTGTGGAATATGTCATACCTGATGACACTGATGAAGAAAATCCCTCTGCTGCTACTTCAGAGTAGTTGGATGAAGAAATTGAAGTGGATAAAATCCCTTCAATTTTGCTGGAATCATCGTCCATGCCTCAGTTCACAGCTGAAGAGGTAGGCGTTGAAGAAATTGATGCTGAAGATGAGGATGTGGACATTGGGTCTACAACTCCTATTCAGAATGATGATTATTGGGAAAGACATCATCCCAATTCACCTCTGACCACTCCTCTACATCAAGTTCCTCAGTCCCGTGTGCAGATAGAAGAAATTCATATAGATCTGAAGGACGTCAAGCTTCTCTTCATTCTAGTCCTGAAGAAGCTCTACCTACTAATGCTGAAGAAATGGAGGCCAAGACTGCTGCTGATGAATCTGCTGCTGAAATTCCTTAGTCTATGGCTCCAGAAGTTGTGCTACAAGAGGATGTGAAGATTTTAACTGTTAATCTTCAGCCCAAGCCACAGAATCCTCATACCAAGAAGCAGAAATTCAAAGCTGATGATTTCTTTGCTGAGCATCATTTCTTCATGGATTACGTGAAGGAAACATGCACTAGAGGCAATAATAAAGTTATTATTTATTTATTTACTTATTTAATGATAAATGTTTATTATTCATGCTAGAATTGTATTAACCGGAAACTTAGTACATGTGTGAATACATAGACAAAACATATTGTCCCTACTCCCTAGTATGCCTCTACTTGACTAGCTCATTAATCAAAGATGGTTATGTTTCCTAACCATAGACATGTGTTGTCATTTGATAAATGAGATCACATCATTAGGAGAATGATGTGATGGACATGATCCATCCGTTAGCTTAGCATTATGATAGTTACAGTTTCATTGCTACTGCTTTCTTCATGACTTATACAAGTTCCTCAGACTATGAGATTATGCAACTCCCGAATATCGGACGAACACTTTGTGTGCTACCAAACGTCACAACGTAAAAGGGTGATTATAAAGGTGCTCTATAGGTGTCTCCAAAGGTGTTTGTTAGGTTGGCATAGATCAAGATTAGGATTTGTTACTCCGTGTTTCGGAGAGGTATCTCTGGGCCCTCTCTCATCACTATAAGCCTTGCAAGCATTGTAACTAATGAGTTAGTTGAGGGATGAAGTATTACGGAATGAGTAAAGAGATTTGCCAGTAACGAGATTGAACTAGGTATGATGATACCGACGATTGAATCTCGGGAAAGTAACATACCGATGACAAAGGGAACAACGTATGAGCATCCAGGTTCCGCTATTCGTTATTGACCGGAGATGTGTCTCGGTCATGTCTACATAGTTCTCGAACTCGTAGGGTCCGCACGCTTAATGTTCGATGATGATATGTATTATGATTTATGTGGTTTGATGACCGAAGTTTGTTTGGAGTCTCGGTTGAGATCACGGACATGATGAGGAGTCTCGAAATGGTCGAGACATAAAGATTGATATATTGGACGACTATATTCGGACACCCAAAGTGTTCCGGAGAAGTTCCGGATAAAACCAGAGTGCCGGAGGGCTATTGGAACCCCCAGGGGAACTAATGGGCCTCGATGGGCCTTAGTGGAGAGAGAGGGGCGGCTAGGGCAGGACGCACGCCCCCTCCCCTTGGTTCCGAATTGGACTAGGAGGGGGGCGGCGCCCCCCTTTCCTTCTCCCTCTCCCTCTCCTTCCTTCCCCCTCTCTCCCTCTTGGTGGAATCCTTCTAAGACTAGTAATCCAAGTAGAACTCCCCTCTTGGGGCGCGCCTACAGGGGCCGACCGACCTCCCCCTTGCTCCTTTATATATGGGGGCAGGGGGTTCCCTAGAACACACAAGTTTCTCTCCCAACCGTATGTGGTGCCCCCTCCACAATTACACACCTCGATCATAACATTATAGAGCTTAGGCGAAGCCCTGGGCCGGTAGCATCATCATCACCGTCGCCACGCCGTCGTGCTGATGGAACTCACACTCGTCCTCAACTGGATCAAGAGCACGAGAGACGTCATCGAGCTGAACGTGTGCTGAATGCAGAGGTGCCGTACGTTTGATACTTGGATTGGTTGGATCGCGAAGACGTTCAACTATATCAACCGCGTTATTGAAATGCTTCCACTTTTGGTCTACGAGGGTACATGGACACATTCTCCCCTCTCGTTGCTATGGATCACCTAGATAGATCTTGCGCGTTCGTAGGTTTTTTTTTTGAAATTACTGCGTTCCCCAATAGTGGTATCAGAGCCAGGTCTATACGTAGATGTTATATGCACGAGTAGAACACAAGTGAGTTGTGGGCGATAATAGTCATACTGCTTACCACAAACGTCTTACTTTGATTCGGTGGTATTGTTGGATGAAGCGGCTCGGACCGAGATTACATGACCGCTAAAAGGATCACTATAGTTGACTACAGGGGGGGGGGTGAATAGGCAACTAACAATTTTTAGCTTTTCTTTACCAAATTAAACTTTGCATCAAAGTAGGTTGTCTAGATATGCAACTAGGTGAGCTACCTATATGATGCAACAACAACAAGAAAACAAGTAAACAAGGAAAGTAACACAACTAAACTTGCACAAGTAAAGGCACGAGATAACGAAGAGTGGAGTTGGTGAAGACGAGGATGTGTTACCGAAGTTCCTTCCCTTTGAGAGGAAGTACATCTTCGTTGGACCGGTGTGGAGGCACAATGCTCCCCAAGAAGCCACTAGGGCCACCGTATTATCCTCACGCCCTCACACAATGCGAGATGCCGTGATTCCACTATTGGTGCCCTTGAAGGCGGCAACCGAACCTTTACAAACAAGGTTGGGGCAATCTCCACAACTTAATTGGAGGCTCCCAACGACACCACGAAGCTTCACCACAATGGACTATGGCTCCACGGTGACCTCAACTGTCTACGGTGCTCAAACACCCAAGAGTAACAAGATCCGCTAGGGATTAGTGGGGGAAAATCAAATATCTCTTGGTGGAAGTGTAGATCGGGGCCTTCTCAACCTATCCCGAGCAAATCAACAAGTTTGATTGGCTAGGGATAGAGATCAGGCGAAATTGGAGCTTGGAGCAATAATGGAGCTTAGGGTTGGAAGAGGTGGTCAACTAGAGGAATAAGACACCTCTTATATAGTGGAGAGACAAATCCAACCGTCATCCATTAGCCAGCCCGCGACTTGCGGTACTACCGCTCACGACAAGCGGTACTACCATAAGTGCTCACGGTACTACCGCAATGGATCGCGGTACTACCATAGCTACGGTAGGAGCTAGCCCATGCCTGAACCGCAGTGGCTGAGGGCGGTACTGCCGCTGGTGCAGTACTACCGCTCCCCCTTGCGGTACCACCGCAAGGCAGGATTGAACTATCCTGGGAAGGGGAGCAGATGAATAAAATTACATCCGTGCCCACTTCCACTGAAAATAAACAATGCAAAAAAATCTGACACGATACTACCGCACATGACATGCGGTACTATCGTGTAGGGAGAGGATGTAAAAAATTACATCCGCCCCTACTTCCGCTCGTGTTGCCGTGCCAGACCAGAACTCACGGTACTACCGCGCGTGGGGGGCGGTACTACCGCACAGGGCGCGGATGTAAAAAATTACATCCGCCCCTACAGCCGCACAAGCGGCTGAGTCTGGTCCGAGGCCATGGTACTACCACTCCTCAAGAGCGGTACTACCGTGGGCGCCTACGGTACTACCGCAGGTGCCTGCGGTACTACCACTCCTAGGAGCAGTACTACCGCAAGCCCCAAAACAGCAACAGTAGTAATCCTTCTCTTTTGCATATAAATGAAGGAAGCAGACGATGCTCCAAAGTGCAAAGGGAAAGGCGGTACAGAGGGAGAAAATGTGTACGTGATGATTCCACCCGAACCTTTCCAATGCGGACCCCCTCTTAATAGTACGACTCTCCTACGACTCAAATCCACCAAAAAGAAACATAGAAAAACGCCGTCTTCACTAGTCTTCGAGGGGCACCAAACCGTCTTGTGCCTAGTGACGAGCGTCTAAAATACTCAAGGCACACGGTTAGTCCACAAATGCATTGTCATCAATCACCAAAACACCTTAGGGATAAATATGCCCTTACATCATTCATGAGACTGGTTCAACCGACGTGCTTTTGCACAAAGGTGGCTGACAGGTGTCTGTTTCTCCAACTTTAGTTGAATTGAGTTTGACTACGGCCGGTCCTTGTTGAAGGTTAAAATAACACACTTGACAAAAAATCGTTGTGGTTTTGATGCATAGGTAAGAATGGTTCTTGCTAGAAGCCGTAACAGCCACGTAAAACTTGCAACAACAAAGTAGAGGATGTCTAACTTGTTTTTGCAGGGCTTGTTGTGATGCGATATGGTCAAGGAATGTTGCGATATAAATTGTTGGATGAGATGATCATATTTTGTAACAAAGTTATCGACAACTGGCAGGAGCCATATGGTTGTTGCTTTATTGTATGCACCATGTAATTGTTTTACTTTATCACTAAGCGGTAGCGATAGTCATAGTAACAATAGTTTGCGAGACGACAACGATGCTATGATGGAGATCAAGGTGTCGCGCCGGTGACGGTGGAGATCATGACGATGCTTAGGTGATGGAGATCATGAGCACACGATGATGATGGCCATATCATGTCACATATTTTTGATTGCATGTGATGTTTATCTTTTATGCATGTTATTTTTCTTAGTACGATGGTAGCATTATAAGATGACCCCTTCCTAAATTTCAAGGTATAAGTGTTCTCCCTGAGTATGCACCGTTGCTACAGTTCGTCGTGCCGAGACACCACGTGATGATCGGGTGTGATAAGCTCTACGTTCACATACAACGGGTGCAAGCCAGTTTTGCACGCGCAGAATACTCGAGTTAAACTTGAGGAACCTAGCATATGGAGATATGGCCTTGGAACACAGAGACCGAAAGGTCGAATGTGAATCATATAGTAGACATGATCAACATAGTGATGTTCACCATTGAAAACTACTCCATCTCACGTGATGATTGGACATGGTTTAGTTGATTTGGATCACGTGATCATTTAGATGACTAGAGGGATGTCTATCTAAGATGGAGTTGTTAAGTAATATGATTAACTGAATTTTAATTTACCATGAACTTAGTCATGATAGTTATTTTGCATGTCAGTGTTATTGTAGATCAATGGCCCATGCTACCGTTCCTTTGAATTTTAATGCGTTCCTAGAGAAAGCTAAGTTGAAAGATGATTTCAGCAACTACACGGGCTGGGTCTATAACTTGAGGATTATCCTCATTGCTGCACAGAAGAATTACGTCCTAGAAGCACGACCGGGTGCCAGGCCTGCTGCAGATGCTACCGATGACGTTAAGAACGTCTGGCAGAGCAAAGATGATGACTACTTGATAGTTTAGTGTGCCATGCTTTACGGCTTAGAATCGGGACTTCAAAGACGTTTTGAATGTCATGGAGCATACGATTTGTTCCAAGATTTGAAGTGAATGTTTAAGGCAAATGCCCGAGTTGAGAGATATGAAGTCTCCAACAAGTTCTATAGCTGCAAAATGGAGGAGAATAGTCCTGTCAGTGAACACATACTCAGAATGTCTGGGTACCATAACCACTTGACTCAGTTGGAAGTTAATCTTCCTGATTATAGTGTCATTGACAGAGTTCTTCAATCACTACCACCAAGCTATAAAGGCTTCATGATGAACTATAATATGCAAGGGATGAACAAGACGATTCCCGAGCTCTTCGCGATGCTAAAGGCTAAGGAGGTAGAAATCAAGAAGGAGCATCAAGTGTTGATGGTCAACAATACCACTAGTTTCAAGAAAAAGGGCAAATGGAAGAAGGGGAACTTCAAAAAGAACGGCAAGAAAGTTGCTGCTCAAGAGAAGAAACCCAAGTATGGACCTAAGACTGAAACTGAGTGCTTCTACTGCAAAGGGACTGGTCACTGGATGCGGAACTGCCCAAGTATTTGGTGGATAAGAAGGATGGCAAAGTGAAAGGTATATTTGATATACATGTTATTGATGTGTACCTTACTAATGCTCGTAGTAGCGCCTGGGTATTTGATACTGGTTCTGTTGCTCATATTTGCAACTCGAAACAGGGACTACTGATTAAATGAAGATTGGCTAAGGACGAGGTGACGATGCGCGTGGGAAATGGTTCCAAGGTCGATGTGATCGCTGTCAGCACGCTACCTCTACATCTACCTTAGAGATTAGTTTTAGACTTGAGTAATTGTTATTTGGTGCCAGCGTTGAGCATGAACATTATATCTAGACCTTGTTTGATGCGAGACAGTTATTCATTTAAATCAGAGAATACTGGTTGGTCTATTTATATGAGTAATATCTTTTATGGTCATGCACCCTTGCTGAGTGGTCTATTTTTGTTGAATCTCGATAGTGATGATACACATATACATAATATTGAAGCCAAAAGATGCAAAGTTGATAATCATAGTGCAACTTATTTGTGGCACTGCCGTTTGGATCATATCGGTGTAAAGCGCATGAAGAAACTCCATGCTGATGGAAGTTTGGTATCACTTGATTATGAATCACTTGGTGCTTGCGAACCGTGCCTTATGGGCAAGATAACTAAAACTCCGTTCTCCGGAACAATGGAATGAGCTACTGACTTATTGCAAATAATACATACCGATGTATGCGGTCCAATGAGTATTGAGGATCGTGGCGGGTATTGTTATTTTCTTACCTTTATAGATGATTTGAGCAGATATGGTTATATCTACTTGATAAAGCATAAGGCTGAAACATTTGAAAAGTTCAAAGAATTTCAGAGTGAAGTAGAAAATCATCGTGACAAGAAAATGAAGTTTCTACAATCTGATCATGGAGGTGAAAATTTGAGTTACGAGTTTGGTCTTCATTTGAAACAACATGGGATAGTTTCACAACTGACGCCACCTGGAACACCACAGTGAAATGGTGTGTCCGAACGTCGTAACCGTACTTTATTAGATATGGTGCGATATATGATGTTTCTTACTTGTTTACCACTATCATTTTGGGGTTATGCTTTAGAGACGGCTGCATTCACTTTAAATATGGCACCATCAAAATCCGTTGAGATGACGCCTTATGACCTATGGTTTGGCAAGAAACTGTCAGCGTTCTGGGAACGGGGGTACCCAGACTTGCCTGCCTGCGGCCTTCAGTGTGGCTCAAGGAGTGGCCCAGTACGGCCCATCTTTGTCAACACAAGCTCAAGACCCTCGCGAGGGGCCAAGCCTCACGGGGAGGACGACAGGAAGCTTCCTCGTGCACAGCCTCGTCAGGCTGGCTCGCGAGGAGGCGGAGAGATCAAGGCGGGGTACCTCACGAGGTGCCCGTGACGCAAGCCATGACGACCGAAGCCAGGCGGGCGCCAGGCGGGCGCCGGCCCGCGTAGTATCCTTGTTTCCTCTTTGGTGCAAAGGGGGCAAGCGCAGGCCAAGATATCAAGCAAAGGCTACCATTTCGGTGCAACGAGACCAAGACCAGCAGAACGGCAGGATGGAGGTCATCATGGAGCCCAGGAAGGCGTCATCGCCAGAGTCTTTAGCAGGCGAGGACCAACTTTAGTCAGGATAAGTGTAATAGATGTTCCCCTTCAAAATGGCCAATTGTTGGCGCCCTTCCCGCTCAATATTTGGGAAGAGGACCAGGGCTTCACTCTATAAATAGGACTAGCTATTCTCAAGGATGGGGGTCGACTAATCGAACCTTAGCCAGAACCACCAACGCAAGAACCCCTCCCCTCGCGAGGCCGTTCTTCCCTTGTATTGTTCATCATCAGCCCCTGAGGCAATCCACACACCACACACTGGAGTAGGGTATTACACCACCATGGTGGCCTGAACCAGTATAAACCTTGCGTCTCTTGTGTTGTTCTTAGTGTAGCCTAGATCCTTTGCGAGGCGACGAGACGTGAGTTGGTAGAAGGGTGATCTCCGCGTGCACCCCAAAGTACAAACCTTGAGGGTCTGCCGAAACCCGAAATCCGACATTTGGCGCGACAGGTAGGGGTGCGCCGGAATCACGCCTTCCACCGTCTTGTGTTTCGCCGTCCATTGCATCCATGTCTGACGCTCGTCGAGCCCGCGCCGAGCGTCGGGCTGCCCTCGTGGCCCATGTTGCCCAGACGGCCCCCGTCGGAGGGCCTCCCTGTCATTCCCCGTCGCCTGCCGCCCACGCCGCCACTAGTCTGGCGGGGAACGAGCAGCAGGCCTCATCCCTGCATCCTTTGGTGCGGCGAGAAGGCCGCACCGCCACCCCGTCGCTGACTCCAGCAGGATCGTCGTCACACGCCCGTCGCGCCCCTGCGGACGCGCACGCTGCGTTGCTCCTGGCACGAGAGCTCCTGCACTACCATCCCGTCGACGACCTCTACGACGAGTGGCTTGCCCGCATCACCGAGCTCGTCAGCGCCGCAGGGGGCTCCCCTGCACCATCCCTCTCGCTGCACCCCCCACCCTGCGCGGGCAATGCAGCTCCAGAGGCGCCTCAACCGCCTCCTCCTCAAGAAGGCGCCCTGGCCCCAAGGCGCGCGGCCCCTGGACGAGACCCGCTCCGTCCAGCGCCCGCGCAGCAAGAAAAGAGCTGCCAAGAGATCCCTCGTCCTCAAGAAGCTGCCCGTGTGCTCCCCGCACCGGCACGTCATGACCACGCTCCTGCTCCAGCACGCCAAGACCCCGCGCTGCTCCTGGCGGCGGCGCGTGGAGACCTCCAAGATCAAGCCCTTCGCCACCAATGGCCTCCAATGGCCACTGCAGGCTGCCGTGCCTTCACCTTCGAGCTGCGCAGCATGGCCTGGCCGGGCAAGTTCACGCCAGATCTGCCCCCGCGCTACGATGGCACGGCTGACCCTGCGGAGTTCCTACAGCTCTATGAGCTGGGCATCGAAGCCGCCAACGGGGACGAGAAGGTCATGGCGAACTGGTTTCCCATGGCGCTCAAGGACGATGCCCGCACCTGGCTCCTGAACCTGGCTCCTGGCACGATCTCCTTCTAGGACGAGATGTGCACTCGCTTCATCGCCAACTTCCAGGGCACTCGTGACCGGCCCCCGGCCATGAGCGACCTGCGGCCGCATCAAGCAACAGCGAGGAGAGACCCTGCAAAAGTACATCCAGCGCTTCAACAACGCTCGCCTCAAGGTCCCCAGGGTCACTGAGGAGGCCATCATCTCAGCCTTCTCTGACAGCGTGTGTGACATCAAGATGAAAGAGGAGCTAGCAATCCATGAAGACCTGTGCACATCCCTGGAGCTGTTCAACTTGGCGACCAAGTGCACCAGGGCTGAGGAAGGGCGCCTCTCCCTCCTCGAGCTTCCGTCTGCCGATCCAGAAGAGAAGAAGCCCAAGGTCAAGGACGTGAAGCGCAAGGGGGCTGCTGTGCTTGCAGCAGAGCCAGACACCAAGCGAGGCAGGGACGAGCCTGAGTCATCCAAGGGCAGCCGGTACTGCGTGTACCACGACCTCCACACCCACAACACCAACGAATGCCAAGAGCTCAGGGCTGTGCGACATGGGCGTGACGGCCGATGCCCCGAGCACAACGACCGGGGCTATGGCCGAGGAGGAGGAAGAGGTGGAGGACGATGGGAAGACCGTGGCCCTCGCCAAGGGTGGCGTGACCGACCTCGCAAGGACCGCTGGCAGGACCAGCCTCGCGAGGGAGGCTGGAGGGATCAGCCTCGTGAGGATCGCCCTCAAGGCAATGCAGGCCTCCCTCTTCTGCCACCTCAGCCGAGGAGGAATGAAGACCAGCATCAGGACGAAGGGGCTGGGGGCTTCCAAGAGCCGCGCGCAATCGCTTGCATCTTGGGCGGCGCTCAGGCCCCAGCCTCTCAGCGCATCTTCAAACAGTTTTCTTGCGAGGTGAATGCAGTCCTCCCCAAGCTTGACGCCACATGCCCTCTCAGGTGGTTAGCGTGCGCTATCACATTCAGCTTAGCGGATCAGCTCAAGTGCGCAGCCACAGCCGGAGTCCTCCTGATGCTTTGCTCCCCAATCATCAGCAATGTGCAAGTCACCAGGACCCTCATCGATGGCGGAGCAGGACTCAACGTCCTGTCCGTCGAGACATTCAACAACCTCCAAGTGCCATACAATTAGCTTCAGCCAACCAAGCCTTTCTCAGGAGTCACTGATGGTTCCACCGTTCCGATAGGGCAAGTTCGCCTTCCTGTCACCTTTGGGCAGCGTGACAACTACCGCACCGAGCTCATTGACTTCGACGTCGCCCACATTCGCCTGCCATACAATGCCATCCTCGGGTATCCAGCCCTGGCCAAGTTCATGGCAGTGACTCATCACGGCTACAATGTCCTCAAGATGCCAGGAAGCGGTGGAGTCATCACAGTGCCTTGTGAGGAGAGGGATGCAGTGTGTTCCCTTGAGCGTGCTTTTCAAGCCGCAGCAATCGAAGACCCAGAGCACAGGAGCGGAAGACTTCCCGAGGCAGTCCCTAAGAATAAGAAGGCATCACCTGGTCCGAACCCTCGGGAGGCAGGCCCCTCCAGTGGCGTTGTGCCAGGATCCGCGCCCGTTTAAGGGGCGCCTCCTTCTGTCGCATAGGAAGGCGCGCCCGATGCTCTCCTCGGGCAAGGCTCGGGGGCTCTCTCCTGGAGGGCCATCGACTTTGCCAAGATCACGAGGGAGGTGCTCGGGCACCACTTGGAGGCGTGCTTCAAAGCGTGTTTCCCTCAGGAAGGAACAAGGCAAGGAGGGCCAAACCCTCGGGAGTTCATCAGCGAGATCATTCAGGAGCTGCAGGAGTCAAGAGTCATGAGTGGCAGCCGCCGCTTACCCGCCTTAGCTCCCCATCCAGGCGAGGATGGTGGGCTGCGCGTCTGCATCGACGTACCAGGGCTCAACCGGGCCGCCTATCAAGAGCGCTTATGGCCCTCGCGCGTGGGACGTTGCGAGGGTCCACCCCACAGCTATGCTCGCATGCCTTTTGACCTGCAGAACGCGGCAGCCGTGCATCAACGTCTTATGAGGAGCATTCTGGAGGCTCAGGAGGTCAGGCATTCCGTAGTCCTGGCGGGGATGGAGATGGTCCTCGAGGAGCCGCCTGCGCCTCCGGATCCCCCCGAGGCTCCTGGGCCTGAGGGCTCATGAGGATCGGTTTCCACAGTGTGCATCGTCAGCTACTTCAGCATCCCTTCATCTCCAACATCATCAGGTGACATCCTTCGAGTTTCATTTTTAGCTGGGAGTACCCCCAGGGCTGCATCATTCCCAGGCCGCGTGGGTCCGTCCCTGCGGCATGTATCCCTTTTGTTTATGCCTTTAGGTTACTTTGTTGGGGGCGCCCCTCGGGCTGCATTATCCCTAAGCCACTCGGGCCTGACCCAGCGACATTTGCCTTTTTCTGCATCTATCTAAATGGATTTGCTCCTTCATGTTTAAGGTGCTCAACCTAATCGCTTGCTCGATTGACACCTACCTTTGGAGCCGCTCGCTCTGGCACGACACTTGCGCACGGGTCCGTCCCTGCAACACCGATAGATCTGAGTGGTCGAGCTCTGGCCGTGGCAGCCCCGCAAGGCGCCACCTTACCGGGCCCTCAGTGCCTCAATCACTCCCTTGGAGCGACCAATGGTTGGCTAGCAACCGCAACAACAAACCTTGCTTTCTCTCGTGATTGGTACGTAGGACCCGCTCCAGGAGCAACGCTGGGCATGATGTGAGCCTCCTCTCCTTCTCTCTAGCACAATCCACTTGCATGTTAAAAGGGGGGCGCCTGAGCATCGCGACTCATGGGCTCTTACTGGCTCTCCAGCCCTCACCTCCTGGCCTTGACCCACGGCATCGCGACCTATCATACCAGCGGCGGTTGAGCTCGCTCGAGGGCTGGGACATGAGGACGTAGAGCATGAAGGAAAGTGTGGGGGAGAGGGAAGGAGCTCGCGAAGACCTGACCTAGCAGCGCCTCAACTGCTTCCACGCAAGTACGACACTTCACCTGAAACTACTTGGAACCGACAAGATAGGTCACACCAAGACTGATTTGACTCAGCGCTAAACCCTCGCCTACAGCAGCTCTGTGATGACAACGTTGCCTACCTTTCTTGCTAGCGGAGGCTGCTTGAGCCCTAAAGGGGACCTCCTGAGCATCGCGACTCAGGGGCTCTTACTGGACCTCAGGCCGCTCACCTCCTGGCCTTGACCACGGCATCGCAACCTGGCATACCAGCGATGGCTGAAGCTTGCCTGGAGACCGGGACCTGTCAGCGTAGAGCACCAAGACCTCGTGAGGAAAGGAAGGGGGAGCCAAGCCGGGACAGGACTAGCATCTCGCATCAATTCATAATAAGGATATATATTCACAAAAGACATGGCCAACACCTTACATACGCCCGTGGGGTGGTACTTCGGTTCCTCGCAGGGACAAAAAATGCGAATCCTAAGGAGTCTTAACTACAGGAACTGAGACGGCAGACACCATCATCAACAGTGGGCCATGCAAGGCCAACGCCAACCCCATCCAAATCAGCCGCGCCGACCGCCGGGCGCGCAGGCCCTGCTTCGGGCACGGTGCGAGCTCGGGGGCTCATAGCTGTCGTCGCTCGTTGCCGGCGTTAGGAAGAGTCCGGAAGAGTTGCTGGACCCTCCGACACGCCTGCTGCCACCAGAGGAGCTGCTGGAAGAGCGGGCGGCAGGCCTGGTCCTCGCCGCTCCAGAGCTCCGGCCGCTGCCTCTGGGGCAGCACTCCAGCCGGCGTCCTTCTTCGTCGAAGATCTTGAAGAGCATCAGGGAGGCGCCATCATAATCCAGGTGGATCACGAGGGCACCCTCCGATCGGCAGACCCGGGCGATCTCACCCCAGCCCCGGGTCATGTAGACCTTGCTCGGAGCGATGACCTCGACCTCCGCGTCGGTCGCAGGGGTACTGCAGTCAGCGTGCTGCAGCCAGAGCTCAAGAGGCCCCCTTGATGAGATCTCGAAGGCGAAGGAGGGAGGAATATGAATCCAAGATCGAGGAGGCATGGCGGTGTGAAGCACGAGCTCACGGGAGGAGCCCTCGGCGTGAACTCCAGGAGGAACGACGCGCACCGCCGTAATCCGCCGGCGACGACGGCGGCTCTGGCGATGTCGTTCGGCGCCAGCGTCTTCAGGGCCCTCGATCCGGGCATACAAGGGCAGTGGAAACCTAGGCGGCGGCCGCTCGAACCAGGGCCTCGACACCTCCTGCCAAGCACCCCCGTCTCCGCGGCAAAGGACTGGCCGTTTCTTCGGCGCAAGCGGAACAGGACCCTCTCGGGGGCCTTCCCCTTCTCTTCTGCAGAAAACTGGCGGATTGGTGCCATTGACGTAAGGTGGAGCAAGGGCGAGGAAGAAGAAGAAATAGAGTAGCAGGAAGGGATGGACTGGAAGGGCTCGCGCCATTTCGTACATATAGCCGGTGGAGGCCAACCGTCGCCCTCCACGATCACAAGTAATCATGATCCGTTTTTGCATGCAGGGACTTGTCAAGTCATGCAGTTGCCGAGGCGTCATGGGGAAGCAAGGACGCCCACGTCCAATCAACCGCCACGCGGCGCCCATGGCCACAGGCTGTTGGGGCCGGCGGCGCTTCGCACTTGCCCCTTCGCTTCTCCGCTAAGCCAAGTCCGGGTGCGCCTTGGGCCCGGGGGCTACTGTCGGCATTCTAGGAATGGGGGTACCCAGACTTGCCTGGCTGCGGCCTCCAGCGTGGCTCAAGGAGTGGCCCAGTATGGCCCATCTTTGTCAACACAAGCTCAAGACCCTCGCGAGGGGCCAAGCCTCGCGGGGCAGACGACAAGAAGCTTCCTCGAGCGCAGCCTCGTCAGGCTGGCTCGCGAGGAGGCGGAGAGATCAAGGCGGTGTACCTCATGAGGTGCCCGTGACGCAAGCCATGACGACCAAAGGGGGCAAGCGCATACCAAGATATCAAGCAAAGGCTACCATTTCGGTGCAACAAGACCAAGACCAGCAGAATGGCAGGATGGAGGTCATCATGGAGCCCAGGAAGGCATCATCGTCAGAGTCTTTGGCAGGCGAGGACCAACTTTAGTCAGGATAAGTGTACTAGATGTTCCCCATCAAAATGGCCAATTGCTGGCGCCCTTCCCGCTCAATATTTGGTAAGAGGACCAGGGCCTCGCTCTATAAATAGGACTAGCCATTCTCAAGGATGGGGGTCGACTAATCGAACCTTAGCCAGAACCACCAACCCAAGAACCCCTCCCCTCGCGAGGCTGTTCTTCCGTTGTATTCTTCATCATCAACCCCTGAGGCAATCCACACACCACACACTAGAGGAGGGTATTACACCACCATGGTGGCCTGTACTAGTATAAACCTTGCATCCCTTGTGTTGTTCTTAGTGTAGCCTAGATCCTTTGCGAGGCAACGAGACGTGAGTTGGTAGAAGGGTGATCTCCGCGTGCACCCCAGAGTTCAAACCTTGAGGGTCTGCCGGAACCCGAAATCCGACAGAAGCCAAAGTTGTCGTTTCTTAAAGTTTGGGGCTGCGATGCTTATGTCAAAAAGCTTCAACCTGATAAGCTCAAACCCAAGTCGAAAAAGTGCTTCTTCTTAGGATACCCAAAGGAAACTGTTGGGTACACCTTCTATCACAGATCCGGAGGCAAGATATTTGTTGCTAAAAATGGATCCTTTCTAGAGAAGGAGTTTCTCTCAAAAGAAGTGAGTGGGTGGAAAGTAGAACTTGATGAGGTAATTGTACCTTCTCCCTTATTGGAAAGTAGTCCATCACAGAAATCAGTTCCAGTGATTCCTACACCAATTAGTGAGGAAGTTAATGATGATGATCATGAAACTTCAGATCAAGTTACTACCGAACCTCGTAGGTCGTCCAGAGTGAGATCCGCACCAGAGTGGTACGGTAATCCTGTTCTGGAAGTCATGTTACTAGACCATAGTGAACCTACGAACTATGAGGAAGCAATGATGATCCCAGATCCCGCGAAATGGCTTGAGGCCATGAAATCTGATATGGGATCCATGTATGAGAACAAAGTGTGGACTTTGGTGGACTTGCCCGATGATCGGCAAGCCATAGAAAATAAATGGATTTTCAAGAAGAAGACCGACACTGACGGTAATGTTACTGTCTACAAAGCTCGACTTGTTGCGAAAGGTTTTCGACAATTTCAAGGAGTTGACTACGATGAGACTTTCTCACCCATAGCGATGCTTAAGTCTGTCCAAATCATGTTAGCAATTGCCGCATTTTATGATTATGAAATTTTACAAATGGATGTCAAAACTTCATTCCTGAATGGATTTCTGGAAGGAGAGTTGTATATGATGCAACTAGAAGGTTTTGTCGATCCAAAGGGTGCTAACAAAGTGTGCAAGCTCCAGTAATCCATTTATGAACTGGTGCAAGCCTCTCCGAAAGTCTGTATAAAACGATATGCTTTGATCACCTCATCAAAGTGTATATTCCAACTCCGAGATGCTTGCACCAGTCCATAAATGGATCGCTAGAGCTTGCACACTTTGTTAGCACCTTTAGGATCGACAAAACCTTCTAGTTGCATCATATACAACTCTTCTTTAAGAAATCCATTAAGGAATGCAATTTTGACGTCCATTTGCCAGATTTCATAATCATAAAATGCAGCAATTGCTAACATGATTCAGACAGACTTAAGCAGCGCTACGGGTGAGAAAGTCTCATCATTGTAAACTCCTTGAACTTGTCGAAAACCATTTGCGACAAGTCGAGCTTTATAGACAGTAACATTACCATCCGCGCCAGTCTTCTTCTTGAAGATCCATTATTTTCAATGGGTCACCTATCATCGGGCAAATCCACCAAACTCCATACTTTGTTCTCATACATGGATCCTATCTCAGATTTCATGGTCTCAAGCCATTTATTGGAATCTGGGCTCATCATAGCTTCTTCATAGTTCGTAGGTTCATCATGGTCAAGTAACATGACTTCTAGAACAGGATTACCGTAACACTCTGGTGCGGATTATGCTCTGGTTGACCTACGAGGTTCAGTAGCAACTTAATCTGAAGTTTCATGATCATTATCATTAGCTTCCTCTCTAGTTGGTGTAGGCATCCCGGGAACGGATTTCTTGGATGAGCTACTTTCCAAATTGAGAGAAGGTACATTTACCTCATCAAGTTCTACTTTCCTTGCACTCACTTCTTTTGAGAGAAACTCCTTCTCTAGAAAGGTACCATTCTTGGCAACAAAGATCCTACCTTCGAATCTATGGTAGAAGGTGGACCCAATTGTTTCCTTAGGGTATCCTACAAAGGCGCACTTCTCCGATTTGGGTTCGAGCTTATCAAGCTGAAGCCTTTTGACATAAGCATTGCATCCCCAATCTTAAATAAATGACAACTTAGGTTTATTGTCAAACCACAGTTCATACGGTGTCGTCTCAACGGATTTTGATGGTGCCCTATTTAACTTGAATGCAGCTTTCTCTAATGCATAACCCCAAAACGATAGTGGTAAATCGGTAAGAGACATCATAGATCACACCATCTCTAATAAAGTACGATTACGACGTTCAGACACACCATTACGCTGTGGTGTTCTAGGTGGCATGAGTTGTGAAACTATTCCACATTGTTTTCAATGAAGGCCAAACTCGAAATTAAAATATTCACCTCCGCAATCAGATAATAGAAACTTTATTTTATTGTTATGATGATTCTCCACTTCGCTCTAAAATTCTTTGAACTTTTCAAATTTTTCAGACTTGTGTTTCATTAAGTAGATATACCCATATCTGCTCAAATCATCTGTGAAGGTCAGAAAATAATGATACCCGTCGCGAGCCTCAACACTCATTGGGCCGCATACATCGGTAGGTATTATTTCCAATAAGTCATTGGCTCACTCCATTGTACCGGAGAATGGAGTTTTAGTCATCTTTCCCATGAGGCATGGTTTGCATGTATCAAATGATTCATAATCAAGTGATTCCAAAAGTCCATCCGCATGGAGTTTCTTCATGCGTTTTAAACCAATATGACCTACGATAGTGCCACAAATATGGTGCACTATCATTATCAACTTTGCATCTTTTTGCATCAATATTATGAATATGTGTATCACCACAATCGAGATTCAACAAAAATAGACCATTCTTCAAGGGTGCATGACCATAAAAGATATTACTCATATAAATAGAACAACCATTATTCTCTGATTTAAATGAATAACCATCTCGCACTAAAAAATATCCAAATATAATGTTCATGCTCAACGCTAAGATCAGATAACAATTATTCAGGTCTAAAAATAATCCCAAAGGTAGATGTAGAGGTAGCATGCCGACGGAGATCACATTGACCCTGGAAACATTATCGACGTGCATCGTCACCTCGTCCTTAGCCAATCTTTGTTTAATCCGTAGTCCCTGTTTCGAGTTTCAAGTATGAGCAACCAAACTGGTATCAAAAACCCAGGCATTACTATGAGCATTAGTAAGGTACACATCAATAACATGTATATCAAATATACCTTTGTTCACTTTGCCATCCTTCTTATCCGCCAAATACTTGGGGCAGTTCTGCTTCTAGTAACTAGTCCCTTTGTAGTAGAAGCACTCATTTTCAAGCTTGGGTCCAGCTTTGGGCTTCTTCCTTGGAGTGGAAACTTGCTTGCCATTCTACAAGTGTCTCCAAAGGTGTTTGTTGGGTTGGCATAGATCAAGATTAGGATTTGTTACTCCGTGTTTCGGAGAGGTATCTCTGGGCCCCCTCTCATCACTATAAGCCTTGCAAGCATTGTAACTCATGAGTTAGTTGAGGGATAAAGTATTACAGAACGAGTAAAGAGAGTTGCCAGTAACAAGATTGAACTAGGTATGATGGTACCGACGATTGAATCTCGGGCAAGTAACATACCAATGACAAAGGGAACAACATATGTTGTTATGCGGTTTGACTGATAAAGATCTTCTTAGAATATGTAGGAGCCAATATGAGCATCCAGCTTCCGCTATTGGTTATTGACCGGAGATGTGTCTTGGTCATGTCTACATAGTTCTCGAACCCGTAGGGTCCGCACGCTTAACGTTCGATGACGATATGTATTATCATTTATGTGTTTTGATGACCGAAGGTTGTTCGGAGTCTCGGTTGAGATCACGGACATGATGAGGAGTCTCGAAATGGTCAAGACGTAAAGATTGATATATTGGATGACTATATTCGGACACCCGAAGTGTTCCGGAGAAGTTTTGGATAAAATCGGAGTGCCGGAAGGTTATCGGAACCCCCGAGCGAACTAATGGGCCTCGATGGGCCTTAGTGGAGAGATAGAGGGGCGGCTAGGGCAGGCCGCACGCCCCCTCCCCCTTGGTTCCAAATTGGACTGGGAGGGGGGGCGCCCTCGTTTCCTTCTCCCTCTCCCTCTCCTCCCTACCCCCTCTCTCCCTCTTGGTGTAATCCTTCTAAGACTAGTAATCCTAGTAGAACTCCCCTCTTGGGGCGCGCATACAAGGGCCAGCCAACCTCCCCCTTGCTCCTTTATATATGGGGCAGGGGGCACCCTAGAACACACAAGTTTATCTCCCAATCGTATGCGATGCCCCCTCCACAATTACACACCTCGATCATACCATCATAGAGCTTAGGTGAAGCCCTGGGCCGGTAGCATCATCATCACCGTCGCCACACCGTCGTGCTGATGGAACTCACCCTCATCCTCAACTGGATCAAGAGCACGAGAGACGTCATCGAGCTGAATGTGTGCTGAATGCGGAGGTGCTGTATGTTCGATACTTGGATCGGTTGGATCGCGAAGACGTTCGACTACATCAACCGCATTATTGAAACACTTCTGCTTTTGGTCTACGAGGGTACGTGGACACACTCTCCCCTCTCGTTGCTATGGATCACCTAGATAGATCTTGCGTGTTCGTAGGATTTTTTTTTGAAATTACTGCGTTCCCCAATAGTGGTATCAGAGCCAAGTCTATGTGTAGATGTTATATGCACAAGTAGAACACAAGTGAGTTGTGGGCGATAATAGTCATACTGCTTACCACCAACGTCTTACTTTGATTCGGCGGTATTGTTGGATGAAGCGGCTCTGACCGACATTACATGACCGCTGAAAGGATCGATATAAATGACTAGAGGGGGGGGGTGAATAGGTAACTAACAATTTTTAGCTTTTCTTTACCAAATTAAACTTTGCATCAAAGTAGGTTGTCTAGATATGCAACTAGGTGAGCAACCTATATGATGCAACAACAACAAGCAAACAAGTAAACGAGGAAAGTAACACAACTAAACTTGCACAAGTAAAGGCACGAGATAACCAAGAGTAGAGCCGGTGAAGACGAGAATGTGTTACCGAAGTTCCTTCCCTTTGAGAGGAAGTACATCTCCGTTGGAGCGGTGTGGAGGCACAATGCTCCCCAAGAAGCCACTAGGGCCACCGTATTCTCCTCACGCCCTCACACAATGCGAGATGCCATGATTCCACTATTGGTGCCCTTGAAGGTGGCAACCGAACCTTTACAAACAAGGTTGGGGCAATCTCCACAACTTAATTGGAGGCTCCCAATAACACCACGAAGCTTCACCACAATGGACTATGGATCCGCGGTGACCTCAACCGTCTAGGGTGCTCAAACACCCAACAGTAACAAGATCCGCTAGGGATTAGTGTGGAAAAATCAAATATCTCTTGGTGGAAGTGTAGATCGGGGCCTTCTCAACCTATTCCGAGCAAATCAACAAGTTTGATTGGCTAGGGAGAGAGATCGGACAAAAATGGAGCTTGGAGCAACGATGGAGCTTAGGGTTGGAAGGGGTGGTCAACTAGAGGAAGAAGACACCCCTTATATAGTGGAGGGACAAATCCAACCATTATCCACTAGCTAGCCCGCGACTTGCAGTACTACCGCTCACGACAGCGGTACTACCGCAAGTGCTCATGGTACTACCGCGATGGATCACGGTACTACTATAGCTACGGCAGGAGCTAGCCCAGGCCTGAACCACAGTGGCTGAGGGCGGTACTGCCGCTGATGCGGTACTACCGCTCCCCCTTGCGGCACTACCGCGAGGCAGGATTGAACTAGCCTGGGAAGGGGCGCAGATGAATAAAATTATATCCGTGCCCACATCCCCTGAAAATAAACAATGCAAAAAATCTGACACGGTACTACCGCACATGACATGCGGTAGTACCGCGCAGGGAGCGGATGTAACAAATTACATCCGCCCCTACTTCCGCTCATGTTGCCGTGCCAGACCAGAACTCACGGTACTACCACGCGCGGGAGGTGGTACTACCGCGCAGGGCGTGGATGTAAAAAATTACATCCGCCCCTACAGCCGCACGAGCGGTTGAGTCTGGTCCGAGGCCACGGTAGTACCGCTCCTCAGGAGAGGTACTACCGTGGGCACCTACGGTACTACCGCAACCTCATGCGGTACTACCGCAGGTGCCTGTGGTACTACCGCTCCTAGGAGCAGTACTACCACAAGCCCCAGAACAGCAACAGTAGTAATCCTTCTCTTTTGCATATAAATGAAGAAATCAGATGATGCTCCAAAGTGCAAAGGGAAAGGCGGTGCATAGGGAGAAAACGTGTACGTGATGATTCCACCCTAACCTTTCCAACGCAGACCCCCTCTTAATAGTACGGCTCTCCTACGAGTCAAATCCACCGAAAAGAAACGTAGGAAAATGCTGTCCTCACTAGTCTTCGAGGGGCACCAAACCGTCTTGTGCCTAGTGACGAGCGTCTGAAATACTCAAGGCACACGATTAGTCCGCAAACGCATTGTCATCAATCACCAAAACACCTTAGGGATAAATATGCCCTTACAATCTCCCCCTTTTTGGCGGATTGATGACAATACGGGATTTGTACAAGGGGACACAATATAGAACATAAGCAAACCCCACATCTCTAAAATATAGACGGGCTCCCCCTAGATGCGTGCTATCTAGATACGTGCTTTAGACTGCATGTCACGAATACTAGGATCAACACTCCCCCTATATTTTAGAGATGATGCATGTCTGGCAACAATAAGGATAACACTAAACATGATAGTAATAATGAGCATAGCATAACTAACACAATATATCATAGACTCAATAAGGTACGATGGAGTGCATATGTCTTACACCATATGATGGAACAAGTCTCACGAGCAAACTAAACCAAAGCAAGCAAGGTTCAACGAAACAAACGCGAGCAAAGCAAACACAAGCATGACATAAGACTCGCAAATCCCTACACTCTCTCCCCCTTTGGCATCAAGACGCCAAAAAGGCAAAGAGGACACCTAAACACAAGTGGTGGCTCAGGCTGAAAACGACTCATCGTCGGAGTCAGCAGCAGGGATGGGCTCCTCCATCTCCTCCTCAGACTCAGTCCACACAAGGCCTTGCTTGGCCATCTAGTCTGCCTCAGGAGTGATGTGCTTCTCAGAACCGCTAGACACCTCCTCGCCAAGCTTCCTCAAGATCCTCTTGTCGCGACATCTACTCTGCTTCTGAGCAACATGTTCCCTATACTGACCTTGAGGCTGCATGCAGAACAACTTCTTCATCTTTGACTTGAGCTTCTTCGCCCAAGATGGCTTAGAAGAGGGAGGAGTGTATCCATCAGAACTGTCTTCAGCATCTTCCTCCTCCTCGATCTCATCCTCATCCACATCCATTGCGGCAGCTGTGGCCTTAGCAGAGGTGGTGGTGTTGGCCCATTGGCTCTTGATGCGGAGTTTGACGGGCTCATGGCGAATCCATCCGAGGGCCTCGAACTCCTCATCAGGGAGAAGCTTCTCCCACGTCTTGGAGATCAAGAGAAACAGATAAGGCCCATAGATGGGGACCTTACGGTTGAGCACCGCAAATTGAAGCTCGCACGACATGATGTGTGAGACATCAAGTGGTAGAGTCTGAACCTGACGCGCAGCCTCACAAAGGAGCATCGTATCCACGAGATAGGCATGCACCTTGTCCTTGTCACCGATGCGCGGGAAGAGGGTGTTGCGGAAGATCCGATGCATGATGTTGAGGAAAGAGTTCAGCACCCACACCTTCTTCTTGCTGGCAAGAGTCTTCTCAACTAGGAATTGTTGGAGCTTGTTCTTGTTGGCAGATTCAGCATTGGCATGAGGGTGAACTCCAGTAGGCGTGTCGAGCCCATCATCGGGAACATGAAGCAGATCCATGAACTCCTTCCATGTAGCAGTCAACTTTTGACCATTGGTCATCCATGTCATGGTCCTTGCGTCATCAGTGTGGAAGTGGACTGAAGCAAAGAACTGAGCCACAATGTTTGGGTCAAAGTCCAGGTGAAAGGTCATCATGTGCTCAATGCCAAACTGCTCCACTGGATCCAAAGCTTCTCCAAAGTAGTTACCGTGCTTGTCCTGCCTCATGTGATGCATGTCAATCCAGTGAACTTCCACATAGTGGTTCTGCTTGGCCTTGATCACATCCATATAGATGAGGTTCTACTGCTTGGTCCAGAATAGATCATTCCCTCTAAAGTTGGCTCGGGGATTCACATAGGGATTGATCTTCCTTCGAGAGATGAACTCAGCCAGAGGCATCCCATCCATGCCCACAACGGGCTCCTTCTCCTTGTCTGCGATGTGCTTGGTTCTGCAAGAGGGGGCATTGGAGCCCTCTGGAGCTTCATCTTGGTTGCGTAGCCTCTTGGACCCGGTGTCACAGCTTGGATTGGAACGACGAGCAGCAGCACCGGAGTCACCACCTAAACACACACCACAAAACAAACACGCAAGAGACACAAGAAGGATCAATGCAAAGAACACAACAAGGCTGGTGAAACAAGTAGATGTAGCACGTGATAATTGCCATATGAGAGATTTGAGACAACGATAGTATCACAGTAGGTGCGGAACTAAAATTTTAGTGCTGCTCCGAGCCACGGTAGTACCGCGCCAGGGGGGCACGGTAGTACCGTGTCTAGGTGCGGCAGTAAACTTTTAGTGCCGTGCCACGCGCGGTAGTACTGCTCGCATGAGCGGTACTACCGTATGAGCGGTAGTACCGCATTGAAGATGCGGTAGCACCGCACGGCGGCAGATCCGAAACTACAACTGGATCTGCACATCTATGACCACACCGCGGTACTACGGTCGATCAAATCCATCACAGGGCAACATAGCAAGTACCATCTCTATGCATTACTTCTCTCCTACATCCTACTCTTGCAAAGATTTAGCCGAAAATCTCAAGAACAACATGCATCTCCCCAAAAACCTAGAAGCGGAAGAACAAGACAAAAAGAGAGGGGTTTGGGGAGAAACCTGGGTCCATGGCAAGAGGAAGTGGTGGGCAACGATCCCAGCGGTCAGAATCCAAGGAGAGCGGCCGGAGATGGAGATCCGGCGAGGGCCTTCGGCGTCGGCTTGGGCAGGAGAGAGAGAGGCGGCATGGGGAGAAAGAGTGAATGGGTATGCGGGAGTTAAAACTCCCCCTGCCCGCTCTTAACCGCCACGCGCTCGCTACGCCATGGTAGTACCGCGTGTCCTCGCGGTAGTATCGCCCGGGCAGAAGTACCGCCCCATGGGCGGTAGTACTGCTCCACCAGCGGCAGTAAAAAATTACTGCCGTGCTGGTTGCGGTAGTACCATGTCTTTGCGGTAGTACCGTGGCAAGCCACGGTAGTACCGTGAACCCAAGAAAATGTTGTTTCAAGCCACCTTTGCACGAAACCTTCAAGTGAACGAACACACCAAAGAGCTAGCAAACTAGACACTACAAGCACAAGCTCGGCACGAAGAACGAAAAAACAAGAGACAACAAGGACCAAAACGAGACACAAACTCTCCACAGAGAGGGCGGTGGCCGGAGCCACCTATGTTTAAGTTGATTGGTATGGCACCGCGAAGAATTATCCTTGGGCCCATGACCAAAACTCGTCTTTGAAGCACAAGTACCATCAAAAATGGCTAATGTGAAAGAGTTGGTCAATTTATGCATAATGGGGGGAGGGAGAGTTCATTGAGAGAACATCACTCCCCCTATGTCCATGCCTACACCTAAACTAGACAACAAGTTGAGTGTGGTGGGGTGTGCAAGGGTTCAAGTCACATTGCTCGAATCAATGATATTTAGCTCATTCCTTAACTCCCGAAATCTTGCTTCATCCAAGGGCTTCGTGAAAATATCTGCAAGGTTATCACGAGTGTTGACATAGTTGAGCTTGATCTCCCCTCGCCTAATATGATCCCGAATGAAGTGATACCGAATCTCAATGTGCTTCGTCTTGAAGTGTTGCACCGGGTTGAGAGAAATCTTGACGGCACTTTCATTGTCAAACAAAAGAGGCACTTTGTCACAAATGACACCGTAATCCTTTAAAGTTTGCCTCATCCATAAGAGTTGTGCACAACAACTACCGGCCACCACATACTCCGCTTCGGTGGACGAGAGAGACACACAACTTTGCTTCTTGGAAGACCAACTAACCAAAGAGCAACCAAGAAATTGGCACCCTCCAGAAGTGGACTTCCTATCCACTTTGTCTCCCGCCCAATCGGAATCCGAATATCCTTCAAGTTTGAAGTTTGCACCTCTTGGGTACCATAAGCCAAAGTTTGGGGTATGAGCCAAATACCGAAAGATTCGCTTGACCGCCACCAAGTGGCTTTCCTTTTGGTGCGGCTTGAAACCATGCACAAATTCCCACACTCAACATGATATCTGGTCTAGATGCACAAAGGTAAAGCAAGGAGCCAATCATGGAGCGATATACCTTTTGATCCACCGCTTTACCATTTGGATCAATGTCAAGTTGGCACTTGGTGGGCATTGGGGTGGAAGCCGGCTTGACATCACTTAGCTTGAATCTCTTTAACATGTCTTGAGTGTATTTGGCTTGGTTGATGAAGGTTCCTTCTCTTCTTTGCTTGATTTCAAACCCGAGAAAGAACTTCAACTCTCCCATCATAGACATCTTGAACTTTGAGGTCGTGAGAGGGACAAATTCTTCATTGAAAGCTTTGTTAGGGGAACCAGAAATAATATCATCAACATATAGTTGGCACACAAACAACTCCCCTTTGACCTTCTTAGTAAAAAGAGTGGGGTCGATTTTCCTGATTTCGAACCCAAGATCTTGTAACAACTCCGTAAGATGCTCATACCACGCACGTGGGGCTTGTTTAAGGCCATAGAGCGCCTTGTGGAGTTGGTACACATTATCGGGGAAGTAGGGATCTTCGAACCCGGGGGTTGTTTGACATATACCAACTCATTAATGGGACCATTAAGAAAAGCACTCTTCACATCCATTTGTTGCAACGTGAAATTATGATGAGAAGCATAAGCAATCAACAAACAAATAGATTCAAGATGAGCAACGGGAGCAAAGGTTTCATCGTAGTCGATACCCTCGATTTGGGAGTAGCCTTGTGCCACCAAGCGAGCCTTGTTGTGCACAATGATCCCATGAGCATCTTGCTTGTTCTTGAATATCCACTTGGTTCCAATGACATTATGATTCCCGGTTGGCCTTGGCACTGATTTCCACACTTGGTTATGCTCGAAGTTGTTGAGTTCTTCATGCACGGCGTTGAGCCAATCCGGGTCCTTGAGCGCCTCATAGACCTTTTGGGGTTCGACACAAGAAACAAACGCGTGATGTTCACAATAGTTTGCTAATTGTCTACGAGTGCTTACCCCCTTTCTTAGGCTTCCAACCACATTCTCCATGAGGTGGCCTTTGGTAGTGAGCTTGGAAGCAATCTTCACGGCATGACGCTCTAATTCCTCCTCAGATGTGAAGAGAGGAGGGGTAACTTGTTCATCTTGAGCGCCTTCTTGAGCTTGTTCTTGATCTTGAGCTTGCTCTTGATCTTGAACTTGCTCAAAGAGTCGAACTTGACCTTGGGCATCATTTGGTGGTTCGCCACCATCTTGTGGTTGATCTTGCCCTTGACCTTGTTCACGAGGTAGAGGGCCTTCACTTTTTTCTTCGGAAGCGTGTGGGTCTTGGGTTGGTGATGGCTCCACTTGAGTGGAGCATTGTCCTTCTCCTTCGGCCACAAGGGGTTCCTCAATGGGTAGGATATGACCAACACCCATTCTTCTTATGGCCTGGGGAGGAATTTCATCACCTACATCACAAGTACCACTTTGCTCCACTTGGGAGCCATTATTCTCGTCAAACTCCACGTTACATGTCTCCTCAATGAGTCTGGTGGACTTGTTGAGGACACGGTAAGCATGAGAGTTTGTAGCATAACCAACAAATATGCTCTCATAAGCTCTAGCCTCAAATTTAGTCAAACGAACACCTTTCTTGAGAATGAAACACTTACACCCGAACACCCGGAAGTACTTGAGGTTGGGCTTGTTACCGGTAAGTATTTCATAGGGAGTCTTGTTCAAGCCTTTGTGGAGGTAGAGCCGATTGGATGCATGACATGCTGTGTTGATGGCTTCGTCCCAAAAGTTGTACGGAGACTTGAACTCTGCCATCATGGTCCTTGCCGCATCCATCAACGTCTGGTTCTTCCTCTCTGCTACACCATGTTGTTGAGGGGTGTAAGGAGCTGCATACTGATGCTTGATCCCCTCATCACTAAGAAACTCATCCAAGGTATATTTCTTAAACTCGGTGCCGTTGTCGCTCCTTATTATCAAGATCTTTGCATCATGTTGCCGTTGAGCCTAATTTGCAAAGTCAATGACAGTTTGTTGGGTCTCACTCTTCCTCTTGAAGAAATATACCGAAGTATATCTTGAATAGTCATCCACGATCACCAAGCAGTACTTTCTACCCCTAAGACTATCAAAAGATGGAGGCCAAAAAAGATCCATGTGAAGGAGCTCCAAGGGTCTCTTTGAGTAGATGATAGTCGAGGGAGGGTGAGCCATCTCATGAAGCTTTCCCTCGATACACGCACTACAAGCACGATCTTTGGCAAAACTAACATTTGTTAGTCCACGGACATGGTCCCCCTTGAGAAGACTTTGCAAAGATCTCATATTGACGTGGGCTAAACGGCGATGCCAAAGCCATCCCACATCAACTTTAGCCATTAGGCATGTCGCGATCTTAGTGGGTCGCTCCGAAAAGTTAATCACATAAGACCGTTCTCAACATTCCCAAAAAAGGCTACTTTAAGAGTCTTGCTCCACAAGAGGGCCACAATATCAATATCAAAGAAAGTGGCAAAGCCCAGGAGTGCAAGTTGACGAACGAAAAGAAGATTGTAAGCAAGGGACTCAACAAGCATGACTTTCTCGATCATGAGATCATGAGAAATGACAACCTTGCCAAGACCCAATACCTTAGAAGACGAGGCATCACCCCGACGGTGGTGGGCATAGATGGAATCCTTTGCACATCCACCACCAAGTCCTTGCTTCCGGTCATATGATTTGTGGCTCCACTATCGACCAACCATGACCCTCCACCGGAAGCAAACACCTACAAGAGATCAATGCTTGGTTTTAGGTACCCATTGAGTAATGGGTCATCTGATGTTAGTAACAAGGGTCTTGGGAACCCAAATAGACCATTCAATGTACTCATAAGGAGAACCACCAAATTTAGCATAAACATGCCCATCACTAGCGTGGCATAACACATAAGAAGGGTTAAAGTCGCCGGCTCTGTTGGAAGGGGTGGCATTGCCCTTTTTGACATCACCACCCTTCACATTGTTCTTCTTCTCCTTAGGAGCACCCTCTCCTTCCTTCACAAACGTTTGCTTGAGAGGGGGAGGTCGTTTGGTCTTGTCGTTCTTCTTCTTCTTGTTCTTGGACTTGGGTGCGAATCCAACTCCCTCCTTGGCCACAACATCCTTTTGATTACTCAAAAGGTAAAGGTTTTTCTCACCTTGAATGTGTTGGAAATATGCCCTAGAGGCAATAATAAAAGGATTATTATTATATTTCCTTGTTCATGATAATTGCCTTTTATTCATGCTATAATTGTATTATCCGGAAATCGTAATACACGTGCGAATACATAGACCACAACATGTCCCTAGTGAACCTCTAGTTGACTAGCTCGTTGATCAACAGATAGTCATGGTTTCCTAACTATGGACATTGGATGTCATTGATAACGGGATCACATCATTAGGAGAATGATGTGATGGACAAGACCCAATCCTAAGCATAGCACAAGATCGTGTAGTTCGTTTGCTAGAGCTTTTCCAATGTCAAGTATCCTTTCCTTAGACCATGAGATCGTGTAACTCCTGGATACCGTAGGAGTGCTTTGGGTGTACCAAACGTCACAACGTAACTGGGTGACTATAAAGGTGCACTACAGGTATCTCCGAAAGTGTCTGTTGGGTTGACACGGATCGAGACTGGGATTTGTCACTCCGTATGATGGAGAGGTATCTCTGGGCCCACTCGGTAATGCATCATCTCAAAGTGACCAAGTGTCTGGTCTTGGGATCATGCATTACGGTACGAGTAAAGTGACTTGCCGTTAACGAGATTGAACGAGGTATTGGGATACCGACGATCGAATCTCGGGTAAATAACATACCAATTGATAAAGGGAATTGTATATGGGGTTGCTTAAATCCTCGACATCGTGGTTCATCCGATGAGATCATCGAGGAGCATGTGGGAGCCAACATGGGTATCCAGATCCCGCTGTTGGTTATTGACCGGAGAGCCGTCTCGGCATTTCTACATGTCTCCCGAACCTGTAGGGTCTACACACTTAAGGTTCGGTGACGCTAGGGTTGTAAAGATTTTAGTATGCAGCAAACCGAAAGTTGTTCGGAGTCCCGGATGAGATCCCGGACGTCACGAGGAGTTCCGGAATGGTCCGGAGGTAAAGAATTATATATGGGAAGTCGAGTTTCGGCCATCGGGAAAGTTTCGGGGATCAGCGGTATTGTACCGGGACCACCGGAAGGGTCCCGGGGGTCCATCGGGTGGGGCCACCCATCCCGGAGGGCCCCATGGGCTGAAGTGGGAGGGGAACCAGCCCCTGGTGGGCTGGTGCGCCCCCCTGGGCCCCCCTCTATGCCTAGGGTTGGGAACCCTAGGGCAGGGGGCGCCTCCACTTGCCTTGGGGGGCAAGTTTCCCCCTTGGCCGCCGCCCCCCTAGGAGATCCCATCTCCTAGGGCCGGCGCCCCCCCTGGGGTCCCTATATAAAGAGGGGGTTGGGAGGGCAGCCGCACCCCGACACTTGGCGCCTCCCTTCCCCCTTTGCTACACCTCTTCCTCCCGTAGTCGCTTGGCGAAGCCCTGGCGGAACCCTGCTGCATCCACCACCACGCCGTCGTGCTGCTGGATCTTCATCAACCTCTCCTTCCCCCTTGCTGGATCAAGAAGGAGGAGACGTCACGCTGACCGTACGTGTGTTGAACGTGGAGGTGACGTCCGTTCGGCGCTAGGATCTCCGGTGATTTGGATCACGACGAGTACGACTCCCTCAACCCCGTTCTCTTGAACGCTTCCGCTCACGATCTACAAGGGTATGTAGATGCACTCCTCTCTCTCGTTGCTAGATGAACTCATAGATTGATCTTGGTGAATGTAGGAAATTTTTTATTTTATGCAACGTTCCCCAACAGTGGCATCATGAGCTAGGTCTATGGTAGTTCTCTATTGCTCGAGTAGAACACAAATCTGTTGTGGCGTAGATGTTGTCAACTTTCTTGCCACTACTAGTCTTATTTTGCTTCAGCGGTATTGTGGGATGAAGCGGCCCGGACCGACCTTACACGTAGGCTTACGTGAGACAGGTTCCACCGACTGACATGCACTAGTTGCATAAGGTGGCTAGCGGGTGTCTGTCTCTCCCACTTTAGTTGGAGCAGATTCGATGAAAAGGGTCCTTATGAAGGGTAAATAGAAGTTGACAAAATCACGTTGTGGTTATTCGTTGGTAAGAAAACGTTCTTGCTAGATCCCTATTGCAGCCACGTAAAATATGCAACAACAATTAGAGGACGTCTAACTTGTTTTTGCAGCAATTGCTTTGTGATGTGATATGGCCAAAAGTTGTGATGGATGATGAATGATATATTGTGATGTATGAGATCATGTTCTTGTAATAGGAATCACGACTTGCATGTCGATGAGTATGACAACCGGCAGGAGCTATAGGAGTTGTCTTAATTATTGTATGACCTGCATGTCAATGATTTAACGCCATGTGATTACTTTACTTTATTGCTAAACCGTTAGCTATAGTAGTAGAAGTAATAATTGGCGAGCAACTTCATGGAGACACGATGATGGATATCATGATGATGGAGATCATGGTGTCATGCCGGTGACGAAGATGATCATGGATCCCCGAAGATGGAGATCAAAGGAGCTGTATGATATTGGCCATATCATGTCACTACTATATAATTGCATGTGATGTTTATTATGTTTATGCATCTTGTTTACTTAGAACGACGGTAGTAAATAAGATGATCCCTCATAATAATTTCAAGAAAGTGTTCCCCCTAACTGTGCACTGTTGCTAAAGTTCGTCGTTTCGAAGCACCACGTGATGATCGGGTGTGATAGATTCCTACGTTCACATACAACGGGTGTAAGACAGTTTTACACATGCAAAAACACTTAGGTTAACTTGACGAGCCTAGCATGTACAAACATGGCCTCGGAACACAGAGACCGAAAGGTCGAACATGAGTCGTATGGAAGATACGATCAACATGGAGATGTTCACTGATGATGACTAGTCCGTCTCACGTGATGATCGGACACGGCCTAGTCGACTCGGATCATGTAACACTTACATGACTAGAGGGATGTCAAATCTGAGTGGGAGTTCATTAAATAATTTGATTAGATGAACTTAATTATCATGAACTTAGTCTAAAATCTTTGCAAAATATGTCTTGTAGATCAAATGGCCAACGCTCATGTCAACATGAACTTCAACGCGTTCCTAGAGAAAACCAAGCTGAAAGATGATGGCAGCAACTATACGGACTAGGTCCGGAACCTGAGGATCATCCTCATAGTTGCCAAGAAAGCATATGTCCTAGAAGGACCGCTAGGTGAAGCACCCATCCCAGAGAACCAAGACGTTATGAACGCTTGGCAGTCACGTGCTGATGATTACTCCCTCATTCAGTGTGGCATGCTTTACAGCTTAGAATCGGGGCTCCAAAAGCGTTTTGAGCAACACGGAGCATATGAGATGTTCGAGGAGCTGAAAATGGTTTTCCAAGCTCATGCCCAGGTCGAGAGATATGAAGTCTCTGACAAGTTCTATAGTTGTAAGATGGAGGAAAATAGTTCTGTCAGTGAGCACATACTCAGAATGTCTGGGTTGCACAACCGCCTGTCCCAGCTGGACATTAACCTCCCGGACAAGGTGGTCATTGACAGAATCCTTCAGTCGCTCCCACCGAGCTACAAGAGCTTTGCGATGAACTACAATATGCAGGGGATGGTGAAAACTATTCCTGAAGTATTTTCAATGCTGAAGTCGTCAGAGGTAGAAATCAAGAAAGAACATCAAGTGTTGATGGTCAATAAAACCACCAAGTTCAAGAAAGGCAAGGGTAAGAAGAACTTCAAGAAGGACGGCAAGGATGTTGCCGCGCCCGGTAAGCCAGTTACCGGGAAGAATTCAAAGAATGGACCCAAGCCTGAGACTGAGTGCTTTTATTGCAAAGGGAAGGGTCACTGGAAGCGGAACTGCCCCAAATACTTAGCGGACAAGAAGGCCGGCAACACTAAAGGTATATGTGATATACATGTAATTGATGTGTACCTTACCAATACTCGTAGTAACTCCTGGGTATTTGATACCGGTGACGTTGCTCATATTTGTAACTCACAGCAGGAGCTGCGGAATAAGCAGAGACTGGCGAAGGACGAGGTGATGATGCGCGTCGGGAATGGTTCCAAGGTCGATGTGATTGCCGTCGGCACGCTACCTCTACATTTACCTACGGGATTAGTTTTAAACCTCAATAGTTGTTATTTAGTGCCAAGTTTGAGCATGAACATTGTATCTGGATCTCGTTTAATGCGAGATGGCTACTCATTTAAATCCGAGAATATTGGTTGTTCTATTTATATGAGAGATATGTTTTATGGTCATGCCCCAATGGTCAACGGTTTATTCTTAATGAATCTCGAACGTGATGCTACACATATTCATAGTGTGAATACCAAAAGATGTAAAGTTGATAACGATAGTCCCACATACTTGTGGCACTGCCGCCTTGGTCACATTGGTGTCAAGCGCATGAAGAAGCTCCATGCCGATGGACTTTTAGAGTCTCTCAATTATGAATCTTTGACACATGCAAACCATGCCTCATGGGAAAAATGACCAAGACTCCGTTCTCCGGAACAATGGAGTGAGCAACCAACTTATTGGAAATCATACATATTGATGTGTGTGGTCCAATGAGCGTTGAGGATCGCGGAGGATATCGTTATGTTCTCACTCTCACTGATGACTTAAGTAGATATGGGTATGTCTACTTAATGAAACACAAGTCCGAGACCTTTGAAAAGTTCAAGGAATTTCAGAATGAAGTAGAGAATCAACGTCACCGAAAGATAAAATTCTTACGATCAGATCGTGGAGGAGAATATTTAAGTCATGAATTTGGTACGCACTTAAGAAAATGTGGAATCGTTTCACAACTCACGCCGCCTGGAACACCTCAGCGTAACAGTGTGTCCGAATGTCGTAATCGCACTCTATTGGATTTGGTGCGATCTATGATGTCTCTTACCGATTTACCGCTATCATTTTGGGGATACACTCTAGAGACAGCTACATTCACTTTAAATAGGGCTCCGTCTAAATCTGTTGAGACGACACCGTATGAATTATGGTTTGGGAAGAAACCTAAGCTGTCGTTTCTAAAAGTTTGGGGATGCGATGCTTATGTCAAGAAACTTCAACCTAAAAAGCTCGAACCCAAGTCGGAAAAATGCGTCTTCATAGGATACCCTAAGGAAACCATTGGGTATACCTGCTACCTTAGATCCGAAGGCAAGATCTTTGTTGCCAAGAACGGATCCTTTCTGGAAAAAGAGTTTCTCTCGAAAGGAGTAAGTGGGAGGAAAGTAGAACTCGATGAAGTACTACCTCTTGAACCGGAAAGTAGTGCAGCTCAGGAAAATGTTCCTGTGGTGCCTACACCGACCGGAGAGGAAATTAATGATGATGATCAAGGTACTTCGGATCAAGTTGCTACTGAGCTTCGTAGGTCCACAAGGACATGTTCCACACCAGAGTGGTATGGCAACCCTGTCCTGGAAATCATGTTGTTAGACAACGGTGAACCTTCGAACTATGAAGAAGCGATGGCAGGCCCAGATTCCAACAAATGGCTTGAAGCCATGCAATCCAAGATAGAATCCATGTATGAAAACAAAGTGTGGACTTTGACAGACTTGCCCGATGATCGGCAAGCGATAGAAAACAAATGGATCTTTAAGAAGAAGACGGACACGGATGGTAATATTACCATCTATAAAGCTCAACTTGTCGCTAAGGGTTATCGGCAAGTTCAAGGGGTTGACTACGATGAGACTTTCTCTCCCGTAGCGAAGATGAAGTCCGTCCGAATCATGTTAGCAATTTCTACATACTATGATTATGAGATATGGCAGATAGACGTCAAAACGACATTCCTTAACGGCTATCTTAAGGAAGAACTGTATATGATGCAGCCGGAGGGTTTTGTCGATCCTAAGAATGCTAACAAGGTATGCAAGCTCCAGCGATCCATTTATGGGATGGTGCAAGCATCTCGGAGTTGGAACATTCGCTTTAATGAGATGATCAAAGCGTTTGGGTTTATGCAGACTTATGGAGAAGCCTGCGTTTACAAGAAAGTGAGTGGGAGCTCTGTAGCATTTCTCATATTATATGTAGATGACATACTTTTGATGGGAAATGATATAGAACTTTTGGACAACATTAAGGCCTACTTGAATAAGTGTTTTTCAATGAAGGACCTTGGAGAAGCTGCTTACATATTAGGCATCAAGATCTATAGGGATAGATCGAGACACCTCATAGGTCTTTCACAAAGCACATACCTTGATAAGATATTGAAGAAGTTCAAAATGGATCAGTCCAAGAAAGGGTTCTTGCCTGTATTGCAAGGTGTGAGATTGAGCTCGGCTCAATGCCCGACCACGGCAAAAGATAAAGAAGAGATGAGTGTCATCCCCTATGCCTCAGCCATAGGATCTATTATGTATGCCATGCTGTGTACCAGACCTGATGTAAACCTTGCCGTAGGTTTGGTAGGAAGGTACCAAAGTAATCCCGGCAAGGAACACTGGAAAGCAGTCTAGAATATCCTGAAGTACCTGAAAAGGACAAAGGGCATGTTTCTCATTTATGGAGGTGACAAAGAGCTCGTCGTAAAGGGTTACGTCGACGCTAGCTTCGACACTGATCTGGATGACTCTAAGTCACAAACCGGATACGTGTATATGTTGAATCGTGGAGCAGTAAGCTGGTGCAGTTGCAAGCAGAGCGTCGTGGCGGGATCTACATGTGAAGCGGAGTACATGGCAGCCTCGGAGGCAGCACAAGAAGCAATATGGATGAAGGAGTTCATCATCGACCTAGGAGTCATACCCAATGCGTCGGGGCCAATCACTCTCTTCTGTGACAACACTTGAGCTATTGCCCTTGCCAAGGAGCCCAGGTTTCACAAGAAGACCAGGCACATCAAGCGTCGTTTCAACTCCATCTGTGAAAATGTTCAAGATGGAGACATAGATATTTGCAAAGTACATACAAATCTGAATGTCGCAGATCCGTTGACTAAACCTCTTCCGCGAGCAAAACATGATCAACACCAGAACTCTATGGGTGTTTGATTCATCACAATGTAACTAGATTATTGACTCTAGTGCAAGTGGGAGACTGTTGGAAATATGCCCTAGAGGCAATAATAAAAGGATTATTATTATATTTCCTTGTTCATGATCATTGTCTTTTATTCATGCTATAATTGTATTATCCGGAAATTGTAATACACGTGTGAATACATAGACCACAACATGTCCCTAGTGAGCCTCTAGTTGACTAGCTCGTTGATCAACAGATTGTCATGGTTTCCTGACTATGGACATTGGATGTCATTGATAACGGGATCACATCATTAGGAGAATGATGTGATGGACAAGACCCAATCCTAAGCATAGCACAAGATCGTGTAGTTCGTTTGCTAGAGCTTTTCCAATGTCAAGTATCCTTTCCTTAGACCATGAGATCGTGTAACTGCCGGATACCGTAGGAGTGCTTTGGGTGTACCAAACGTCATAACGTAACTGGGTGACTATAAAGGTGCACTACAGGTATCTCCGAAAGTGTCTGTTGGGTTGACACGGACCGAGACTGGGATTTGTCACTTCGTATGACGGAGAGGTATCTCTGGGCCCACTCGGTAATGCATCATCATAATGAGCTCAAAGTGACCAAGTGTCTGGTCACAGGTTACGGTACGAGTAAAGTGACTTGCCGTTAACGAGATTGAATGAGGTATTGGGATACCGACGATCTCGGGCAAGTAACGTACCGATTGACAAAGGGAATTGTATACGGGGTTGCTTAAATCCTCGACATCGTGGTTCATCCGATGAGATCATCGAGGAGCATGTGGGATCCAACATGGGTATCCAGATCCCGCTGTTGGTTATTGACCGGAGAGCCGTCTCGGTCATGTCTGCATGTCTCCCGAACCCGTAGGGTCTACACACTTAAGGTTCGGTGACGCTAGGGTTGTAAAGATTTTAGTATGCAGCAAACCAAAAGTTGTTCAGAGTCCTGGATGAGATCCCGGACGTCACGAGGAGTTCCGGAATGGTCCGGAGGTAAAGAATTATATATGGGAAGTCGAGTTTCGGCCATCGGGAAAGTTTCGGGGGTCACCGGTATTGTACCGGGACCACCGGAAGGGTCCCGGGGGTCCACCGGGTGGGTCCACCCATCTCGAAGGGGCCCATGGGCTGAAGTGGGAGGGGAACCAGCCCCTGGTGGGCTGGTGCGCCCCCCTGGGCCCCCCTCTGCGCCTAGGGTTGGGAACCCTAGGGGAGGGGGTGCCTCCACTTGCCTTGGGGGGCAAGTTTCCCCCTTGGACGCCGCCCCCCTAGGAGATCCCATCACCTAGGTCCGGCGCCCCCTGGGGTCCCTATATAAAGAGGGGGTTGGGAGGGCAGCCGCACCCTGACACCTGGCGCCTCCCTTCCCCCTTTGCTACACCTCTTCCTCCCGTAGTCGCTTGGCGAAGCCCTGCCGGAACCCTACTGCATCCACCACCACGCCGTCATGCTGCTGGATCTTCATCAACCTCTCCTTCCCCCTTGCTGGATCAAGAAGGAGGAGACGTCACGCTGACCGTATGTGTGTTGAACGCGGAGGTGCCGTCCGTTCGGCGCTAGGATCTCCGGTGATTTGGATCACGGCGAGTACGACTCCCTCAACCCCGTTCTCTTGAACGCTTCCGCTTGTGATCTACAAGGGTATGTAGATGCACTCCTCTCTCTCGTTGCTAGATGAAGTCATAGATTCATCTTGGTGAACATAGGAAATTTTTTATTTTATGCAACATTCACCAACAGAATGCATGTCACAAGGCCTTTCTTTAGTTGTTCTTTCAACTGGGCATTTTCCTCCACAAGATGCACATGCTCACAAGACGGGTTAGTAGCATTTGTGTTATCAATTAAGACCGTATGAGGAAAGGTGACTTTCTCCTTGGTTAGCTTCACTTGGAGTTGAACATGAGACTCCTTGAGGCTAGCATGAGCACACTTTAAAGCCTTGTGAGCCTTGTCAAGTAAATCAAACTCCTCTTTGAGTCTAGCAAGGTCAACCCCAAGTTTAGCCTTCTTGGAGTTTAACACACGAGAAACAACAAGAGCACGATCAAGATCTTTCTTTAATTTAGCATGGTCATCGTTGTGTGACTCCTCAAGAGCCAAACGATGACCACACTCTTCCTTAAGAGCGTTAGAGAGATCCGATATCTCATCGGCATAGTCACGACTATGACCTTCCATCTTAGAGATGGTTTCTTCATGAGCCTCGACCATGTCATTTGCTTCACCAAGTTGTTCCAAGAGAGCAACGAAGTGCTTCTTGGATTTGCCCTTGAGTTTACTCATAAAAGACTCAAATTCATTCATCTCTTCATTAGACCCCTCATTTTCATCAATGCAATCCGTCAAGGAGGGATTAGTAATGATGGTGGTTTTGATGTTGGGGGTTACCTTGTTAGTGGTTTTAGCCATGAGGCACTTGGCGGTGATGTTCTCGTTGGCTGAATCGAAGAGAGACACCCGGGGAGTTGTGGCAATGGCAACGGAGGCCATGGCCATGCTTCTCCATCTTAATCATCATCGTCATCCTCATGGTATTTTTCTTGAACTACTAACCCATGAGTTGGAGTCTTTTTGGTGAAGTTGTTCTTGTTGGGGAAGGACTTGGCTTTGTCTTTTCTAATGAGCTTGCCACCATTGTCTTCCCGCTTCTCGTAAGGACAATCCACAACAAAGTCACCCACATTGCCACAATTGTAACAAGTTCTCACTCGTTGCTTGCCCTTGAACCCACTTGAATTGTTCTTATTGAAGTTGGGCCTTGTGTTCTTCTTGCTCCAAAATTGCCTTGAAGCAAGAGCCATGTGCTCATGATAATCATATTTTGTATCCTCGGGATTGCCCTCCTCATCTTCCTCTTGTTTCACAATAACCTTGGACTTCAATGCAAGATTGGACTTCTTTGTTCTTTGAGAACGGAGCACCGCGTTATCGGCGGTCTTATCCAAGATGCTCATTGCCACGAACTCATCCAACACTTCACTTGAGGTCATGGAGTGGAAGTCCGGTCTTTGACGGATGACGGAGGACATGGCCTTGTTGTAGGGTATCATGGCTGTGAGGAACTTGCGCTTGATCCAATTGTCATCCGTGTCCTTGCTCCCATGATCTCGGAGTGAGACCGTGAGTTTGGTGACTCTCCGAAAGATCTCACACGGTTCTTCATCTTCTTTCATTGCAAACTCATCGGCTTCATCTTGCACCACTTCATAGTTGGAGCGTTGAATGCTTGCGCTTCCCCGATAGAGAGACACAACGCAATGCCATGCGTATTTGGCCATGGCGTAGGGTCGAAGGTGAGCGAGATCTTCAGGGAGAATAGCATCTTGGATGATGAAGAGAGCATTCTCATTGAATTGATTATCTACGGCTTCTCTAGGGGTGAAGTTGCTTCGGTCATGTGGATAGAAACCTTCTTCAATGATACTCCAAAGATTAGTATTCACATGATTTAAATGACGCTTGAAGCGATACAACCAAGAATCAAAGTCCTCATTTTTCACAATCTTAGGAGGAGGACCGACATGATTTAAATGAGTAGAGGGAATCGGTCCTCCATAAGTTGGAGGTTCCACATGGGCAAACATGCCGGTGCCATTTCTACCACTAGTACAAGGACCCTTTTCACTATTAGCTTCCCTCTTGTCAGAGTTAGCATCCGTCACCTTGTTAGTGGGATCACCCACTTTCATCGGCGAGGTAGATAGTTTAAGTCCTTCTAAGAATTTAGTAAACATGCTTTCAACCTCGGTCGTCATGGAGGTTTTCAATGTGTCCAAAGCTTCATTGAATTCCTCACGAGAGACCGTGGTTCCCCCATCGGCCGTAGACAAGGTCGGATTCACACCTAAGTGCTCATCCACACCATATACGGTGTCAACCATACTCTTCGGGTGGCAAAGTCCTTAATAAAGAGACGAGGCTCTGATACCAATTGAAAGGATCGATATAGTTGACTAGAGGGGGGTGAATAGGCAACTAACAATTTTTAGCTTTTCTTTACCAAATTAAACTTTGCATCAAAGTAGGTTGTCTAGATATGCAACTAGGTGAGCAACCTATATGATGCAACAACAACAAGCAAACAAGTAAACAAGGAAAGTAACATAACTAAACTTGCACAAGTAAAGGCACGAGATAACCAAGAGTCGAGCCGGTGAAGACGAGGATGTGTTACCGAAGTTCCTTCCCTTTGAGAGGAAGTACATCTCCGTTGGAGCGGTGTGGAGGCACAATGCTCCCCAAGAAACCACTAGGGCAACCGTATTCTCCTCACGCCCTCACACAATTCGAGATGCCGTGATTCCACTATTGGTGCCCTTGAAGGCGGCGACCGAACCTTTACAAACAAGGTTGGGGCAATCTCCACAACTTAATTCGAGGCTCCCAACGACACCATGAAGCTTCACCACAATGGACTATGGCTCCGCGGTGACCTCAACTGTCTAGGGTGCTCAAACACCCAAGAGTAACAAGATCCGCCAGGGATTATTGGGGGAAAATCAAATATCTCTTGGTGGAAGTGTAGATCGGGGCCTTCTCAACCTATCCCGAGCAAATCAACAAGTTTGATTGTCTAGGGAGAGAGATCGGGCGAAAATGGAGCTTGGAGCAACAATGGAGCTTAGGGTTGGAAGAGGTGGTCAACTAGAGGAAGAAAACACCCCTTATATAGTGGAGAGACAAATCCAACCGTTATCCACTAGCCAGCCCGCGACTTGCGGTACTATCGCTCATGACAAGCGGTACTACCGCAAGTGCTCACGGTACTACCGCGATGGATCACGGTACTATCGTAGCTACGACAGGAGCTAGCCCAGGCCTGAACCGCAGTGGCTGAGGGCAGTACTTCCGCTGGTGCGTTACTACCGCAAGGCAGGATTGAACTAGCCTGGGAAGGGGCGCAGATGAATAAAATTACATCCGTGCCCACTTCCGCTGAAAATAAACAATGCAAAAAATCCGACACGGTACTACCGTGCATGACATGCGGTACTACCTCATAGGGAGCGGATGTAAAAAATTACGTCCGCCCCTACTTCCGCTCCTGTTGCCGTGCCAGACCAGAACTCACGGTACTACCGCACGCGGGGATGGTACTACTGCGCAGGGCGCGGATGTAAAAAATTACATCCGCCCCTACAGCCGCACGAGCGGCTGAGTCTGGTCCGAGGCCATGGTACTATCGCTCCTCACTACCGTGGGCGCCTACAGTACTACCGCAACCTCGTGCGGTACTACCGCAGGTGCCTGCGGTACTACCACTCCTAGGAGCAGTACTATCGCAAGCCCCATAACAGCAATAGTAGGAATCCTTCTCTTTTGCATATAAATGAAGAAAGTGGACGATGCTCCAAAGTGCAAAGGGAAAGGCGGTGTAGAGGGAGAAAATGTGTACGTGATGATTCCACCCGAACCTTTCCAATGCAGACCCCCTCTTAATAGTACGACTCTCCTACGACTCAAATCCACCGAAAAGAAACGTAGAAAAACGTCGTCTTCACTAGTCTTCGAGGGTCACCAAACCGTCTTGTGCCTAGTGACAAGCGTCTGAAATACTCAAGGCACACGATTAATCCGCAAACGCATTGTCATCAATTACCAAAACACCTTAGGGATAAATATGCCCTTACAACATTCATGAGACTGGTTCTACCGACATGCTTTTGCACAAAGGTGGCTGACGGGTGTCTGTTTCTCCAACTTTAGTTGAATCGAGTTTGACTATGGCCGGTCCTTGTTGAAGGTTAAAATAACACACTTGACAAAAAATCATTGTGGTTTTGATGCGTAGGTAAGAATAGTTCTTGCTAGAATCCCGTAACAGCCACGTAAAACTTGCAACAACAAAGTAGAGGACATCTAATTTGTTTTTGCAGGGCTTGTTGTGATTTGATATGGTCAAGGAATGATGTGATATAAATTGTTGTATGATATGATCATATTTTGTAACAAAGTTATTGACAACTGGCAGGAGCCATATGGTTGTCGTTTATTGTATGCAATGCAATCGCCATGTAATTGTTTTACTTTATCACTAAGCGGTAGCAATAGTCATAGTAACAATAGTTTGCGAGACGACAACGATGCTACGATGGAGATCAAGGTGTCGCGCCGGTGACGATGGAGATCATGACGATGCTTAGGTGATGGAGATCATGAGCACACGATGATGATGGCCATATCATGTCACATATTTTTCACTGCATGTGATGTTTATCTTTTATGCATGTTATTTTGCTTAGTACGGTGGTAGCATTATAAGATTATCCCTTCCTAAATTTCAAGGTATAAGTGTTCTCCCTGAGTATGCACCGTTGCTACCGTTCGTCATGCCGAGACACCACGTGATGATCGGGTGTGATAAGTTCTACGTTCAAATACAACGGGTGCAAGCCAGTTTTGCACACGCAGAATACTCGAGTTAAACTTGACGAACCTAGCATATGGAGATATGGCCCTGGAACACAGAGACAGAAAGGTCGAATGTGAATCATATAGTAGACATGATCAACATAGTGATGTTCACCATTGAAAACTACTCCATCTCACATGATGATTGGACATGGTTTAGTTGATTTGGACCACGTGATCATTTAGATGACTAGAGGGATGTCTATCTAAGTGGGAGTTATTAAGTAATATGATTAATTGAACTTTAATTTACCATGAACTTAGTCATGATAGTTATTTTTCATGTCTGTGTTATTGTAGATCAATGGCCCGTGCTACCGTTCCTTTGAATTTTAATGCGTTCCTAGAGAAAGCTAAGTTCAAAGATGATGGCAACAACTACACGGACTGGGTCCGTAACTTGAGGATTATCCTCATTGCTGCACAGAAGAATTATGTCCTGGAAGCACCACTGGGTGCCAGGCCTGCTGCAGATGCTACCGATGACGTTAAGAACGTCTGGCAGAGCAAAGCTGATGACTACTCGATAGTTTAGTGTGCCATGCTTTACGGCTTAGAATTGGTACTTCAAAGACGTTTTGAATGTCATGGAGCATATGAGATGTTCCAAGAGTTGAAGTTAATGTTTAAGGCAAATGCCCGAGTTGAGAGATATGAAGTCTCCAACAAGTTCTATAGCTACAAAATGGAGGAGAATAGTTCTGTCAGTGAACACATACTCAGAATGTCTGGGTACCATAACCACTTGACTCAGTTGGGAGTTAATCTTCCTGATTATAGTGTCATTGACAGAGTTCTTCAATCACTACCACCAAGCTATAAAGGCGTCATGATGAACTATAATATGCAAGGGATGAACAAGACTATTCCCGAGCTCTTCGCGATGCTAAAGGCTGCGGAGGTAGAAATCAAGAAGGAGCATCAAGTGTTGATGGTCAACAATACCAGTAGTTTCAAGAAAAGGGGCAAAGGGAAGAAGGGAAAGTTCATGAAGAACGGCAAGAAAGTTGCTGCTCAAGAGAAGAAACCCAAGTATGGACCTAAGCCTGAAACTGAGTGCTTCTACTGCAAAGGGACTGGTCACTGGAAGCGGAACTGCCCCAAGTATTTGGTGGATAAGAAGGATGGCAAAGCGAAAGGTATATTTGATATACCTTTTATTGATGTGTACCTTACTAATGCTCGTAGTAGCGCCTGGGTATTTGATACTAGTTCTGTTGCTCATATTTGCAACTCAAAACAGGGGCTACGGATTAAACGAAGATTGGCTAAGGACGAGGTGACGATGCGCGTGGGAAATGGTTCCAAGGTCGATGTGATCGCTGTCGGCACGCTACCTCTACATCTACCTTCGGGATTAGTTTTAGACTTGAATAATTGTTATTTGGTGACAACGTTGAGCATGAACATTATATCTGGACCTTGTTTGATGCGAAATAGTTATTCATTTAAATCAGAGAATACTGGTTGGTCTATTTGTATGAGTAATATCTTTTATGGTCATGCACCCTTGTGAGTGGTCTATTTTTGTTGAATCTCGATAGTGATGATACACATATTCATAATATTGAAGCCAAAAGATGCAAAGTTGATAATCATAGTGCAACTTATTTGTGGCACTACCATTTGGACCATATCGGTGTAAAGCGCATGAAGAAACTCCATGCTGATGGAAGTTTGGGATCACTTGATTATGAATCACTTGGTGCTTGCGAACCTTGCCTTATGGGCAAGATGACTAAAACTCCATTCTCCGGAACAATGGAACGAGCTACTGACTTATTGCAAATAATACATACCGATGTATGCGGTCCAATGAGTATTGAGGCTCGTGGTGGGTATCGTTATTTTCTTACCTTCACAGATGATTTGAGCAGATATGGTTATACCTACTTGATAAAGCATAAGGCTGAAACATTTGAAAAGTTCATAGAATTTCAAAGTGAAGTAGAAAATCATCGTGACAAGAAAATGAAGTTTCTATGATCTGATCATGGTGGTGAAAATTTGAGTTACGAGTTTGGTCTTCATTTGAAAAAACATGGGATAGTTTCACAACTGACGCCACCTGGAACACCACAGTGAAATGGTGTGTCCGAACGCCGTAACTGTACTTATTAGATATGGTGCGATCTATGATGTTTCTTACTTGTTTACCGCTATCATTTTGGGGTTATTCTTTAGAGACGGCTGCATTCACTTTAAATATGGCACCATCAAAATCCGTTGAGACAACGCCTTATGAACTGTGGTTTGGCAAGAAACCAAAGTTGTCGTTTCTTAAAGTTTGGGGCTGCGATGCTTATGTCAAAAAGCTTCAACCTGATAAGCTCGAACCCAAGTCAAAAAGTGCGTCTTCTTAGGATACCCAAAGGAAACTGTTGGGAACACCTTCTATCACAGATCCGGAGGCAAGATATTTGTTGCTAAAAATGGATCCTTTCTAGAGAAGGAGTTTCTCTCAAAAGAAGTGAGTGGGAGGAAAGTAGAACTTGATGAGTTAATTGTACCTTCTCCCTTATTGGAAAGTAGTCCATCACAGAAATCAGTTCCAGTGATTCCTACACCAATTAGTGAGGAAGTTAATGATGATGATCATGAAACTTCAGATCAAGTTACTACCGAACCTCGTAGGTCGTCCAGAGTGAGATCCGCACCAGAGTGGTACGGTAATCCTGTTCTGGAAGTCATGTTACTAGACCATAGTGAACCTACGAACTATGAGGAAGCAATGATGAGCCCAGATCCCGCGAAATGGCTTGAGGCCATGAAATCTGATATGGGATCCATGTATGAGAACAAAGTGTGGACTTTGGTGGACTTGCCCGATGATCGGCAAGCCATAGAAAATAAATGGATCTTCAAGAAGAAGACCGACACTGACGGTAATGTTACTGTCTACAAAGCTCGACTTGTTGCGAAAGGTTTTCGACAATTTCAAGGAGTTGACTACGATGAGACTTTCTCACCCATAGCGATGCTTAAGTCTGTCCAAATCATGTTAGCAATTGCCGCATTTTATGATTATGAAATTTTACAAATGGATGTCAAAACTTCATTCCTGAATGGATTTCTGGAAGGAGAGTTGTATATGATGCAACTAGAAGGTTTTGTCGATCCAAAGGGTGCTAACAAAGTGTGCAAGCTCCAGTAATCCATTTATGAACTGGTGCAAGCCTCTCCGAAAGTCTGTATAAAACCATATGCTTTGATCACCTCATCAAAGTGTATATTCCAACTCCGAGATGCTTGCACCAGTCCATAAATGGATCGCTAGAGCTTGCACACTTTGTTAGCACCTTTAGGATCGACAAAACCTTCTAGTTGCATCATATACAACTCTTCTTTAAGAAATCCATTAAGGAATGCAATTTTGACGTCCATTTGCCAGATTTCATAATCATAAAATGCAGCAATTGCTAACATGATTCGGACAGACTTAAGCATCACTACGGGTGAGAAAGTCTCATCGTTGTAAACTCCTTGAACTTGTCGAAAACCTTTTGCGACAAGTCGAGCTTTATAGACAGTAACATTACCATCCGCGCCAGTCTTCTTCTTGAAGATCCATTATTTTCAATGGGTCACCTATCATCGGGCAAATCCACCAAACTGCATACTTTGTTCTCATACATGGATCCTTTCTCAGATTTCATGGTCTCAAGCCATTTATTGGAATCTGGGCTCATCATAGCTTCTTCATAGTTCGTAGGTTCATCATGGTCAAGTAACATGACTTCTAGAACAGGATTACCGTAACACTCTGGTGCGGATTATGCTCTGGTTGACCTACGAGGTTCAGTAGCAACTTAATCTGAAGTTTCATGATCATTATCATTAGCTTCCTCTCTAGTTGGTGTAGGCATCCCGGGAACGGATTTCTTGGATGAGCTACTTTCCAAATTGAGAGAAGGTACATTTACCTCATCAAGTTCTACTTTCCTTGCACTCACTTCTTTTGAGAGAAACTCCTTCTCTAAAAAGGTTCCATTCTTGGCAACAAAGATCCAACCTTCGAATCTGTGGTAGAAGGTGGGCCCAATTGTTTCCTTAGGGTATCCTACAAAGACACACTTCTCCGATTTGGGTTCGAGCTTATCAAGCTGAAGCCTTTTGACATAAGCATCGCATCCCCAATCTTAAATAAATGACAACTTAGGTTTATTGTCAAACCACAGTTCATACGGTGTTGTCTCAACGGATTTTGATGGTGCCCTATTTAACTTGAATGCAGCTTTCTCTAATGCATAACCCCAAAACGATAGTGGTAAATCGGTAAGAGACATCATAGATCGCACCATCTCTAATAAAGTACGATTACGACGTTCAGACACACCATTACGCTGTGGTGTTCTAGGTGGCATGAGTTGTGAAACTATTCCACATTGTTTTCAATGAAGGCCAAACTCGAAACTAAAATATTCACCTCCGCGATCAGATAATAGAAACTTTATTTTATTGTTATGATGATTCTCCACTTCGCTTTGAAATTCTTTGAACTTTTCAAATTTTTCAGACTTGTGTTTCATTAAGTAGATATACCCATATCTGCTCAAAGCATCTGTGAAGGTCAGAAAATAATGATACCCGCCGCGAGCCTCAACACTCATCGGGGCGCATACATCGGTATGTATTATTTCCAATAAGTCATTGGCTCACTCCATTGTACCGGAGAATGGAGTTTTAGTCATCTTTCCCATGAGGCATGGTTCGCATGTATCAAATGATTCATAATCAAGTGATTCCAAAAGTCCATCTGCATGGAGTTTCTTCATGCGTTTTAAACCAATATGACCTACAATAGTGCCACAAATATGGTGCACTATCATTATCAACTTTGCATGTTTTTGCATCAATATTATGAATATGTGTATCACCACAATCGAGATTCAACAAAAATAGACCATTCTTCAAGGGTGCATGACCATAAAAGATATTACTCATATAAATAGAACAACCATTATTCTCTGATTTAAATGAATAGCCATCTCGCACTAAAAAAGATCCAGATATAATGTTCATGCTCAACGCTGACATCAAATAACAATTATTCAGGTCTAAAACTAATCCCAAAGGTAGATGTAGAGGTAGCGTGCCGACGGCGATCACATCGACCTTGGAAACATTACCGACGCGCATCGTCACCTCGTCCTTAGCCAATCTTCGTTTAATCTGTAGTCCCTATTTCAAGTTTCAGATATGAGCAACCAAACTGGTATCAAATACCCAGGCTTTACTATGAGCATTAGTAAGGTACACATCAATAACATGTATATCAAATATACCTTTGTTCACTTTTCCGTCCTTCTTATCCGCCAAATACTTGGGGCAGTTCCGCTTCCAGTGACCAGTCCCTTTGCAGTAGAAGCACTCAGTTTCAAGCTTGGGTCCGGCTTTGGGCTTCTTCCCTGGAGTGGCAACTTGCTTGCCATTCTTCTTGAAGTTACCCTTCTTTCCCTTGCCCTTTTAGTGAAACTAGTGGTCTTGTTAACCATCAACAGTTGATGCTTCTTCTTGATTTCTACCTCTCCAGCTTTGAGCATTGTGAAGAGATCGGGAATAGTCTTTTCCATCCCTTGCATATTTTAGTTCATCACGAAGCCTTTGTAGCATGGTGGCGGTGATTGGAGAACTCTGTCAATGACACAATCAACTGGAAGATTAACTCCTAGCCGAGTCAAGTGATTATGATATCCAGACATTCTGAGTATGTGTTCACCGACAGAACTGTTCTCCTCCATCTCGCAGCTATAGAACTTGTTGGAGACTTAATATCTCTCAACTCAGACATTTTCTTGAAATATTAACTTCAACTCCTGAAACAACTCATATGGTCCATGACGTTCAAAACGTCTTTGAAGTCCCAATTCTAAGCCATAAAGCATGGCACACTGAACTATTGAGTAGTCATCATATCGAGCTTGCCAGACGTTCATAACATCAACATCTGCTCCTGCATCAGACCTTTCACCTAGTGGTGCATCAAGGACATAATTCTTCTGTGTAGCAATGAGGATGATCCTCAAGTTACGGATCCAATATGTGTAGTTGCTACCATCATCTTTCAACTTAGCTTTCTCTAGGAACACATTAAAATTCAAGGGAACAGTAGCACAGGCCATTGATCTACAACATAGATATGCAAAAACTATCAGGACTAAATTCATGATAACTTAAGCTCAATTAATCATATTACTTAAGAACTACCTCTTAGATAGACATCCCTCAAGTCATCTAAATGATACGTGATCAAAATCAACTAAACCATGTCTGATCATCACGTGAGATGGAGTAGTCATCAATGGTGAACATCTCTATGTTGATCATATCTACTATATGATTCACGTTCGACCTTTCGGTCTCTAGTGTTCTGAGGCCATGTCTGTACATGATAGGCTCGTCAAGTTTAACTTGAGTATTCCGCATGTGCAAAACTGTCTTGCACCCGTTGTATGTGATCGTAGACCCTATCACACCCGATCATCACGTGGTGTCTCAGCACGATGAAAACAGTGCGGAAGCGGACGGAACTGGGTGCTACCATATTTGTTTTCATATTTTTTTGCAGAAGCGGAAACGAATACAGAAACCCCAGAAACGAATACGGAAACAAATACTTCCAGAAGCAGACACAAAGCAAATACAAAGCGGACACAGAAATAAAATGGTTTGTTGACCGGAACTTAAAACCCCCTTGAATCATAGAGAAATATAGACAAAATAAACAAATTTATGAAACTGTTAACATGGCTACAAAATAATATGTTTTTTAGCAATATAGGATAATATTGTAGTAGTATATGACAAATCCGTATAGGGTCTAGTTGAGTACATGTGTGGTAGTAAAAGTTGGTCCTCAAATGACCCATTCTGCTCATTCTACTCATTGTGTCATTGTGTGTTGTTTGGTAGTTTGGCTACAAAGCAGCCATAGGCCTATAATCGAAATGGAAATTTCGTATTTACAGAAACAGTAAGTTCCTTTCCATGTATGTTCCACCGGAAAACATCCTTCTGTTTGTTTCTGTTTCTGCATAAAAATTTCCATTTCCATTTCCGTTTTGCAAATTTCCTTTTTCGTTTTCAGATTTCCTCTCCATTTCAATTTTTCCTCCGGAAAAGTGGAAACTTTCCACTCCATTTTCATCCCTAAGCATGAACAACTGTCGCAATGGCGCATATTGAGGGAGAACACTTATACCTTGAAATTTAGTTAAGGGATCATCTTATAATGCTACTGCCGTACTAAGCAAAATAAGATGCATAAAAGATAAACATCACATGCAATGAAAAATATGTGACATGATATAGCCATCATCATCTTGTGCTTTTGATCTCCATCTCCAAAGCATCGTCATGATCTCCATCGTCACCGGCTCGACACCTTGATCTCCATCATAGCGTCATGGTCGTCTCGCCAACTACTGCTTCTACAACTATCGCTACCGCTTAGTGATAAAGTAAATCAATTACATGGCATTTGCATTTCATACAATAAAGCGACGACCATAAGGATCCTACCAGTTGCCGATAACTTATACAAAACATGATCATCTCATACAATAACGTATATCTCATCATGTCTTGACCATATCACATCACAAGCATGCCTTGCAAAAACAAGTTAGATGTCCTCTACTTTGTTGTTGCAAATTTTACGTGGCTGCTACGGGCTTCTACCAAGAACCGTTCTTACCTACGGCACAGAAATCACAATGATGATTTATCAAGTTTGCTATTTTAACCTTCAACAAGGACTGGCTGCAGTCAAATTCGATTCAACTAAAGTAGTAGAAACGGACACCCGCCAGCCACCTTTATGCAAAACTAGTTGCATGTTGTCGGTGGAACCGGTCTCATGAACGTGGTCATGTAAGGTTGGTCCGGGCCTCTTCATCCAACAATACCGCGGAATCAAAATAAGACATTGGTGGTAAGCAGTATGACGATCGCCGCCCACAACTCTTTCTGTTCTACTCGTGCATATCATCTACGCATAGACCTCGCTCTGATGCCACTATTAGGGAACGTAGCATGCATTCCAAAAAAATTCCTACACTCAAGCAAGATCTATCTAGGAGATGCATATCAACAAGAGGGGAAGAGTGTGTCTACGTACCCTCGTAGACCAAAAGCGGAAGCGTTTGACAACACGGTTGATGTAGACAAACTTCTTCTTGTTCCGACCGATCAAGTACCGAACGTACGGCAGCTCCGAATTCTGCACACATTCAGCTCGATGACGTCCTTCGAACTCTTGATCCAGCAGAGTGTCGAGGAAGTAAATGAGTTCCGTCAGCATGATGGCGTGGTGACGGTGATGGTGAAGTTATCTGCGCAGGGCTTCGCCTAAGCACTACGAGAATATGACCGGAGGCATAAACTGTGGAGGGGGCGCAGCACACGGCTAACAATTGTTGGTGTCTGTTCTAGGCGGGCCCTCCCCATGTATATATAGGTGGGAGGGGGAGGGGAGCAGCCTTGGGCGCCTCAAGTAGGAGGAATCCTACTTGGGCCCCTAGTCCAATCCCCCCCCCCCTTCCTTTTACCGGAAGGAGGGAAAAGGGAACACGGAAAGAAGGAAGGAAAGAGGGGGGCCGAACCCTCTCTTCCTTCTCCTATTTGGCCTCCTACCTTAAGAGGGGGGGCACCCCTTATGGGCTGGTGTGCTCCCATCTTATGGCCCATAAGGCTCATTATTCCCCCGGGGGGTTCCAGTAACCCCCACGGTAGTCCGATAAACACCCGATACTATTCAGAACACTCCCGGTGTCCGAATACTATCATCCCATATACCAATCTTTACCTCTCGACCATTTCGAGACTCCTCATCATGTCCGTAATCTCATCTGGGACTCAGAACAACATTCGGTTACCAAATCACATAACTCAAATAATACGAAATCGTCATCGAACGTTAAGCGTGCGGACCCTATGGGTTCGAGAACTATGTAGACATGAACGAGACACCTCTTCGGTAAATAACCAATAGCGGAACCTGGATGCTCATATTGGCTCCCACATATTCTATGAAGATCTTTATCGGTCGAATCGTTATGACAACATACGTTATTCCCTTTGTCATCAGTATGTTACTTGCCCGAGATTCGATCGTCAGTATCTTCATACCTAGTTCAATCTCGTTACCGGCAAGTCTCTCTACTCGTTTAGTAATGCGTCATCCTAAAAATAATTCATTAGTCACTTTGCTTGCAAGGCTTTTTATGATGTGCGTTACCAAGAGGGCCCAGAGATACCTCTCCGATACTCGGAGTGACAAATCCTAATCTCGATCTATGCCAACCCAACAAATACCTTTGGAGATACCTGTAGAGCATCTTTATAATCACCCAGTTATGTTGTGACCTTTGATAGCACAAAAGGCATTCCTCCGGTATCCGAAAGTTGCATAATCTCATAGTCAAAGGAATATGTATTTAACATGAAGATAAAAATAGCAATAGAACTGAACGATCATTAGGCTAAGCTAACGGATGGGTCTTGTCCATCACATCATTCTCTAATGATGTGATCCCATTCATCAAATGAAAACACATGTCTATGGTTAGTAAACTTAACCATCTTTGATTAACGAGCTAGTCTAGTAGAGGCTTACTAGGGACACGGTGTTTTGTCTATGTATCCACACATGTATCAAGTTTCCGGTTAATACAATTCTAGCATGAATAATAAACATTTATCATGAAATAAGGAAATATAAAATAACAACTTTATTGTTGACTCTAGGGCATATTTCCTTCACCGGCCTCATCCTCTTCCAGCTTCCCGCCCCCATCTAGCCACCATGGTTGCTCCCCCGCTGGTGACAACCCTAGCCTAGCGCGCGCCACCATGTGGTTCTTCTCTGTCGAGAACAAGGGGAGAACAAGGGCAACGCCCTCGTCGTCTCTTTGCGTGCGCTCCCCTGCCTTTTCCAGTGCCTTCCCTCTTGACGAGGCAACGGATAAGCATCCCAGTGCATCAGGCGAGGTGGCGCTGGGAGAACCGCACCCCCTCCTATACCCCGACGTGACGCTGCCACACGACTGGCACTTGGATCCAGAGCGGATCCCGATGCCGGCGGTGCCACGGACGTGTGGGCGCACGCGAAGGATGTGCGGTGTCGGTGGGAGCTGGTAACGACGGAGCAGCACCTCAACCCGGCCTACGTGACAAACTCTCCCAATTGGGAGGCCTAGTTCGCCCTCGAGCACGAGGATCAGCGTCGGTGTGCCGTCCAGCACATTCGTGCTGGCACCCCGCCGCTCCCCGTCATGCGCGAGGAGGATCAGGAGGAGGCCGCCTACAAGGCGGACGCCATGCATAAAAACATAGAGGACGAGCGGCGCAAGGCGGTGGAGGAGGAGACATCAGCGTATCAGGCTCTACCGTAGGAGGCCATAGCGCTCTCCGCTTTTGGCCACAGTGTCGTGCTGCCGTCCCTTGTCAAGGCCGAGCCGGCGCCGTCCCCTGTGCCGGCGACCCTGTGGTTCTCTTGGGATGGAGTGGTGCGCGAGTGGGTCAGCGCGCCCCCCATCTGGCTTGGGGCGACGCCAAGGCAGGAGCAAGAGCAGCTCTACCTCGAACGATGGCGGACGCTCTGGCTAGCAGAGGAGCGCGTCGACGGCGAGCGCCAGATGCAATGGGTGTCATGGGAATGATTCCGACAATAATAAGGTATAGGGTAACGGAGCATGATCTATCGAGATGCATATGGGTGACACGGTGGTTTTAGCGAGTTCGGGCCTCTCACGGTGGAGATAATAACCCTACGTCTTGTGCTCCGTAGAGGCTTTGTTTTGAGCATATATCCGGAGATTACAATGTGTGTGTGAGAGAGGAACGAATCCCCATGTCAGAACTAAGTCCTGAGACTAATGGTGAAAAGAGAGAGAGATGGAAGAAAAGAGAACCCCCCAAGTCTAGTGGTGGGGGTGGCTTATATAGAGTGCGCCACCCCCTCACCTCCTATGTTACAAAGTGGGGCATGAATGCCATAATGTCAGCCCACTACCAAGCCCTCACCATGAGAATGATGTCGACTACTTTGTTGTTTGCTGGTCTTCGTATATCCGAGTGAGTCGTACGGTCGAGTGGTGAACTGTCATCCGAGTGGATGATATACTGCTTGGTCGAATGGATAGTATGCTGCTTGTCCGAGTGGGTAGTATGCCTGTATGAAATTTATCTGGACCCACGTGTTGTGTGGACCCCATGCTCTATGATACTTCGACCCTTCGTGGGCCTACCTATTATGTGTATCCCCAACATTAGCCCTTGAATCGATTGCGATTTTGTAGAACGAGTTTGTGAAAGACACAACTTGGCTCGAGTGATTACAGAAATACTCGGTACCTGTCATCGTACTTTCAGACAACCAAGGTTTTAACAAAATCTCAATGGATTTCGGCACTTCGCTTTCGACTGATCTGGGGTAAGGGCCCGCGAGGAGCAACTTGGTGATATTCGATCATCTCTCGGAAGAGGTTAACTCGTGATCAGAATATGGATGTCTCATTAAATCCAGGCAACAAGATCGACGCATAGACTGCTCTCTCAGTGAGATGCCATCCTTATCCCGGAGGAACGTCAATACGAGTCGACTCTAGATCCAAACTTATGAGTTTCACGCTTTGAGTCTTAGAAGAAGGCTCAAAACAGGTCACGGAGGAGCCTTAAACTCACCTTATAGCAATTTTTTTCCGAGTGATTTGGAGCTGGTCCTACACCGGGTAACTGATTACTCGGAATTTCTTCACGCCTAGAACGTGTCTTTTTTTGTCGTTTGGCCGTCACTCGGACTGGGCGGACCGTTCCGAGTGGGTACTATTCCAGTGGGGGCATGCTGAGTGCACCCACTAGGTGTAGTCCCCGAGACTGCCATCGACTGCGGGCAATCGGCGGGAGTCCTAGAGCCTATCTTTTTTTCTGTTGTTTGGCCGTCACTCGGACCGGGCGGACCGTTCCGAGTGGATACCATTCTAGTGGGGGCACGCTAAGTGCACCCACTGGGTGTAGTCCCCAAGACTGCAGTCGACTGCGGGCAGTCGGCGGGAGTCTTAGAGCCTATCTTTTTGCTGTTGTTCATCACTCGGACTGGTCAGGCCATACCGAGTGGATATTACTCCAGTGGGGGCACGCTTAGTGCACCACTGGGTGTAGTCCCCGAGATCGCCATCGACTGCGGGCAGTCCGCAGGGGTTTGAGAGAACTAAAACTCTTTTTAGCTGGTACCGATCGAACTTGTTCTTCTCTCGGATTGGTTTCTGTTTGCTTGATACAGCTTCTGAAGAGCAATCAGCAGTCGACCTGTTGGACAATCCAGCAAGGCACTCAGCAATGGTCTTGATGTTCTTGTCTCAGCTCACCAGCAAGGCACTCAGCAATGGTTTTGACGCTCCTGTCAGCCGTCTGCTTTGGCGCCAGCCGTTGGATGTGCCTTTGACAGTGCGCACAATCTCGTCCTTCTTCTTGCCGGTGCATCCCTGAAGTGGTGGTCATGGCCGACCCGCACTTTGCTAAGCCCTCGAGTGGTAGGATTGGTCACCACTTGGTAAGATTTTTCAAACTTAGGCGAGTACTGGACTGCAGCTAAGCCTTCGAGTGGGAGGATCGCTCATCACTCGGTAGGATTTTTCAAACTTAGGCGAGTACCAGATTGCAGCTAAGCCCCCGATTGGGAGGATTGCTCACCACTCGGTAGGATTTTTTATTACTTAGGCGAGTACTGGACTGCAGCTAAGCCCCCGAGTGGGACGATTGCTCACCACTCGGTAGGATTTTTATTACTTAGGCGAGTACTGGACTGCAGCTAAGCCCCCGAGTGGGAGGATTGCTCA